>NC_057804.1:316918708-317268433 GCF_018294505.1 Triticum aestivum | reverse complement strand
AGAGCGCAAAAAAAAATTTTCCAGAGTGTGCTTTTCCCTTGTTTACGTGCCGCGCCGTGATTTTGTTAGTGTTCTAGGCTCGCGTCTCTAGCACAGTCTAGCCTAGGACCAGCACAGTACCGTCGTTGAGCGTTTATTCAACTTTGCATCTCTGAATTGATTATTGCTGACCCTTTTTGCTACCATATTATAAGCCTTCCCAGCTCCACATACATCTACGTCGTGCGTTTGACTCTCCCTGGTAATCGCTCTATCCAAGCTTTGAGAGTTTTTGACTACAACGGTTGCCGATCACCGCCTGCTGCTGGGTAAGAACTGGTAAGAATTTGAGATTTGCTTGACGGATTTGTGACACCCACCACCACCTGATGAGGACATCAATACAATTGTTACACCCACAGCCCCTGCTGCTATACATACTGGACCAGTTACTAGAGCTCGTGCACGCCAACTAAATTACCAGGTACTTTCGTTTCTTGGTAATGATTCTAATGTTCATGAGAATATGATGCTGCCTAAATTGGATACATTTGTTTTGCTTACAAATGAAGGGCCTAGCTTGGAGAAGGATGAACATTGGAGCAAGAACAAGCATGGAGATGATGGCATGCGCAAGGGGAACAAGAACGGAGTTACAAGTGATGATTTCAGGACTTTGAAGCCACCATAATGGGTGCATGAAGCCTTGGACGAAATATACAAGATGCCACTTCATAAATTTCGTCCCGAGGCTATTTTAGGTGCTGCGTCACCTTATTATTGGGCCAGGCCCATGTAATTTCGAAATACATAAGTATAGGCTATTTTTAGAGTCCGTATGTGTGGGGAAACAAGAGATAGGGTTGATTTCGGATCCCTCCACCAAGGGCCACGAAATTCCCCCCCTCTTCCTCCATATATACAGCCCTTAGGGCATCGTTTAGACTTTGGGTTTTGTTTAGATTAAAAGTTCGCCATAGCTGCAACTTCGCGTACTTCGTTTGTGTTCAACGACCAGACAAAGGCGTCTCAGAACCCCACCTTGATCAATAAAGCTTTCATCTTATATTCGCAATATCCAGATTGCAATCTTAGTTTCTTGCTTGTTCTTCGTTTGCTCGCAGGAAACAGACCCTCGTGGTCAGGTTGATCGTGCTCCGGCGTGGTCAATAACCTCTCGGAGTTGGTTTAGCGATTGCTAAGGCGCGACGTCCTCGCACGTTCGTAGTCGGATCGTCAAAGTCGACTTCCACCAAAGCGATATCCATCATCTCATTGAAAGACGGGACACCTTTGCCTCTATCAAGTGGTATCAGATTTCCAGGTTGCTCGGTGAGATTTTACAGTTTTTCGTAGTTTAGATCGAGTCTGTTCTTCATACCTACAGTCCACGAAAAAGCCACAAAAAAAATTAGGGTTAGTTCATCATATCCGAACCAATCTGAGCCTTTGCATAATCTTTTTAGGGTTTTGCTTTGTTGAATTTGCGGTTGCATCGTCGTGTCTAGTTGCTGGTCTTAGAGTCTAGTCTTTTAGAGTTTCGAGTTCTGGTCATAAGTTGTCACGCCGCCGCCGCACCATCATCATCGCCCCTGCCATCTACCACCACCGCTTATCCGCCACCGCTCCGAATCCGTGTCCATATACCACCACTGATAGAGGCAAAGGTGTCCCGTCTTTCGATGAGATGATGGATTTCGCTTTGGTGGAAGTCGACTTTGACGATCCGACTACGAACGTGCGAGGACGTCGCGCCTTAGCAATCGCTAAACCAACTCCGAGAGGTTATTGACCACGCTGGAGCACGATCAACCTGACCACGAGGGTCTGTTTCCTGCGAGCAAACGAAGAACAAGCAAGAAACTAAGATTGCAATCTGGATATTGCGAATATAAGATGAAAGCTTTATTGATCAAGGTGGGGTTCTGTGACGCCTTTGTCTGGTCGTTGAACACAAACGAAGTACGCGAAGTTGCAGCTATGGCGAACTTTTAATCTAAACAAAACCCAAAGTCTAAACGATGCCCTAAGGGCTGTATATATGGAGGAAGAGGGGGAGAATTTCGTGGCCCTTGGTGGAGGGGTCCGAAATCAACCCTATCTCTTGTTTCCCCACACATACGGACTCTAAAAATAGCCTATACTTATGTATTTCGAAATTACATGGGCCTGGCCCAATAATAAGGTGACGCAGCACCTAAAATAGCCTCGGAACGAAATTTATGAAGTGGCGTCTTGTATATTTCGTCCAAGGCTTCATGCACCCATTATGGTGGCTTCAAAGTCCTGAAATCATCACTTGTAACTCCGTTCTTGTTTCCCTTGCGCATGCCATCATCTCCATGCTTGTTCTTGCTCCAATGTTCATCCTTCTCCAAGCTAGGCCCTTCATTTGTAAGCAAAACAAATGTATCCAATTTAGGCAGCATCATATTCTCATGAACATTAGAATCATTACCAAGAAACGAAAGTACCTGGTAATTTAGTTGGCGTGCACGAGCTCTAGTAATTGGTCCAGTATGTATAGCAGCAGGGGCTGTGGGTGTAACAATTGTATTGATGTCCTCATCATCCTCCCCTTCTTGAAATGAAGTCGTCCTCGACGGAAGTTCATCTTCCTCACCCAAATAAGGCTTTAAATCTGCAATGTTAAAAGTGGGACTAACCCCAAAATTTGCAGGCAGCTCAAGTTTATATGCATTATCATTTATTTTCTCTAACACCTTAAAGGGACCATCAGCACGTGGCATTAACTTTGATTTGCGCAAATCAGGAAATCTATCCTTACGCAAATGTAACCAAACAAGATCTCCAGGTGCAAACACAACATGTTTTCGACCCTTATCTCCAACAAGTTTATATTTAGCATTCATGCGCTCAATGTTTTCCTTAGTTAACTCATGCATTTTTAAAATCAATTCAGCACGTTGTTTAGCATCAAAATTAACCTTCTCCGAAGATGGAAGAGGCAACAAATCAATAGGTGCACGAGGTAGGAAACCATACACAACTTCAAAAGGGCACATCTTAGTAGTAGAATGCAAGGAACGATTATAAGCAAATTCAATATGAGGCAAGCATTCCTCCCACATTTTCTTATTATTCTTCAAAACAGCCCTAAGCATAGTAGACAACGTTCTATTGACTACTTCAGTTTGTCCATCAGTTTGGGGGTGACAAGTAGTACTAAAAAGCAGTTTAGTCCCCAACTTAGCCCATAAACATCTCCAAAAGTGGCTAAGAAATTTAGTATCACGATCTGAAACAATAGTATTTTGGCACACCATGCAAGCGAATAATTTCACGAAAGAACAAATCAGCAACATTAACAGCATCATCGCTTTTATGACATGGTATAAAGTGTGCCATTTTCGAGAATCTATCCACGACAACAAATATGCTATCCCTCCCCTTCTTTGTTCGAGGTAAACCTAAAACAAAGTCCATAGATATATCCTCCCAAGGAACACTAGGTACAGGCAAAGGCATATATAAACCATGAGGATTGAGTCGTGACTTAGCTTTTTGACATGTAGTGATAGAGGCAAAGGTGTCCCGTCTTTCGATGAGATGGTGGATTTCGCTTTGGTGGAAGTCGACTTTGACGATCCGACTACGAACGTGCGAGGACGTCGCGCCTTAGCAATCGCTAAACCAACTCCGAGAGGTTATTGACCACGCCGGAGCACGATCAACCTGACCACGAGGGTCTGTTTCCTGCGAGCAAACGAAGAACAAGCAAGAAACTAAGATTGCAATCTGGATATTGCGAATATAAGATGAAAGCTTTATTGATCAAGGTGGGGTTCTGTGACGCCTTTGTCTGGTCGTTGAACACAAACGAAGTACGCGAAGTTGCAGCTATGGCGAACTTTTAATCTAAACAAAACCCAAAGTCTAAACGATGCCCTAAGGGCTGTATATATGGAGGAACAGGGGGGAATTTCGTGGCCCTTGGTGGAGGGGTCCGAAATCAACCCTATCTCTTGTTTCCCCACACATACGGACTCTAAAAATAGCCTATACTTATGTATTTCGAAATTACATGGGCCTGGCCCAATAATAAGGTGACGCAGCACCTAAAATAGCCTCGGGACGAAATTTATGAAGTGGCATCTTGTATATTTCGTCCAAGGCTTCATGCACCCATTATGGTGGCTTCAAAGTCCTGGAATCATCACTTGTAACTCCGTTCTTGTTCCCCTTGCGCATGCCATCATCTCCATGCTTGTTCTTGCTCCAATGTTCATCCTTCTCCAAGGTAGGCCCTTCATTTGTAAGCAAAACAAATGTATCCAATTTAGGCAGCATCATATTCTCATGAACATTAGAATCATTACCAAGAAACGAAAGTACCTGGTAATTTAGTTGGCGTGCACGAGCTCTAGTAATTGGTCCAGTATGTATAGCAGCAGGGGCTGTGGGTGTAACAATTGTATTGATGTCCTCATCACATAGCTAAGACCTTGCCTCTCCATACCTACCCTCCACTCTACTGTCAGGCTTAGAACCACGACAGAATGCTTGCCTCATATTGAATTTGCTTATAATCGTTCATTGCATTCTACTACTAAGATGTGCCCTTTTGAAGTTGTGTATGGTTTCCTACCTCGTGCACCTATTGATTTGTTGCCTCTTCCATCTTCGGAGAAGGTTAATTTTGATGCTAAACAACGTGCTGAATTGATTTTAAAAATGCATGAGTTAACTAAGGAAAACATTGAGCGTATGAATGCTAAATATAAACTTGCTGGAGATAAGGGTAGAAAACATGTTGTGTTTGCACCTGGAGATCTTGTTTGGTTACATTTGCGTAAGGATAGATTTCCTGATTTGCGCAAATCAAAGTTAATGCCACGTGCTGATGGTCCCTTTAAGGTGTTAGAGAAAATAAATGATAATGCATATAAACTTGAGCTGCCTGCAGATTTTGGAGTTAGTCCCACTTTTAACATTGCAGATTTGAAGCCTTATTTGGGTGAGGAAGATGAACTTCCGTCGAGGACGACTTCATTTCAAGAAGGGGAGGATGATGAGGACATCAATACAATTGTTACACCCACAACCCCTGCTGCTATACATACTGGACCAATTACTAGAGCTCGTGCACGCCAACTAAATTACCAGGTACTTTCGTTTCTTGGTAATGATTTTAATGTTCATGAGAATATGATGCTGCCTAAATTGGATACATTTGTTTTGCTTACAAATGAAGGGCCTAGCTTGGAGAAGGATGAACATTGGAGCAAGAACAAGCATGGAGATGATGGCATGCGCAAGGGGAACAAGAACGGAGTTACAAGTGATGATTTCAGGACTTTGAAGCCACCATAATGGGTGCATGAAGCCTTGGACGAAATATACAAGATGCCACTTCATAAATTTCGTCCCGAGGCTATTTTAGGTGCTGTGTCACCTTATTATTGGGCCAGGCCCATGTAATTTCGAAATACATAAGTATAGGCTATTTTTAGAGTCCGTATGTGTGGGGAAACAAGAGATAGGGTTGATTTCGGATCCCTCCACCAAGGGCCACGAAATTCCCCCCCTCTTCCTCCATATATACAGCCCTTAGGGCATCGTTTAGACTTTGGGTTTTGTTTAGATTAAAAGTTCGCCATAGCTGCAACTTCGCGTACTTCGTTTGTGTTCAACGACCAGACAAAGGCGTCACAGAACCCCACCTTGATCAATAAAGCTTTCATCTTATATTCGCAATATCCAGATTGCAATCTTAGTTTCTTGCTTGTTCTTCGTTTGCTCGCAGGAAACAGACCTTCGTGGTCAGGTTGATCGTGCTCCGGCGTGGTCAATAACCTCTCGGAGTTGGTTTAGCGATTGCTAAGGCGCGACGTCCTCGCACGTTCGTAGTCGGATCGTCAAAGTCGACTTCCACCAAAGCGAAATCCACCATCTCATCGAAAGACGGGACACCTTTGCCTCTATCAGTGGTAGTTTACTTTGATGACATATTGATTTATAGCAGATCTTTGGAAGAACATTTGGAACATTTACGTGCTGTTTTTATTGCTCTACGTGATGCACGTTTGTTTGGTAACCTTGGGAAGTGCACCTTTTGCACCGACCGAGTATCTTTTCTTGGCTATGTTGTTACTCCACAGGGAATTGAAGTTGATAAAGCCAAGATTGAAGCTATTGAGAGTTGGCCGCAGCCCAAAACGGTCACACAAGTGAGGAGTTTTCTTGGCCTCGCTGGATTCTATAGGCGTTTTGTGAGAGATTTCAGCACCATTGCTGCACCTCTCAATGAGCTTACAAAGAAAGATGTGCCTTTCCTTTGGGGTACTGCAGAGGAAGAAGCCTTCACGGTATTGAAAGATAAGTTGACACATGCTCCTTTACTCCAACTTCCTGATTTTAATAAGACTTTTGAGCTTGAATGTGATGCTAGTGGAATTGGATTAGGAGGTGTGTTATTACAAGATGGCAAACTTGTTGCATACTTTTCTGAAAAATTGAGTGGGCCTAGTCTGAATTATTCTACTTATGATAAAGAATTATATGCTCTTGTTCGGACTTTAGAAACATGGCAACATTATTTATGGCCCAAAGAATTTGTTATACATTCTGATCATGAATCTTTGAAACATATTAAAAGTCAAGCTAAACTGAATCGTAGACATGCTAAATGGGTTGAATTCATTGAGACTTTCCCTTATTTCATTAAACACAAGAAGGGAAAAGAAAATGTTATTGCTGATGCATTGTCTCGTCGCTATACTATGCTTTCACAACTTGACTTCAAAATATTTGGTTTGGAGACCATCAAAGATCAATATGTGCATGATGCTGATTTTAAAGATGTAATGCAGAATTGTAAAGAAGGAAGAATGTGGAACAAGTTTGTCGTTAACGATGGATTTGTGTTTCGTGCTAACAAGCTATGCATTCCAGCTAGCTCCGTTCGTCTTTTGTTGTTGCAGGAGGCGCATGGAGGAGGATTAATGGGACACTTTGGCGTGAAGAAGACGGAGGACGTACTTGCTACACATTTTTTTTTGGCCAAAGATGAGACGGGATGTTGAGCGTTTTATTGCTCGATGCACTACATGTCAAAAAGCTAAGTCACGACTCAATCCTCATGGTTTATATATGCCTTTGCCTGTACCTAGGGTTCCTTGGGAGGATATATCTATGGACTTTGTTTTAGGTTTACCTCGAACAAAGAAGGGGAGGGATAGCATATTTGTTGTCGTGGATAGATTCTCGAAAATGGCACACTTTATACCATGTCATAAAAGCGATGATGCTGTTAATGTTGCTGATTTGTTCTTTCGTGAAATTATTCGCTTGCATGGTGTGCCAAATACTATTGTTTCAGATCGTGATACTAAATTTCTTAGCCACTTTTGGAGATGTTTATGGGCTAAGTTGGGGACTAAACTGCTTTTTAGTACTACTTGTCACCCCCAAACTGATGGACAAACTGAAGTAGTCAATAGAACGTTGTCTACTATGCTTAGGGCTGTTTTGAAGAATAATAAGAAAATGTGGGAGGAATGCTTGCCTCATATTGAATTTGCTTATAATCGTTCATTGCATTCTACTACTAAGATGTGCCCTTTTGAAGTTGTGTATGGTTTCCTACCTCGTGCACCTATTGATTTGTTGCCTCTTCCATTTTCGGAGAAGGTTAATTTTGATGCTAAACAACGTGCTGAATTGATTTAAAAATGCATGAGTTAACTAAGGAAAACATTGAGCGTATGAATGCTAAATATAAACTTGCTGGAGATAAGGGTAGAAAACATGTTGTGTTTGCACCTGGAGATCTTGTTTGGTTACATTTGCGTAAGGATAGATTTCCTGATTTGCGCAAATCCAAGTTAATGCCACGTGCTGATGGTCCCTTTAAGGTGTTAGAGAAAATAAATGATAATGCATATAAACTTGAGCTGCCTGCAGATTTTGGGGTTAGTCCCACTTTTAACATTGCAGATTTGAAGCCTTATTTGGGTGAGGAAGATGAACTTCCGTCGAGGACGACTTCATTTCAAGAAGGGGAGGATGATGAGGACATCAATACAATTGTTACACCCACAGCCCCTGCTGCTATACATACTGGACCAATTACTAGAGCTCGTGCACGCCAACTAAATTACCAGGTACTTTCGTTTCTTGGTAATGATTCTAATGTTCATGAGAATATGATGCTGCCTAAATTGGATACATTTGTTTTGCTTACAAATGAAGGGCCTAGCTTGGAGAAGGATGAACATTGGAGCAAGAACAAGCATGGAGATGATGGCATGCGCAAGGGGAACAAGAACGCAGTTACAAGTGATGATTTCAGGACTTTGAAGCCACCATAATGGGTGCATGAAGCCTTGGACGAAATATACAAGATGCCACTTCATAAATTTCGTACCGAGGCTATTTTAGGTGCTGCGTCACCTTATTATTGGGCCAGGCCCATGTAATTTCGAAATACATCAGTATAGGCTATTTTTAGAGTCCGTATGTGTGGGGAAACAAGAGATAGGGTTGATTTCGGACCCCTCCACCAAGGGCCACGAAATTCCCCCCTCTTCCTCCATATATACAGCCCTTAGGGCATCGTTTAGACTTTGGGTTTTGTTTAGATTAAAAGTTCGCCATAGCTGCAACTTCGCGTACTTCGTTTGTGTTCAACGACCAGACAAAGGCGTCACAGAACCCCACCTTGATCAATAAAGCTTTCATCTTATATTCGCAATATCCAGATTGCAATCTCAGTTTCTTGCTTGTTCTTCGTTTGCTCGCAGGAAACAGACCCTCGTGGTCAGGTTGATCGTGCTCCGGCGTGGTCAATAACCTCTCGGAGTTGGTTTAGCGATTGCTAAGGCGCGACGTCCTCGCACGTTCGTAGTCGGATCGTCAAAGTCGACTTCCACCAAAGCGAAATCCATCATCTCATCGAAAGACGGGACACCTTTGCCTCTATCAACAAGAGCTTTTCCCGTGGATAGTCATCTTCGAGCTCACCCCTTGGTTGTGCGGATCCCATTTATCTTCCGTGTGTGTGTTCCTCGTGTTCTATTGGAGGTTGATCTATTTGTCTTATTTGGCATTTGTGAATCTTCTCAACTTTATCAACATCTTGACTAACCTTTTCTTGAATTATGTGTGCCTTTCCTAACCAAGCTCCTCCATAGACCATTTACTTGTAGGTGTGAGAAACAATTCCCGGTACCAATTCCACTATTGTAAAATCACGTGGTATCGTACTTGTTGCATCCACAATCTTCGGAAAAGGTAACTTTGGTTTTGTTCTCTCATTTTCCTACTCACCACCACTTTGATATGATGGATAGACCAAGTTCCTCTACCAACCCACTCTTCATTGAGCAAGACGACGACATGTCATCGTTCGTCACCAAGAGCCACCTCCTTGGCACACAACGAGCGCTACATCAAGAGCAACAAGCAATGAACGACTGCATCGACAACCTCGCCACCGACTTGCGACTCTCCGAGCAACGTACACGAGACTACTTCGACAACAAGCTCGACGCGCACAAGCAAGAGAACTATGCAAGAATGGATGAGATTCGTGCTTTGTTGGTCAACCGGCCTCCTTCAACTTCTTCCTACTCAAGATGGAGCCACTCAAGTCGACACTCCGACGACACCTTCTCCGGCTCAAGTACACCGTCATCGACCATTCTTCGACGAGCCGCACGTCAAGACCGTCATGCATCTCACAACCCGCTACACGTCAAGCATTCACAAGAGCAAGTCGATGAGAAAGTTCCTCATCCTCAATCAAACCAAGTCGCTTTTGCTCAAGCTCAAGAACGACAATGACTACAACGCCAAGAGGAAGAACAAGCGCGTCTACACCAAGAGGAAGAACGAGCGCGTCTACACCAAGAGGAAGAACGAGCGCGTCTACACCAAGAGGAACAAGACGCCGAGGCTCAACGTCTTCAACAACAACAACGAGAAGCACAAGCTCTTGAGGCGGAACGTGCCCTTCAAGAATCAAGTCGAGCCATCGCCAACCGCAATCGTGAACAGCGCAATCAAGAGGAAGCCCTTCGAGAAGAAATCCAAGAGAGGAACTACCAACCACGTGTGCAACGTCAAGCTCCTCAAGCTCCCGCACAAGCTCGTCAAGCTCCACCTCAACCTCAAGTTCAACAAGAGCAAGTTGGGCATGGACTTCCTTCACGCCAAGAGCGACACTAAGTGGAACAAGTGCTTCAAGACCCTCCTCCACGCCAAGAGCGACATCATGAGGAATGAGCATTCGAGGACTTTCCAAGGCAAGAGCGATATCGCAACCGCTATCAAGATGAAGAGCAACGCTATGGAAAGCTCAAATTCACAATGCCCAAGTTTAATGGAAGCAATGATACGGAAGAATACCTCTCATGGGCATTGAAGGTCGACAAAATCTTTCGTTTGCACAACCATGAGGAAGAGAAG
Source organism: Triticum aestivum (assembly GCF_018294505.1). Taxonomy (NCBI): domain Eukaryota; kingdom Viridiplantae; phylum Streptophyta; class Magnoliopsida; order Poales; family Poaceae; genus Triticum; species Triticum aestivum. The sequence continues at coordinate 317,258,023 of NC_057804.1, read as the reverse complement.
AAGATCGCAATGGCATCACTTGAGTTCCAAGACTATGTCCTCATATGGTGGGAACAAGTCCTTGAGCGCCGAGACACGAGAGGTGACCCTCCAATCACCACTTGGGCTCAAATGAAGGATGTCATGCGAGCACGATTTGTGCCCACCTACTACAACCGTGATCTCTTCAAGAAGCTACAACTCCTCAAGCAAGGTACAAAGAGTGTTGAAGAATACTACAAGGAAATGGAGACAGCCATGATTCGAGCCAATGTCAAGGAAGATGATGAGCAAATAATGGCACGTTTCTTGAATGGACTTAATCATCCCATCAAGAAGATCGCCGACTTCCAACCCTACTCCAACCTCATCGAGCTCTACATCAAGCGACCAAGGCGGAACGTCAAGTGCAAGATGACTTCAAGTACGCCAAGTACTCATCCAAGACATACGGTTTCTCCAACAATCAAGCTTAAACAACTCCTCCAACATCAACATCAACCAAGCCTTCTCCAAGCAACGATGATAAGACAAGCTACAAGAAACCTTCGTCAAGTTCAAGTCGTCTTCCTTGTAAGGGCATATTTATTCCCAATATGTTTTGGTGATTGATGACAATGCTTGTTCGGACTAATCGTGTGCGTTTAGTTCTTTCAGAGATTCATCCATTGGCACGAGACGATTTCCTCCCCTCGGTGTTGTAATTCAAGACGGTGTAGCTCCTTCGTTTCGTTGTTGGTGGACTAGTTTCATAGGAGTCACCATACTATCAAGAGGGGATTCGTTTTGTTAAGACTTGGGTGGAATCACACGTACACATCCTTATCACACCCGTCGTCTTTCCTTACGCATCTCTGGAGCTACCGTTTTCCCCTTACTATGCTCTGCTCTGCCCTAGCGGTAGTACCACGTCCACAGCGGTAGTACCGCCGAAACTCCACAGCGGTAGTACCGCTCTCAGAGCGGTAGTACCGCTTGGGTTTTTCGGCCGTAGTACCGCTGTGCGTCTGGGCTACTTCCGCCTCGATTCTTGAACGAATTTTTCATGTCGGGTTTTGCGGTACTAAGGGAGGTAGTAGGGGCGGTAGCACCTCTCTAAGCGGTAGTACCGCCCTTCCCGAGCGGTAGTACCGCCCTGGTGTCAGGGCCCTGGGCAGCGCGGCAGTACCGCTGGGTCGAAGCGGTAGTACCGCCCGGAGCGGTAGTACTGCTCTTCCCTGGCGGTAGTACCGCCCTGGGGTCAGGGCCCCAGGCAGTGCGGCAGTACCACTGGGTCGAGCGGTAGTACCACCTGGAGTGGTAGTACCGCCCTTCCCTAGCGGTAGTACCGCTCTGTGTGGGGCTGGTGAGTGGGATAACGGTTGGATTGTTCTTCCCACTATATAAAGGGGTCTTCTTCCCCAAAGTTGACTTACCTCTTTCCCCCAAAGCTCCATTGTTGCTCCAAGCTCCATTTTCGCCTGATCTCTCTCCCTAGCCAATCAAACTTGTTGATTTGCTCGGGATTGGTTGAGAAGGCCCAGATCTACACTTCCACCAAGAGAAATTTGATTCCCCCCACTTATCCCTAGCGGATCTTGTTACTCTTGGGTGTTGAGCACCCTAGACGGTTGAGGTCACCTCGAAGCCATACTCCATTGTGGTGAAGCTTCGTGGTGTTGTTGGGAGCCTCCAAGTGTTGTGGAGATTGCCCCAATCTTGTTTGTAAAGGTCCGGTTGCCGCCTTCAAGGGCTCCAATAGTGGAATCATGGCATCTCGCATTGTGTGAGGGCGTGAGGAGATTACGGTGGCCCTAGTGGCTTCTTGGGGAGCATTGTGCCTCCACACTGCTCTAACGGAGACGTACTTCCCCTTAAAAGGAAGGAACTTCGGTAACACATCCTCGTCTCCACCAGCTCCACTCTTGGTTATCTTGTCCCTTTACTTTTGCAAGCTTACTTGAGTTATATCCATTGTTTGCTTGTGTGCTTATTGTCTTTGCATCATATAGGTTGTCCACGTAGTTGCACATCTAGACAACCTATTTCATTGCAAGTTTTAATTTGTTAAAGAAAAGTCTAAAAATTGTTAGTTGCCTATTCACCCCCCCTCTAGTCAACCATATCGATCCTTTCAATTGGTATCAGAGCCTCGTCTCTTTATTAAGGACTTTGCCGTCCGAAGAGTATGGTTGACGTCAACGACGGTGCAGAGGAACACTCCGGTGTGAATCCCATCTCGTCTTCGGCCGAAGGGGGAACCTCGGTCTCACGTGAGGAATTCAATGTGGCTTTAGACACATTGAAAACCTCCATGACGGCCGAGGTTAAAAGCATGTTTACTGAATTTCTAGAGGGACTTAAACTATCTACCTCACCAATGAAAGTGGGTGATCCCACTAACAAGGTGACGGATGCTAACTCCGATAAGGGGGAAGCTAACAATGAAAAGAGTCCATCTACTAGTGGTAGAAATGGCACCGACATCTTTGCCCATGTGGAACCCCCGGTGTATAGAGGACCGATCCCCTCTACTCATTTGGATCATGCCGGTCCTCCTCCTAAATATGTGAAAAATGAAGATTTTGATGCTTGGCTCTATCGCTTCAAGCGTCACTTAAAACATGTGAACACTAACCTTTGGAGAATTATTGAAGAAGGTTTCTATCCTCATGATCCAAGCAACTTCACCCCTCGAGAAGAAGTGGACAATCAATTCAATGAAAGTGCTCTCTTCATCATCCAAGATGCAATCCTCCCCGAAGATCTCCCTCATCTTCGACCTCATGCCATGGCTAAAGAAGCATGGAAATGTGTCGAGCGTCTCTATCGAGGAAGTGCTAGCATTCAACGCTCCAACTATGAAGTGGTGCAAGATGAAGCCGATGAGTTTGCAATGAAGGAGGATGAAGAACCTCATGAGCTCTTTCGAGGAGTGACCAAACTCGCGGTCGCACTCCGAGATCATGGAAGCAAGGACACGGATGACAACTGGATCAAGCGCAAGTTCCTCAAGGCCATGATGCCCTACAACAAGGCCATGTCCTCCGTCATTCGCCAAAGACCGGACTTCCACTCCATGACCTCTAGTGAAGTGTTGGATGAGTTTGTTGCAATGAGCATCTTGGACAAGACCGCCGACAATGTGGTGCTCCGTTCCCAAAGGGCAAAGAAGCCCAATCTTGCCTTGAAGGCCAATCTTGCCTTGAAGGCCAAGGCTAGTGTGGAAGAAGAAGAAGAAGAGGAAGATGAGGAGAGCAACCCCGAGGACACGAAGTATGATTATCATGAGCCCATGGCTCTTGCCTCAAGACAGTTTTGGAGTAAGAAGAATACAAGACCCAACTTCAACAAGAACAACTCAAGTGGCCTCAAAGGGAAGCAACGAGTTAGAACCTGTTTCAACTGTGGCAATGTTAGCCATTTCGTTGCGGATTGTCCCTACGAGAAGCGGGAAGACAATTGTGGCAAGTTCATCCGAAAAGACAAAGCCAGGTCCTTCCCAAACAAGAACAACTTCACTAAGAAGACTTCGTCTCGCGGGTTGGTGGTTCAAGAAGAATACCGTGAGGATGACGATGATGATGAAGATGGTGAAACAATGGCCATGGCATCCGTTGCCATTGTCACAACTCCCCGGTTGTCTCTCTTCGATGCACCTAACAAGAACATCACCGCCAAGTGCCTCATGGCTAAGGCCACCAACAAGGTAACCTCCAACATCAAAACCACCATTATTCCTAACCCTCCTTCAACGGATGATTTTGATAATGGTAAGGGGTCTAGTGAGGAGATCAATGAATTTGAGTCCTTCATGAGTAAGCTCAAGGGAAAATCCAAGAAGCACTTCGTTTCTCTCTTGGAACAACTTGGTGAAGCCAATGACATGATCGAGGCTCACGAAGAAACCATCTCTAAGATGGAAAGTCATAGTCGTGACTATGCCGATGAGATATCGGATCTCTCTAATGCTCTTGAGGAAGAGCGTGAGCATCATTTGGCTCTTGAGGAGTCACACAACGATGGTCATGCTAAACTAAAGAAAGATCTTGATCATGCTCTTGTTGTGTCTCGTGTTATAGCTTCCGAGAAGGCTAAGCTTGGGGTTGATCATGTTAGACTCACGGAGGAGTTTGATGTACTTGACAAGGCCCACAAGGTCTTGAAAGGTGCTCATGCTACCCTCAAGGAGTCTCATGCTCAACTCCAAGTTAAGCTAACCAAGGAAAAGGCCACATTTCCTCACATGGTCTTAATTGATAATGCAAATGCTACTAACCCTTGTTGTGAGCATGTGCATCTTGTGGAGGAGAATGCCAAGTTGAAGGAACAACTCGAGAAAGGTCTTGTGTCATGCATACAAGGCGAGAAGAACCTAAATGACCTTTTGAGCAATCAAAAGGAAGTTGTGGGCAAGGAGGGAGTTGGGTTCTCACCCAAATCCAAGAACAAGAAGAAGAACAAGGAGAAGAAGAGCAAGACCGATCGACCTCCTTCGCTCACGCAAACCTTTGTGAGGGAGGGAGAAGGTGCTCCTAAGGAGAAGAAGAACAATGGGAAGAGTGGTGATGCCAAAGAGCGCAAGGCCATCTCTCCCAACAAAGCCGGCGACTTTAACCCGTCTTATGTGTTGTGCCGTGCTAGTGATGGGCATGTTTATGCTAAATTTGTCTGTTCTCCTTATGAGTACATTGAATGGTCTATTTGGGTTCCTAAGACCCTTGTTACTAACATCAAAGGACCCATTACTCAATGGGTACCTAAAACCAAGCATTGATCTCTTGTAGGTGTTTGCTTCCGGTGGGGGATCATGGTTACTCGATAGTGGAGCAACAAATCATATGACCGGGAGCAAGGACTTGGTGGTGGACGTGCACAAGATCCCATCTATGCCCACCAATGTCGAATGGGGTGATGCCTCACATTCTAAGGTATTGGGTCTTGGCAAGGTTGTCATTTATCATGATCTAACGATTGAGAAAGTCATGCTTGTTGAGTCCCTTGCGTTCAATTTACTTTCCGTTCGTCAACTCGCACTCATGGGTTTTGCCACCTTCTTTGATATTGATACCGTGGCCCTCTTGTGGAGCAAGACTCTTAAAGTAGCCTTTTTTGGGCATGTCGAGAACGGTCTCTATGTGGTTAACTTCTCGGAGCAACCCACTAAGACCGCGACATGCCTAATGGCTAAAGTTGATGTGGGATGGCTTTGGCATCGCCGTTTAGCCCACGTCAATATGAGATCTTTGCAAAGTCTTCTCAAGGGGGACCATGGTCATGGACTAATGAATGTTAGTTTTGCCAAAGATCGTGTTTGCAGTGCTTGTATCAAAGGAAAGCTTCATGAGACGGCTCACCCTCCCACGACTATCATCTACTCGAAGAGACCCTTGGAGCTCCTCCACATGGACCTCTTTGGGCCCCCATCCTTTGATAGTCTTGGGGGTAGAAAGTATTGCTTGGTGATAGTGGATGATTATTCAAGATACACTTGGGTATACTTCTTCAAGAGGAAGAGTGAGACTCAACAAACCATCATCGACTTTGCAAATGAAGCTCAACGTCAACACAATGCAAAGATCTTGACAATAAGAAGTGACAACGGCACCGAGTTCAAGAACTACACCTTGGATGAGTTTCTTAGTGATGAAGGGATTAAGCATCAATATTCTGCACCATATACCCCTCAACAAAATGGTGTTGCGGAGAGGAAGAACCGGACGTTGATGGATGCGGCAAGAACCATGATGGTGGAGTTCAAGTCTCCATACAACTTTTGGGCCGAGGCCATCAACACAGCTTGTCATGCATCGAATCGGCTCTATCTCTGCAAAGGCTTGAACAAAACTCCGTATGAGATACTCACCGGGAACAAGCCCAATCTCAAGTACTTCCGGGTGTTCGGGTGTAAGTGTTTCATTCTCAAGAAAGGTGTTCGTTTGTCTAAATTCGAGGCTAGAGCTCATGAGGGCATATTTGTTGGTTATGCTACAAACTCTCATGCTTACCGTGTTCTCAACAAGTCCAACGGGCTCATTGAGGAGACGTGTAACGTAGAGTTTGATGAAAATAACGGCTCCCAAGTGGAGCAAAGTGGTACTTGTGATGTAGGTGATGAAATTCCTCCCCAAGCCATAAGAAGAATGGGTATTGGTCATATCCTACCCATTGAGGAACCCCTTGTGGCCGAAGGAGAAGGACAATGCTCCACCTTGGTGGAGCCTTCACCTACTCAAGACCCACACGCTTCCGAAGAACAAAGTGAAGGCCCTCAACCTAAGGAACAAGACCAAGGGCAAGATCAATCACAAGATGGTGATGAACCTCCACATGATGCCCAAGGTCAAGTTCTTCCCCTCGAGCAAGTTCAAGATCATGAGCAAGCTCAAGATCAAGAACAAGCTCAAGATCAAGAACAAGCTCATGACGACGCTTAAGATGATCAAGTGAACCCTCCTCCTTCGACATCCGAGGAGGAATTGGAGCGTCGTGCCGCGAAGATTGCTTCCAAACTCACCACCAAAGGTCATCTCATGGAGAATGTGGTTGGAAGCCTAAGAAAGGGGGTAAGCACTCGTAGACAGTTAGCAAACTATTGTGAACATCATGCGTTTGTCTCTTGTGTTGAACCCCATAAGGTCTATGAGGCGCTCGAAGACTCGGATTGGCTCAATGCCATGCATGAAGAACTCAACAACTTTGAGTACAACAAGGTGTGGAGATTGGTGCCAAGGCCTTCCGGGAACCATAACATCATTGGAACCAAGTGGATCTTCAAGAACAAGCAAGATACTCATGGAAACATCATTCGCAACAAGGCAAGATTGGTAGCACAAGGCTACTCCCAAGTCGAGGGTATCGACTACGGTGAAACCTTTGCTCCCGTTGCTCGTCTTGAATCCATTCGTTTGTTGACTGCTTATGCTTCCCATCACAACTTTAAGTTGCAACAAATGGATGTTAAAAGTGCTTTTCTTAATGGTCCTATTAATGAGTTGGTCTATGTCAAGCAACCCCCCGGGTTCGAGGATCCCTTCTTCCCGGATCATGTGTATCAACTCGATAAGGCGCTCTATGGCCTTAAACAAGCCCCACGTGTGTGGTATGACCACCTTACCGAGTTGTTACAAGATCGTGGATTTGAAGTGGGGCTAATCGATCCCACTCTTTTTACTAAGAAGGTCAAAGGGGAGTTGTTTGTATGCCAACTATATGTTGATGACATTATCTTTGGTTCCCCTAACAAAGCTTTCAATGAAGAATTTGCCGCTCTCATGACCTCTAAGTTCAAGATGTCTTCGATGGGAGAGTTGAAGTTCTTCCTTGGTTTTGATATCAAAGAAAGAAGAGAAGGTACCTTCATCGACCAAGCCAAATACACTCAAGACATGCTCAAGAGATTCAAGTTAAGTGATGTCAAGCCGGCTTCTACTCCAATGCCCACCAAGTGCCAACTTGACATTGATCCCAATGGTAAAGCGGTGGATCAAAAGGTATATCGCTCCATGATTGGCTCCTTGCTTTACCTTTGTGCATCTAGACCAGATATCATGTTGAGTGTGGGGATGTGTGCACGGTTTCAAGCTGCACCGAAGGAAAGTCACTATGTGGCGGTCAAGCGAATCTTTCGATATTTGGCTCATACCCCAAACTTTGGCTTATGGTACCCAAGAGGGGCAAACTTCAAGCTTGAAGGGTTTACGGATTCCGATTGGGCGGGAGACAAAGTGGATAGGAAGTCCACTTCCGGAGGGTGCCAATTTCTTGGGTGCTCTTTGGTGAGTTGGTCTTCCAAAAAGCAAAGTTGTGTGTCTCTCTCGTCCACCGAAGCAGAATATGTGGCGGCCGGTAGTTGTTGTGCACAACTCTTGTGGATGAGGCAAACTTTAAAGGAATACAGTGTCATTTGTGACAAAGTGCCTCTTTGGTGTGACAACGAAAGTCCCATCAAGGTTTCTCTCAACCCGGTGCAACACTTCAAGACGAAGCACATTGAGATTTGGTATCACTTCATCCAGGATCACATTAGGTGAGGAGAGATCGAGCTCAAGTATGTCAACACTCATGATAACCTTGCAGATATTTTCACGAAGCCCTTGGATGAAGCAAGATTTCGCGAGTTAAGGCATGAGCTAAATATCATTGATTCGAGCAATGTGACTTGAACCCTTGCACACCCCACCCCACTCAACTTGGTATCTAGCTTAGATGTAGGCATGGACATAGGGGGAGTGTTGTTCTCTCAATGAACTTTCCCTCCCCCCATTATGCATAAAACGATCAACTCTTTCACAATAGCCATTTTTGATGGTACTTGTGCTTCAAAGACGAGTTTTGGTCATGGGCCCAAGGATAATTCTTCGCGGTGCCATACCAATTGACTCAAACATAGGTGGCTCCGGCCACCGCCCTCTCCTGAGAGAGGCCAGAGCTTGCTCTGTTTCGTGTGGTTGTTTGTGTTTGAGTTGTTTCTGGTCTGTTGTGTGTGTGTGTGTTGCCGCGTCGGTCCTCTCGTTCTTTTGGCTTTGCTTTCTGTTTCTTTTTGAGCGTTAGCCGTTGGTCTAGATGCAGTGTGGTTGCTGAAGCGGTACTACCGCTGCTGGCGAGCGGTACTACCGCTCTTAGCGGTACTACCGCCCTCCAGAGCGGTACTACCGCCCTCCAGAGTGGTACTACCGCTGTGAGGCGCGGGCTGGGGGTTATATCGGGGGAAGGGGGAGTTTCTTCTCCCCCATACCCATTCGCTCACCCCCTTCACCCTGTTCGTCTCTCTCTTCAGGAACCGGCGTCGCGGGAGGGCTCCGGTGGATCTCCCTCTCCGGGGCGCTCCTCTCCGTTTCCTTTGGTGGAATCGATCCCCACCTTGTCCTCTTGCCATGGATGCCGGTATTGCCCCCGTTCCCTGTTTCCTTTGGTGTAGATTTCCAATCTAGCGTTCTAGGGGCAATAGCAGTTGCATCTCTAGATTTTTTTCCAGATCTAGGCTTGAGTAGGATGGAGAATGCTTCTAGACTGTTTGGAATAGTGTTTGGTTGGAGTATTTTTGAATTTGGTAGGATGGTAGTACCGGATCTGACCACGGTAGTAGGAAACTGCTGTTTCCCTGCCTCGAGCGGTACTACCGCTCTCCCAGAGCGGTACTACAGCTGAGAGCGGTACTACCGCTCTCTCTAGAGCGGTACTACCGCTTGGAGCGGTACTACCGCTCAAGGGTCATGGTACTACCGCCTTCTACCCAGTTCCATCATCCTCCTACCTCTCAGTGATCTTTTTTGTTCGTGTTTGTGGCGTACGCTCGTTCTTTCTGGTTGTTTGCATGTTTATGCGTGTGGTTCCAGGTGATGAGGTTCCTGAGCATTAGGCTCGTCGTGTCAACCCCGGTCGTGCCTCGTCCAAGCGCTACCGCACCACTGAGCCCACTGAGCCTGCCGAAGGATCTTCTAGTGCTCCACCTCCTCCCCAACTGCAAAAGAAGCCTGGGGTCAAGCCAAAGCCAAGCAAAACCGTGCCAGAAATGCCGCCCAAGGAGTTCTGGGCAAGGCGCCGCCGCAACCCGTATGAGGTCGACCAAGATCCCACTTTGGTCAACCGTCCGTTCTAGAACAGGTTCCAGTTTGCCATCTATTTTGATGTTCTCAAAGCCAAGAAGAATCTCTATGTCAACATGCACTCCATCGACACCGAGCATATGGAGAATGATCCTGACTACTTTGGTGAAGCTCTTCAGATGTGCACTCAGCTGAACATTCTCGGGATCATGCAATTCAACAAGGACTATGATGCTGATATTGTGGCCCAATTCTATGCCACGGTTCACCTTGGGACCGATGAGGACAGGACTCTGACTTGGATGACAAATGGCAACTTGCTGTCAGTCAAGTGGAAAGCTTTCATGCAGTTGATTGGGGTGGAAGATCTTGGACTTGAGTCTTCTGTTGGCTTTCGCCCCCACCGTCGCGCCAATGCCACCCACAAGCAAGCTCTGTGGCCCTACTACACTCTGAGGATCAACCATGAGACAAAGAAGGAGACCTATGAGCTGCCTGCCTATCTGGACATTCTTCACCGTATCTTTAGAGAGACTCTTTTCCCTCGCATCAGGAATCTGGACCAGGTTCACTCTTATCTCGTGGACATGCTTCTCTTCTGTCAGCGGGAAAAGGGGCAGAGCACCAGAGAGTCCTTGGATATCTCTCATGTTATGTGGTCTGAGCTAGTTTCTGCTATCTCCGAGCGCAAGTGCCCGATTTATGGTCCGTTCATTATGCTGCTCATTGAGAAGGCCTGGGATCGTGTCTATCCCAAGGTGGTGCTGGAGATTGGAGAGTTGGTTTCTCATGATGTCAAGCGTCTGAGGAAGAAGGATAACTGCGGCACTCAGGCCCCTAGGACTGGAGTTCCTTCATCTGCTGCTGCCATGGAGACTGAGGAGGAGTTTGGGGCTGAGGCTGAGGATGAAGATGATGACTACGTGCCTTCTGAGGCAGAGCCCTCTTGGGCCAAGAAGCTCAAGATCAAGGTGAAGAAGCTGTTTTGCATGGAGTCTCATGGTCAGTACATGACTCATGTGGCTGAGAAGAAGGCCCGAGGTCGCCACAAGGAGCTCATGCGTCAGATGGGTGCTATTGTGATTAGTGGTTCTGAGGATCAGCTTACCAAGGAGGAGGAGTGGATTTAGCAGCACTGCCCCTGGACTGATTCTGATGCTGAGCACTTCCCGGCTGACGATGGTAACATAGATGATCCCTCTGAGATCTGATGGGTGTCCATCGTTTTCCTTCACCTGGAGCCGTAGCAACACTCCCTCTCCTTTTTGGTGTTTCGATGCCAAAGGGGGAGAGAGTTTAGGGATTTGCGTTTTGTGTCTTCCGTCTTTTGTGTTTGTGCTTTCGCTTGTTGCTTTATTTGGTTTGTGTCAGTGAGACCTAAGTTCTGGCTCTGTCAGTAAGACCTAAGCTCGAGTCATATGGTGTGAGACATATGCTACCTTATCTTTCCGTATCATTATCTATGTCTATCTAGCTTATGAGTTCCATGCTTATCCTATTATATTTATGTTGCTCTCATATCTTGCTTAGGTAGTTGGTCTCTCTAATGTAGGGGGAGCATTGCTCCTAGCATCTGTGTCGTGCAGTCCAAAGCACTTTTCTAGGTAGCACACATCCAGGGGGAGCCCTTCGACATTTTAGGACGGTTGTGCTTTTGCGCTTATCCTATATCTATCATATTGTGCAAATCCCGTATTGTCATCAATCCACCAAAAAGGGGGATATTGTAAGGGCATATTTATTCCCAATATGTTTTGGTGATTGATGACAATGCTTGTGGGGACTAATCGTGTGCGTTTAGTTCTTTCAGAGATTCATCCATTGGCACGAGACGATTTCCTCCCCTCGATGTTGTAATTCAAGACGGTGTAGCTCCTTCGTTTCATTGTTGGTGGACTAGTTTCGTAGGAGTCATCGTACTATCAAGAGGGGATCCGTTTTGGTAAGACTTGGGTGGAATCACACGTACACATCCTTATCACACCCGTCGTCTTTCCTTCCGCATCTCTGGAGCTGCCGTTTTCCCCTTACTATGCTCTGCTCTGCCCTAGCGGTAGTACCGCGTCCACAGCGGTAGTACCGCCGAAACTCCACAGCGGTAGTACCGCTTGGGTTTTTCGGCCGTAGTACCGCTGTGCTTCTGGGCTACTTCCGCCTCGATTCTCGAACGAATTTTTTGTGTCGGGTTTTGCGGTACTAAGGGAGGTAGTAGGGGCGGTAGTACCGCTCTAAGAGGTAGTACCGCCCTTCCCTAGCGGTAGTACCGCCCTGGTGTCAGGGCCCTGGGCAGCGCGGCAGTACCACTGGGTCGAAGCGGTAGTACCGCCCGGAGCAGTAGTACCGCCCTGGGGTCAGGGCCCCAGGCAGCGCGGCAGTACCGCTGGGTCGAGCGGTAGTACCGCCCGGAGCAGTAGTACCGCCCTTCCCTAGCGGTAGTACCGCTCTGTGCGGGGCTGGTGAGTGGGATAACGGTTGGATTGTTCTTCCCACTATATAAAGGGGTCTTCTTCCCCAAAGTTGACTTACCTGTTTCCCCCAAAGCTCCATTGTTGCTCCAAGCTCCATTTTCGCCCGATCTCTCTCCCTAGCCAATCAAACTTGTTGATTTGCTCGGGATTGGTTGAGAAGGCCCAGATCTACACTTCCACCAAGAGAAATTTGATTCCCCCCACTTATCCCTAGCGGATCTTGTTACTCTTGGGTGTTGAGCACCCTAGACGGTTGAGGTCACCTCGAAGCCATACTCCATTGTGGTGAAGCTTCGTGGTGTTGTTGGGAGCCTCCAAGTGTTGTGGAGATTGCCCCAATCTTGTTTGTAAAGGTCCGGTTGCCGCCTTCAAGGGCTCCAATAGTGTAATCACGGCATCTCGCATTATGTGAGGGCGTGAGGAGATTACGGTGGCCCTAGTGGCTTCTTGGGGAGCATTGTGCCTCCACACCGCTCTAACGGAGACGTACTTCCCCTTAAAAGGAAGGAACTTCGGTAACACATCCTCGTCTCCACCGGATCCACTCTTGGTTATCTTGTCCCTTTACTTTTGCAAGCTTACTTGAGTTATATCCATTGCTTGCTTGTGTGCTTATTGTCTTTGCATCATATAGGTTGTCCACGTAGTTGCACATCTAGACAACCTATTTCATTGCAAGTTTTAATTTGTTAAAGAAAAGTCTAAAAATTGTTAGTTGCCTATTCACCCCCCTCTAGTCAACCATATCGATCCTTTCATTCCTCCTACTACAAGCAACTACAAGCCGCGTGCTTCTTCCTCTACTCCGACCGATGAGACCGTCAAGACAAGTTCAATCAAGTGCTTCACATGTGGCGGCCACGGCCACAAGTCCTTCCAATGCACCAACAAGCGCACCATGATCCTCAACGATGATGGCACCTACGACTCAATGAGTGAAGATGAAATGGAAGCTCTTGAGCAAGTGGCCATGCACCGGCGCGTGAATGAGGATGAAGATGATAAAGTCTTTTGTGATGAGGATTCGAGCCCCGCTCTTGTTGTCTCCAAGGTCTTGACATTTCAACATCAACAAGAAGAAGACCAACGATGCCATATCTTCCACACCAAGGCCGGCATCAATGGAAGGTCCGTCAAGGTCATCATCGATGGAGGTAGTTGCCACAACTTGGCAAGTGAAGAACTTTGCTCCAAGCTTCAATTGGCCAAGAGGAAGCATCCGCACCCCTACAAGGTTCAATGGCTAAGTGACTCCGACACTATACGAGTTGAGCATACGGTCCAAGTCTCCTTCAAAATTGGTGCATATGAAGACACTTTGGAGTGTGATGTGGTCCCAATGACCGTTTGCCACCTCCTTCTTGGTCGGCCATGGCAATTCGACGGTGGTGTCATCCACAATGGGTGTACCAATCACTATAGCTTCAATATGAAAGGGAAGGAATATGTGCTACGACCTATGTCTCCTAGTCAAGTGATAGCTGACAAGCAAGCCACCCACCATAGAGAGAAGAGTGAGAAAGTGAGCCACCCAAACATGAGTGAGAGCAACAAGCCAAACTTGAGCGCCTCTTCGCCTAGAGAGAAAAACCTCATACTATTCGCCACAAAAAGTGAGATGAGAGAAGTGTGTGAGAACCCATCGAGTGTGATGCACTTTGTCCTTGTGTGCAAGGATGGAGAACCAAAAACTAACACCATTCACGAGCTACCTTTGGTGTTTCAATCTCTTTTGCAGGAATTTCAAGATGTTTTCCCCAATGAGCTACCTTCGGGTCTACCGAGGGTGAAAACTATCACACAACAAATAGGGTACATGGTGGAGCTTGGTTGGAATACCTATCAACACCAATTCACAAATCCTAGTGCTGACCATATGATAGAGATCCACAGAAACACACACGGTGGAGATAAGTGGGTCAAATGCAACTCTGAAACTGAGCTCAAAATTCTGGAATGTCAGAGTAATGCTCGTGTTGCAAATGCATAGGAGAGACGCTAGCAAATTGCTCAATTTATACGGGCACGAGATTGCTCAATCTACTAGTGCAATGAACGTGGCAGAAAAACTGACAAACTCGCCAAAAATATATGCAACTTCCACGTATAGCTTTCTTTTCCTCCTCTTTTTTTGTTTTCTTTTTCTTTCTCTTTTTTGTTTTCTTTTTCTTTCTCTTTTTTTCTTTTTTTTGTATCAGTAAGCTGAGCAATTAGTAACCAATCTGGTTTTGCCAAAACAAAAGATGCACTCTCCAAATTCTTATATGAGCAGCCCGTAGAGCAAAGGATATGCTAGTCTCAATAGGAAAGTACTACGCAAAAGAAGAAAGGCTGACTATGGTTATCAAATGAAACACAATCTGATTTGGATAGTTAATCAAACCAAACAAAATCTCACTCGGATCAACAGACTTGACAGCAACCAAACGACTCCGACGTGAGAAAAGGAAAACCTAGACAATCTACAACGACTCAGATCAGAAAGTAAGTTACGCAAATAAAAGATTACGATCAACAACTAAAACTTGGAACCGATGCTATCTAGGCTATGGCAAAAACTCTAAACCCTAATATTTTTGTATGGCTTTTTCTGTGTAGGACGAAAACAAAACTAATCTAAGGGATTGGTGGATGCTCACCGAGATAACGCTGGAAATTTAATACCAAGATGATAAGGGGGTGGCCCGATCTTCTCAGTGAGCGGAGGATGTCGATGTTGAACTTGTAGGATAACTTGTGAGATGCTCTCGAACTCTCCGGCTATTCCCCCGTTGCCAATGCAACAGATCTTCAACCCTATGGATATTCGCAACACCACACACTTGCGCACGTAGTCGCCGACCACGAAGCGGTTATGCAATCTCCCAATTCCTAGTGGAACGATAGATAGCACTTGACTTTCAGTAGCAAATACACCCTATCGAAACAAATTTGGTGTAGGTAAATATTCCTGATCGATGCAAAGAGGAATATGAGTACAGAGGAATGCTTAAAGCAATTCAGTCTGATATGAGTTTAATCAAAACGTGGTCTAACCCTAAAAGCCACGACTTACAAGGGTATATAAAGACCCCTGGACGTCCAACATAGTGTTGGGGTCGAAATCCAACTTATCTCTAACTTTCCTAACGTAAACGAATCTATCTGGAAAAACTGGCAGAAACAACCGCCGTATTGTTTTGGTGAATGCGACTCGGTCACCGCGAATCGCGGGCTGTGAGTATACAATTTGGAAAGCACACGAGTCAAGCTTTCCAAATTGTATTTAAACGCCTTATTTGGAGCACGGACACGGATTCTGCACGTATATCAATTGAGGGCCTCCTGGCTGTCAATCCGAGCCCGGTTCTGATTTTCCTTCTGTTTATGTTGTGCACCTGCCTCCCTCTCCTCCCTCGTGCACTTGCTGATATTAGACATCAGTAGAAGTTCTTCTTGCTGCAATTCGTCATCTCCACGTGCCAAGCTTGCCTTCCCTTCAAATCTGATCATACAAATATGCAAAGACTTAGGCAGTATAAAATTCTGATTAACACAAATGTCAGATTCAACTAAGAGTGAATTCACCTTTTGTTCAAGTAGTTTTGCACGTGCTCTTGTAATTGGTCCAATTCTGATTTCATTGGACTTGTCTTGTGCAATATCATCTTTATTTGAAAATGATGGTAAAGGAGTAGGGATGTCCTCATCATCCTCCCCCCCTTGAAAAGGCGTCGACCGCGACACACCAAGGTCTTCTCCAGTATATGGCGTCAAATCAGCGACGTTGAACGTATTACTCACGCCAAACTCTTCAGTCGGAAGATCAATTTTGTATGCATTATTATTAATCTTGGCAAGCACTTTATATAGTCCATCACCTCTTGGTTTCAACTTGGACTTGCGCCGTTCAGGAAATCTATCTTTACGCAAGTGTACCCACACCATGTCGCCCGGCTGAAACAACACCTCCTTTCTCTTCTTATTAACACGATCAGCCTTGTACTTGCCCTTCTTTTCAATGGCTTCTTTGGTCTTCTCGTGTATCGTCCTCACGAAATCTGCCCTCTTGGATGCATCCATGTTCACTCTCTTGAATTGGAAGGGGCAGCAAATCAAGTGGTATAATTGGCTTAAAACCATGGACCACCTCAAATGGATGGAACTGAGTTGTGGAAGTACCGCCCTGTTATATGCAAACTCCAAATGCGGTAAACACTCCTCCCATTCACGCAGGTTCTTCTTTATCATGGATCGCAACAACGTGGATAATGTGCGATTGACCACCTCTGTTTGCCCATCTGTTTTGGGATGACAAGTAGTGCTGAATAGTAACTTTGTCCCCAGCTTTCCCCAAAGTGTCTTCCAGAAATAGCTCATAAACTTCACATCATGATCAGAAACAATCGTCTTTGGTACTCCATGTAAGCGCATGATGTCCTTGAAAAACAGAGTAGCAATGTGCGACGCATCGTCGCTTTTGTGGCAGGCAATAAAATGTGCCATCTTAGAAAAACGATCAACTACCACAAAAATTGAATCATGTCCTCTCCTGGTCCTAGGCAATCCTAACACAAAGTCCATGCTTATGTCTTGCCATGGTGTAGTAGGAGCAGGGAGAGGAGTATACAGACCGTGAGGTTTCAGCTTAGACTTTGCCTTATTACAAGTAATGCAACGCTTCACAAATCTGTCCACATCACGCCTCATCTTAGGCCAATAAAAGTGATCAGCGAGCATAAGCAAAGTCTTCTCACGTTCGAAATGACCCATCAAACTGCCGTCATGTGATTCCTGCAACAATAGCAAACGCACGGACGATTCTGGAACACGTAGTTTGTTAGCTCTAAACAAATAGCCAGCATGTATGTGATATTTTTCCCATGCTGTTACATCTGAACACAATTTATATGGTGCTAAAAAATCAAGATCAGTGGCATATAAATCACGCAAACTCTCTAAACCAGGAACTTGAACATCCAATTGTGTCAACAACATGTTTTTCCTAGAAAGAGCATCAGCAACAACATTATCTTTACCCTTTTTGTAGTTAATGATGTATGTGAAAGATTCAATAAATTCAACCCATTTTGCATGACGTTTGTTCAAATTGGATTGGCTTTTCAAATATTTCAGAGCCTCATGATCAGAATGTATGATAAATTCTTCTGGCCACAAATAATGTTGCCAAACACCTAGGACACGAACTAGAGCATACAATTCCTTATCATAAACAGGATAGTTCAATTGTGCACCATTAAGTTTTTCAGAAAATATGCAATCGGTTTACCCTCTTGCATCAACACACCTCCAATACCAATTCCACTAGCATCACATTCAATCTCAAATTGTTTAGTGAAATCAGGAAGTATAAGCAAAGGTGCAGCAGTCAAACGACATTTCAGCTCATCAAAAGCATTATCTTGGGCTACGCCCCACACAAAATCAACACCTTTTTTTGTGAGCTGATTCAAAGGTGCAGCAATAGTACTGAAATCTTTCACAAAACGTCTATAGAAACCAGCAAGACCGTGAAAGCTTCGTTGATACGGGGTGCCCAATCTTCACGGAGGATCTGCTCTATGTTGCGAATCAACGCCACCTGAAGGGTACGAAGGAAACCCTCGATCCCAACCAACAACGCTGTCGGGTAAAGGATAACTAGTGCAACCTGATGAGACCGAGGCTAACTATTGCAATGCAACAACCGGCGACAAGTATTCGCCCAACCACACTCTTAGTTCCAATCCACGCAACCACACACGAAGTTGGGAGCACGAACTGGTCGCCGCCTCAACGGCTGCTGTTGTAAAATCACAAGTGAGTTTACCCTCTCACAAGGCAAGATTACAAGAGCTAAGGAGGAAGTGAACTCTCAAACAATATTCCGGTTGCACTTAGCTAACCTATGCTGGAATCAAATTGCCAAAGAGTTGTGGCTGAAGTGGGGGAAGGGGTATTTATACTAGGAACAACCCTCCTAGTTTAGGTGTGAAACCAGGCCAAAAGAGGGGCTCAAATTCGTGCTAACCAGCTGGTCAAGGGAGCAAACTCATGGAGCCTCGTGCAACAATTAATGCCCTGGACAGCTTGCATTGGAACTCTCATATCCTTTGACTCAGGACTCCAAATGATGCACCGTTTGATTTTCCTGAAAGTAGACTTCATATGCTCTCCATTTTGTACTCCCACACGTGCTGGATACTCATATATTTGTGTGGCATGATGCAACAAGTCTTGGTACAAATTCTGGAACTGCACATGCAACAACAGGTTGTTAAGATGGCTTGTTGTTCTTCCTTGAGGTATAACTAGTTGGCCTTGTCACCAAAACAGGCTTTGCATCAGGGGTGAAACTTGTTCTCTTCAAACTTGTTGTATATGGGATCCAGGACTTGTTTCTTCATGCGCTGAAAGTTGTTGGTTGTCCTCAACATTGTACCTGAGTAAAATCAGCACACAGGATTAAGGCAGTATAAAGTTCTCATGGTTATTTGAATAATGATCAGCTAGGAGCGCATTCACCTCTTGTGATATTTGTTTAGCATGGCTCCTTGTCATGGGACCCAAATAGATCTTCTTTGTAGCAGCTTCATTTGAGAGCTGAGTTTTATCATGGCAAATTTGTTGTTGTGTACTTTGATGACATCCTAATCTGATAGAGGCGGGGTGTCCTGATCTTTCGATGAGATGATAACTATCGATTTGGTGGAGACGACTTTGACGATCCGACTACGAACGTGCAACGACGTTGCACCTTAGCAATCGCTAAACCAACTCCGAGAGGTTATTAACCACGCCGGAGCGCGATCAACTTGACCACGAAGGTCTATTCCTGCAAGCAATCGAAAAACAAGCAAGAATATGATTAAGCAATCTGAATATTGCGAATATGGATGAAGTATTGCTAAAAGTGGGGTTTCATAAGTGGTCTTGGTCTGGTCGTTGGACACAAACGAAGTACACGAAGTTGCAACGATGGCTAACTTTTAACTAAATAAAACCCAAGTCTAAACGATGCCTTAAGGGCTATATTTATAGGGAAAAGAGAGGGGATTTTGTCCACCCTTGGCAAGGTGGGACTAAAACACCTCCTAAGTCGTTTTCCCTACAATTTGGACTCTAAAAATATATTACATGGGTCTGGCCCAAAATAAGTTGGCGCAACACCTATAATAAGCTATGGATGAAATTTATGAAAGGCCATCTTGTATATTTCGTCCACCATCTTGTATGTCATCATGGTGGCTTCAAAGTCCGGAAATCTCCACTTGAACCTCCGTTCTTGTTCTCTTCGCACGCACCTTCATCTCCGTGCTTGACCATGCTCCAATGTTCAACCTTCTTGTCCGTGCTAGGCCCTTCAATTGCAAGCAACACAAATGTATCTATGTTAGGCAGCATCATATTCTCATGAACATTAGAAACATTACAAAGAAACGAAAGTACCTGATAATTTAATTGGCGTATCTGAGCTCTAGCAACTATTCCAAGAGGTAAAACAGTAGGGGATATGGGTGTAAATGTGGTAGCCATGTCCTCATCATCCTCCCCTTCTTGAAAATAAAGCCGTCCTCGGCGTTGCTTAATCTGAAATCTGGCTAACAAAAGAGACAAGGTGTACACGTTGTATATGTATATGTCATCCATTTTCACTGATCTCAGTTGGGGCACATGTGACACAGTTATACAAGAGTACCCTTCAAAAGTCGTGAAATATAAAGCCAATATATTATCACAAGAAGTCAAAGGCATGAAAAAATTGCAACTCAGTTTGCACATATAAGTGAAGCTCTTATTCATATCAAAAGATTGACAATGCTTATCATTAAACCATCCCAACATTGATGAACCATCACCAAGATTAGAGGTCATATCAAAATGATTATACATTGGCACAATTATTTTCAAACGTATTTGATCCAAATCTGATTTATTCCCTGATTCACTTGATTCTTTTGCATCGATAGTTAATTCAATGGGCTCACTCAAAATTGTTTGATCACATGGCAAAGTCAAATCATCAACATAGTCCTCTAAAATAGCTGGTGTGATCAAAGTAGTGGGTAGCTCACCGCATGGTGCATTTAAATTGAAAAGACATTCATCATACTCATGTGGAGGTGGAAGATTAGTACCTTTGTCATTACCTCTTAGGATCAACTCAGATGATGTAGGCACTATCGGTGATGATGTGTTGCATGGTGGAGGTGATGTAGTCCTGACAACAACGGATGTGGTTGTCATAGTATGCCTAGTAGTTGAAGGGACAATGGTATCAACTCTTGGAATGTGCATCTCGCGCTTGTTCTCCTTGTGGGCAACACGTCATTTTATTTCCTGTTCAGCTTTGCAAGCAAGATGAAACAAATGGTCCATAGGATAACACTCTTCATGAATTAGTATTTCCTGAATGTCATGATTTAATCCTCCCCAAAATCTATCAATAAAATCTTCTTCACTTTCTTCTAAAGATGAATGCAACAAGGTAGTTTGTAAATCATCATAATATTTTGTTACGGTGGCCCTACCTTGTTTTAAATGTTGCAAGTTTTTAATCATGTCACGAGTATAATAAGCGGGGACAAAAGTATGTCGCATGGCAAATTTCAAATAATCCCAAGTAGTAGGTATATAATCAGGGTGTAACCGACAATATTCACTCCACCAAACTAAAGCATAACCAGTGAACGAACCAACCGCAACCTTAACTTTTGTATATTCATCAAAAGTATGGGAAGGAAATATATTATTTATGTCAAACTCCCATTCAATATATAAAGCAGGTCTAGAACAGCCATTAAATGGTGGTATAGAAACATTAACCTGATCATATGCATGATGAGGACATCAATACCATTGTTACACCCACAGCCCCTACTGTTACATATAATGGACCAATTACTAGAGCTCGCGCACGCCAATTAAATTACCAGGTACTTTCGTTTCTTGGTAATGATTCTAATGTTCATGAAAATATGATGTTGCCTAAATTGGATACATTTGTTTTGCTTACAAATAAAGGGCCTAGCTTGGAGAAGGATGAACATTGGAGCAAGAACACGCATAGAGTTGATGGCATGCGCAAGGGGATCGAGAATGGAGTTACAAGTGATGATTTCAGGACTTTGAAGCCACCATAAGGAGTGCATGAAGCCTTGGACGAAATATACAAGATGCCACTTCATAAATTTCGTCTAGAGGCTATTCTAGGTGCTGCGTCACCTTATTATTGGGCCAGGCCCATGTATTTTCGAAATACTTAAGTATAGGCTGTTTTTAGAGTCTGTATGTGTGGGGAAACAAGAGTTAGGCTTGGTTTCGGATCCCTCCTCCAAGGGCCACGAAATTCCCCCCTCTTCCTCCATAGATACATCCCTTAGGGCGTCGTTTAGACTTTGGGTTTTGTTTGGATTAAAGTTCACCATAGCTGCAACTTCGCGTACTTCGTTTGTGTTCAACGACCAGACAAAGGCGTCACAGAACCCCACCTTGATCAATAAAGCTTTCATCTTATATTCGCAATATCCAGATTGCAATCTCAGTTTCTTGCTTGTTCTTCGTTTGCTCGCAGGAAATAGACCCTCGTGGTCAGGTTGATCGTGCTCCTGCGTGGTCAATAACCTCTCGGAGTTGGTTTAGCGATTGCTAAGGCACGACGTCCTCGCACGTTCGTAGTTGGATCGTCAAAGTCGACTTCCACCAAAGCGAAATCCATCATCTCATCGAAAGACAGGACACCTTTGCCTCTATCAAGTGGTATCAGATTTCCAGGTTGCTCGGTGAGATTTTACAGTTTTTCATAGTTTAGATCGAGTCTGTTCTTCATACCTATAGTCCACGAAAAAGCCACAAAAAAATTACAGTTAGTTCATCCTATCCGAACCAGTCTGAGCCTTTGCATAATCTTTTCTGTATTTGCGTTGCTGAATTTGCGGTTGCATCGTCGTGTCTAGTTGCTGGTCTTAGAGTCTAGTCGTTTAGAGTTTCGAGTTCTGGTCATAAGTTGTCACCCCGCCGCCGCACCATCATCATCGCCCCTGCCATCTACCACCACCGCTTATCCGCCACCGCTTCAAATCCGTATCCATATACCACCACCGCTGCCATATATCACCACCGCTGCCATCTACCACCATATATCCACCACCAATCCGAGTTCCTTGCATATTAGGTTTGTTTTCGGGATCCATCTAGTTTCCGATTCGTGTTTCCTTGCCGGAGTAGGTTTCGAAAAAAAAGAGTCCCGGAACCACCCTCCGTTTAGGCCCAAAATTTTCCGAAAACGCACTTGTTGAAAAAATTTCTGGCTATCCTATTTTTAGGTGTTTCTGAGTGTTTTGAGACAGGTGCCATTATAGAAAGTTTTTTTGAGCCGTTTCCAGATTTTGGTCCGGGCAGTCGAAAAAAAAATTAGTCGCAAAAATTTCATGTCTATCATGTTACCTTGACTTGGGAAGAGATTTGAGACACTTGCCATTATAGTGAATTTTCGCAAAAAAAAAACAGAAGTGCAAAAAAAAGAGCACAAAAAAAAGGAGCGAAAAAAAATCAGAGTGTGCTCCTTCCTTGATTTCGTGCAGCGCCGTGATTTTGTTAGTGTTCTAGGCTCGCGTCTCTAGCATGGTCTAGCCTAGGACCAGCACAGTATCATCGTTGAGCATTTATTCAACTTTGCATCTTTGAAATTGATTATTGCTGACCCTTTTTGCTACCATATTATAAGCCTTCCCAGCTCCACATACATCTACGTCGTGCGTTTGACTCTCCCTGGTAATCGCTCTATCCAAGCTTTGAGAGTTTTGACTACAACGGTTGCCGATCACGCCCTGCTGCTGGGTAAGAATTGGTATGAATTTGTGATTTGCTTGACGAATTTGTGACACCCATCACCACCTCTTATTAGTAGTCTATAGGATCATATTCTTGTGTGTTTCTATTGCTGCTAACCATGCCAGGATCAGCAGCCGACTAGACTGACTGGGAGAACATGACAAATAAGGGTTTGCATGATAAATTTCAGCAAATGATGAGTGGACAGGTGCAAGATGTGCTAAACAGATTTGAAGAGGCCATGGAGAAGATAGATGGCATGGAGAAGACGTTCGAAACAAAGCTCGATTACAAAAATTTAATGAATTGCTCGCGCGTCTTCCACCACCACCACCCGCTGCACCTAACGCACCTCTCCAACAACAACAACAACGACTACCTCCACGTCGCGAAACAGCCCTCCACCGAGCGAGCCGTGTCCCTCTTGCATTTGGCCAAACTGTTGGTGCTGCTATTGATACTTCTATGGCTCCTGCTGCTGATGCGGAGGAGGATGATTATGTGGGAGATTACGAGGATGAGTTGATCAAAATCAGAACTACGTGCAACCACCTGCACCACAACCACCAGGTCGTCCACATGCAAATAATCACAATGGTAGGGCTCTCCCTCAGGTACGAGATCATGACCATCTTCCTAAACTAAAATTGAATATTCCACCATTTGAGGGTAGATATGTTCCTGATATATATCTTACTTGGGAGTTAGAAACTGAACAACGATTTACATGTTTACAATATCCCGAGGAGAGACGGGTTGCCGCTGCTGTTTGTTCTTTCACTAGTTTTGCATGTGTATGGTGGTTGGAACATTGTAGATTATATCCTATTCCAACTACTTGGGCTGCTTTGAAAACTGCTATGCATACTCATTGGGTTCCACCATATTATCAACGTGAATTGCTTCAAAAATTGCAGCGCTTAAGACAAGGGAAAAATTATGTAGAAGAATATTATCAGGAATTACAAACTGGCATGATTAAATGTGGTATTGTTGAGGAGAATGAAGCTATGCTTGCACGTTTTCTGGGTGGATTAAATAGAGAGATTTTAGACCATTCTAGACTATAAGGAATATACTAATATCACTCATTTATTCCATCTTGCTTGTAAAGCTGAACGTGAAGTGTAGGATCGACAAGCACTGGCGCGAACTAACTTTTCTGCAGGCCGACTTTCATCATGGACACCGCGTGCATCTTCTACTTCAACTGCACCAGCACCTCAATCAGGTGCCACCTCCAGCCGTGATACAAGAAAACATGCACAACCACCATTATCAGCCAAGAGCGCACCTGCCGGGCCTGCACAGAGTTCTTCTTCTTCCATGGCATCAACAGGGCACACAAGTGATATTATTTGTCGTTGTTGTAAGGGAAGAGGTCATTATGCGAGAGAATGCAAATCTCAGCGTGCGATGATTGCTACCGAGGGTGGTGGGTATGAGTCCGCTAGTGACTATGATGAGGAGACTTTGGCTCTTATTACACATGAAGAACATGGTGGAGATGATTTTGATCATGAGACGCAATACATGGCTCCTGAAGACGCTGACATGTATGAATATTTAGTTGCTCAATGTGTTTTGAGTGTGCAGGTCACACAAGCTGAGCAAAATCAGAGGCACAATTTGTTCCATACCAAGGGAGTTGTGAAGGAATGTTCTGTGCGCGTCATCATAGACGGAGGGAGCTGCAACAACTTGGCTAGCATGGAGATGGTGGAGAAGCTTTCTCTCACCACAAGACCACATCCACATCCTTACTACATCCAATGGTTCAACAACAGCGACAAGGTTAAGGTAACACGTACTGTTCGTGTGCATTTTAGTATCTCTACATATGCTGATTATGTTGATTGTGATGTGGTACCTATGCAAGCATGTTCCTTGTTACTTGGTCAACCATGGCAATTTGATAAAAATTCTGTACACCATGGTAGAAACAATCATTATACTCTGGTTCATAAGGATAAAAATATTACTTTGCTTCCTATGGCTCCTGATTCCATTTTGAAAGATGATATTAACAGAGCTAATAAAGCAAAACAGGAGACAAATAAGAGTGAAAATCAGATTGTGGCAAAAGAATTTGAGCAACAAATGAAGCCTAATAGTAAATCATCGAGTGTTGTTTCTGAAATTAAATTGAAAAGTGCATGTTTATTTGCCACTAAATCTGATATTGATGAGCTAGATTTTAGCAAATCTGTTTTTCTATGCTTTTGTGTGCAAAGAGGCATTATTTTCATTTGAGGACGTCACTACTAGGGAAAAGGCTAGCAGCAGCGCGGGTTTTAGGTGTATCAGCAGCGCGGGGACCGGCGCTACTAATAAGGCGCTACAGCTAATAGTTAGTAGTAGCGTGGGAGAAACCCGCGCTACTACTAACTTTGTTAGTAGTAGCGTGTGCCACCCACGCTACTGCTATTACAGACTCGCGCTACTACTAATGAAGTAGTAGTAGCGTGCCTACAACACCAGCGCTACTAGTATCCTACATACTAGTAGGGCACTTTTTTCCCAACGCTACTAGTAGCAAATTAGGAATTAAAATAAAATAAAAATAGATGCAGTATTCATGAATGGAGATCAGAGACACGTCCAATGCAAAATAAATTTCACAGAACCATCTTAACACTTGCAGTGTTCATGGATGCAACATTCAACATCTCAACTCAAAGAGATCACGAGGACACACACAACCATCATCAAAAGGTTGGTACCTTCTCTAGCGTTTCACCACCAACCTAACCAGACCACTTCTCTAGATGTATGTACAAAGCATCGAGGTCCTCCACCTTGAGGAACTCCGGACGGTGGCGTCGTCCTCCACCTCGGTGACCTCCGAACGGTGGCGTCGAGGTCCTCCACCCCGGGGACCTCCTGCGTCGCAATCACCTGCACAATAATCTGTATGACACGGTCGCGAGGCTTCACAGTGAAGTTTGCCTCTGAGTAGTTGAAGAGCACAACTCCCATCGGGCCGCAGTAGTCCTCGTCGATCACCCTGCACCCAGTCGAGAAAGTGAAAACTTGTTAGTTAGCTCCTACTTGCGCAGGGTTCGCGGAAGGGTCTGGCCACTTCCGAAGATGATAATAAGATACAATAACTATGTCCAGGTTTGGAAGATTGAAAATAAATTAAAAGAGAAATGTATTCAAGATAATAACACACAACAATTAGATTGAAAACAAAGAAAGCACCTGCGCACGCTGCCCTTGCCCCCGGTCACTGGCTATATCCCAGTCTCGCACGTCCTCAGCTAGGATTTCATGGTTGTTGAACCTTTTTGCTCTGCAGGGAAGCATTATGGACAAGATCAAAGACAGTTTAAGAGACAGACCATAATCCCAGTTCACTACAGGATATCATTCCAGCATTAAATTACTGAAAATATCTTAATACAGGCAAACATGTGTTCACCTTTCTGATCTGCAGCAGCTTCACCTGCATCATATTTGGTTACACCTTCTGCCTTAGCCACACCGTTGACAACATCATCACTCTGTCGTTTGCAGGTGCAAGAAACCCATCTGATGAATCACAGTATGTACAGTATGAGCAGTGCAAAATAGAAACATCTCTTGTCCTAATTTACCAGTTAGCATCATGGTACAGGTGAGAGTTGATTGCAACAGTCACAAGGATCAAAAGGAACAATAGGATAAAACAGCAAAGCATAAATCATATGGACACACAGAACTGAACGAGCAAGGCCGTTCATTCAGGTTCAGAGGCAATCAACAAGATTACTAGTGAGGCGTGTCCCTCTCGCATTTCCACCGATTAACACAACTGGCTAAGACAATGACGCACACAGAGCAGCCTAGGCCCTCTCGACACGGATGCAGCGTGCGAGCTGCAGAACAAAGTCTTGGTACTGTGCATATTCACTGAAGGTTAAACTTTTTTTTTACTGAAATCCCAACTGCAGAAGAAATAAAGCACCTACTGCTGGTAGCAAAACCAATATGTTTATGAGGAATATATGGATGTTTCAAATCAGAAGACCAAGTAGAATAGATAAAATTAGTCAGGAATCTGTTGTGGCATGGCAAACCCCTTGTTTCTAAATAACATGTATGCTAGTCTGTAGAGCTAGTTCACTGAGATTATTACTATGGTTTGTATGCTGGTTCACTTTCCATGAATTTCCCTCTAATTCAGCTTATCGACGGATGATTTTTTTAAGAGAAAACTAACTTTACATATACGTCACACATAGAAAAGGTCATATGCCATAAGGTTTTTCTGTTAATTAGTGTGCTATCGCAAGAAAACTTAAATGAGAATGTACAAAAAGTAAAAAAATCCTGCAAGTCATAATATGGCTAGTCTGTACGTACTGGAACTGAACCACTTTGAATAATAAAAGCATCAGCAGGCAAAGACCAGAAGATCAGAATCTATTGTCTCCAAGGGCGTAGATCTCAAAGAATAGATAAGATGCGTATGCAAAATATGGCAAAAGGGGAACATACCATGCATGGAGTCGCTGTTATGAAATTTCAGTTATCTCATCAGCCCATTACGTACTGTCCTTGATGACAATAAGGTCCAATTTTGTGTTCAATTAATAAAATTGATGGAAGAACAAAAGATTACTACCTGCAAATATGTAACACTGGACAGGGGATAAGAGATAAATTACATGAGCAAAAACATATCTAGATCCCAACCACTTACTGTAGGTCATGTAGTGTATTCCATGGGTTGAGAAAAAACATACATCTACACTTATGAATCACGTGTGATGGAGATGACTGGTCGACTATACACTACATAGATGGCCTAACATCGACAGCAAGTCCTTCAGAAGAAACAGTCAAATTATTAGCCTGACGACTAACCTGAAACTGAAAGCAACCGGCCAGGAATGAAACAAGATCTTTTCCCCTTCCTGCACGGCTCTCATGCATTACACACACATGAGGTGAGGTCATGGTCCTCTTCTCCTTTCAATGGTCTACGCTTCTAGAAGAAGCCACGCGTGCCATTCGCTAAGAAAAAAAAGTCACCCATGAAGAATTTTGGTACTAGGCAGTTAGGATGTCATCAGCGGCTAACATCGTACACGTGGCATGGTGAATCCTAAACAGCCTCTATAAGGCCGTAAACTGGCATACGAAAACAATGCGCTCAGGATACTAACTTTCGGGACAACAAACTAAAACGATGGCTGCTCTCAAACCATACATCCAAACAACGCAAATAAATACTCTACGGAAAGCTTGGAACTTGCTTTACAAATTTCATATAGAGGCAACTCGAAATTCTAAGAATAACTAACTCGTTTTTCACCTTGAAGCTGGCTGTCCAGATTTGACAGTGCAGTTTTTAACTGAACCAGATTCTTATCTGACAGAAGTAGCACCCAACAAAATGCAGATAGACATGTAACTAAATTATGCAACTGAACTTTTAGCAGGAAGTAAGCACTCACCAAAATTCAGACAGGCATGTAACTAACTTCTGTAATAACTGAATTTAGCAGCAGGCGAGCACCCAACAAAATTTAGATAGGCATGTAACTAAATTCTAAACTGAATTTCTAGCAACAAGGAAGCACCCAGCAAAATTGAGATAGGCATTATACTAGATTCTGCAATGCAATGTTTATCTTACTCAGAAGCAGAGCAGGTATCCACAAAAATTCAGTCTGACAGCTACATGTAACCCAAATTCAGACATACTACATGTAACCCAAATTCTTCTACAACTGAACTTGTAACCACAAAATTCAGACAAGCAAGCAACCAAATCAATTGGGTCATCAGTGAGTCACCTGCAGCACGACGGAGTTGATGACATCCGCGTATCTGACGGCGAGGTTGAGCGACATACAACGGGCGGGGGCCATGGCGTAGCACCTGGTGCGGCCCCTCTCGACCTTGTCGAGCTTGTCGAGGTTGAGCACGACGACCATGGTGAGCATGACGGCGACACCGGCGCTGAGGGACTGGCCCGTGAAGGTGAGCGTGTATGCAGGGTACGTACCGGTCGAGGAGGTCCTGGAGCAGGTCGCACTCCCTATCGAGCACCCAGCCAGCGGCACGGAGGAGGCCGTTGTGGACGTAGCCGCCATCGAAGTGGCGCTTGCCGAGGCGGTTGTCGAGGAGCGTGCGTGTGGTCGAGGTAGACGAGGTAGGGCGTGACCCGGCCCCCCGTGTCGGCATAGGTGCGGTGGCGCACAACGTTTGAGGGGTTGAGGAGGAGGGGCGCCGCGGCGAGGAGGTCCGGCGGGGCGTAGTTGGCCATGACGAGGCGGCACATCCTGGGCACGGGCGCGAAGTCGGCGGCGGCGGCGTGGCCCCAGGTGGTGTTGTCATGGTGGCCGGAGTGGACGCAACGCTTCCACGCCCTGCGGCGGGGCGTTGAGGAGAGGAGGTGGGAGCAGAGACTGGATTGGGGATCTGGATCGGGCGCTGAGTGTTTTTTCTGAGACATGTCGTGGGATGGTTGGTGGGGTGGGAGCAGATGCAGGTGGTAGCGTGGGGTTTATAACCCGCGCTACTACTATTGACTTAGTAGTAGCGTGGGTTTATAACCCACGCTACTACTACGGCTAGTCCCGGGAGGCACAGTGGAAATAACTTAGTAGTAGCGAGGGGTAAAAACCCGCGCTACTACTATCATGTTATTAGTAGCGTGGTTTTCTCAAGCTCGCTACTGCTAATTAGCAGTAGCGTTTGTTTTTAAACCGCGCTGCTGCTAAGATTCTGTGTATAAGGTTTTCCCTAGTAGTGTGTGCCTTCCTCTTTGCCCCCTGCTATTACTAACATTTTGCAGGAGTTCACTGACGTCTTTCCACAAGACGTGCCACCGGGATTACCACCTATTCGAGGGATTGAGCATCAAATTGACTTAGTTCACGGTGCATCGCTACCCAACCGTGCACCATACCGTACCAATCCAGAGGAGACGAAGGATATTATGCATCAAGTATAGGAGCTACTCGACAAAGGTTATATACGCGAATCTCTTAGTCCTTGTGCTGTTCCTATTACACTAGTGCCTAAAAAGGATGGTACGTCACGTATGTGTGTTGATTGTAGAGGCATTAATAATATTACTATTCTTTATCGTCATCCTATTCCTAGGCTAGATGATATGCTTGATGAATTGAGTGGCTCTATAATATTCTCCAAAGTTGATTTGCATAGTGGATACCATCAAATTCATATGAAATTGGGTGATGAATGGAAAACAGCATTTAAAACTAAGTTTGGTTTATATGAGTGGTTAGTCATGCCTTTTGGGTTAACTAATGCGCCTAGTACTTTCATGAGACTAATGAACGAAGTTTTACGTGCTTTCATTGGACGATTTGTGGTAGTCTATTTTGATAATATACTGATTTATAGCAAATCTTTGGAAGAACATTTGGAACATTTACATGCTGTTTTTATTGCTCTATGTGATGCACGTTTGTTTGGTAACCTTGGGAAGTGCACCTTTTGCACCGACCGAGTATCTTTTTTTGGCTATGTTGTTACTCCACAGGGAATTGACGTTGATAAAGCCAAGATTGAAGCTACTGAGAGTTGGCCGCAGCCCAAAACGGTCACACAAGTGAGGAGTTTCCTTGGCCTCGCTGGTTTCTATAGGCGTTTTGTGAGAGATTTCAGCACCATTGCTGCACCTCTCAACGAGCTTACAAAGAAGGATGTGCCTTTTGTTTGGGGTACCGCACAGGAAGAAGCCTTCACGGTATTGAAAGATAAGTCGACACATGCTCCTTTACTCCAACTTCCTGATTTTAATAAGACTTTTGAGCTTGAATGTGATGCTAGTGGAATTGGATTAGGAGGTGTGTTATTACAAGATGGCAAACCTGTTGCATACTTTTCTGAAAAATTGAGTGGGCCTAGTCTGAACTATTCTACTTATGATAAAGAATTATATGCTCTTGTTCGGACTTTAGAGACATGGCAAAATTATTTATGGCCCAAAGAATTTGTTATACATTCTGATCTTGAATCTTTGAAACATATTAAAAGTCAAGCTAAACTGAATCGTAGACATGCTAAATGGGTGGAATTCATTGAGACTTTCCCTTATGTCATTAAACACAAGAAGGGTAAAGAAAATGTTATGGCTGATGCTTTGTCTCGTCGCTATACTATGCTTTCACAACTTGACTTCAAAACATTTGATTTGGAGACCATCAAAGATCAATATGTGCATGATGCTGATTTTAAAGATGTAATGCAGAATTGTAAAGAAGGAAGAACATGGAACAAGTTCGTTATTAATGATGGCTTTGTGTTCCGTGCTAACAAGCTATGCATTCCTGCTAGCTCTGTTCGCCTTTTGTTGTTGCAGGAGGCGCATGGAGGAGGATTAATGGGACACTTTGGCGTGAAGAAGACGGAGGACGTACTTGCTACACATTTGTGTTGGCCAAAGATGAGACACGATGTTGAGCGTTTTGTTGCTCGCTGCACTACATGTCAAAAAGCTAAGTCACGACTCAATCCTCATGGTTTATATATGCCTTTGCATGTACCCAGTGTTCCTTGGGTGGATATATCTATGGACTTTGTTTTATGTTTACCTCGAACAAAGAAGGGGAGGGATAGCATATTTGTTGTCGTGGATAGATTTTAGAAAATGGCACACTTTATACCATGTCATAAAAGCGATGATGCTGTTAATGTTGCTGATTTGTTCTTTCGGGAAATTATTCGCTTGCATGGTGTGCCAAATACTATTGTTTCAGATCGTGATACTAAATTCCTTAGCCACTTTTGGAGATGTTTATGGGCTAAGTTGGGGACTAAACTGCTTTTTAGTACTACTTGTCACCCCCAAACTGATGGACAAACTGAAGTAGTCAATAGAACATTGTCTACTATGCTTAGGGCTGTTTTGAAGAATAATAAGAAAATGTGGGAAGAATGCTTGCCTCATATTGAATTTGCTTATAATCGTTCATTGCATTCTACTACTAAGATGTGCCCTTTGAAATTGTGTATGGTTTCCTACCTCGTGCACCTATTGATTTGTTGCCTTTTCCATCTTCGGAGAAGGTTAATTTTGATGCTAAAGAACGTGCTGAATTGATTTTAAAATGCATGAGTTAACTAAGGAAAACATTGAGCGTATGAATGCTAAATATAAACTTGCTGGAGATAAGGGTAGAAAACATGTTGTGTTTGCACCTGGAGATCTTGTTTGGTTACATTTGCGTAAGGATAGATTTCCTAATTTGCGCAAATCAAAGCTAATGCCACGTCCTGATGGTCATTTTACGGTGTTAGAGAAAATAAATGATAATGCATATAAACTTGAGCTACCTGCAGATTTTGGGGTTAGTCCCACTTTTAACATTGCAGATTTGAAGCCTTATTTGGGTGAGGAAGATGAGCTTCCGTCGAGGACGACTTCATTTCAAGAAGGGGAGGATGATGAGGACATCAATACCATTGTTACACCCACAGCCCCTACTGTTACATATACTGGACCAATTACTAGAGCTCGCGCACGCCAATTAAATTACATGTACTTTCGTTTCTTGGTAATGATTCTAATGTTCATGAGAATATGATGCCGCCTAAATTGGATACATTTGTTTTGCTTATAAATAAAGGGCCTAGCTTGGAGAAGGATGAACATTGGAGCAAGAACACGCATAGAGTTGATGGCATGCGTAAGGGGATCGAGAACGGAGTTACAAGTGATGATTTCAGGACTTTGAAGCCACCATAAGGAGTGCATTAAGCCTTGGACGAAATATACAAGATGCCACTTCATAAATTTCGTCTAGAGGCTATTCTAGGTGCCGCGTCACCTTATTATTGGGCCAGGCCCATGTATTTTCGAAATATTTAAGTATAGGCTGTTTTTAGAGTCCGTATGTGTGGGGAAACAAGAGTTAGGGTTGGTTTCGGACCCCTCCTCCAAGGGCCACAAAATTCCCCCCTCTTCCTCCATATATACAGCCCTTAGGGCGTCGTTTAGACTTTGGGTTTCGTTTAGATTAAAGTTCGCCATAGCTGCAACTTCGCGTACTTCGTTTGTGTTCAACGACCAGACAAAGGCGTCATAGAACCCCACCTTGATCAATAAAGCTTTCATCTTATATTCGCAATATCCATATTGCAATCTCAGTTTGTTGCTTGTTCTTCATTTGCTCGCAGGAAACAGACCCTCGTGGTCAGGTTGATCCTGCTCCGGCATGGTCAATAACCTCTCGGAGTTGGTTTAGTGATTGCTAAGGCGCGACGTCTTCGCACGTTCGTAGTCGGATCGTCAAAATCGACTTCCACCAAAGCGAAATCTATCATCTCATCGAAATACGGGGCACCTTTGCCTCTATTAGTGCATCTAGATGTTTGTGCACCTCTTGTGACGGTTCTGATATTTGCATAGGTGGTGGCATGTCTCCCGCGATCGACAAAGCCCATGAATTGACTCTGGATCCTGTCATGATTAGTAGAAACAAGAAACAAAATCCAAAAATAATGTTCCTATGAACTACTGGGATGTGGTGGTAGAACGCTCACAGTATAGCAAATATCAAAGTCTTACAAATTCTTACCATGTAGCAGGTGGTGACCGGCAACCAGCGGTGTCAAATAACTCCAGAAGATGGGTAAAGCGATTGCCAGGTGAACGTATATATGCACGTTGTAGAAAATATGTGGAGCTGGGTTGGCTTATATATGTGGAAATAAAATGCTACAACCACGTTTATTAATTGATGAGGACATCAATACAATTGTTACACCCACAGCCCCTGCTGCTATACATACTGGACCAATTACTAGAGCTCGTGCACGCCAACTAAATTACCAGGTACTTTCGTTTCTTGGTAATGATTCTAATGTTCATGAGAATATGATGCTGCCTAAATTGGATACATTTGTTTTGCTTACAAATGAAGGGCCTAGCTTGGAGAAGGATGAACATTGGAGCAAGAACAAGCATGGAGATGATGGCATGCGCAAGGGAAACAAGAACGGAGTTACAAGTGATGATTTCAGGACGTTGAAGCCACCATAATGGGTGCATGAAGCCTTGGACGAAATATACAAGACGCCACTTCATAAATTTCGTCCCGAGGCTATTTTAGGTGCTGCGTCACCTTATTATTGGGCCAGGCCCATGTAATTTCGAAATACATAAGTATAGGCTATTTTTAGAGTCCGTATGTGTGGGGAAACAAGAGATAGGGTTGATTTCGGACCCCTCCACCAAGGGCCACGAAATTCCCCCCCTCTTCCTCCATATATACAGCCCTTAGGGCATCGTTTAGACTTTGGGTTTTGTTTAGATTAAAAGTTCGCCATAGCTGCAACTTCGCGTACTTCGTTTGTGTTCAACGACCAGACAAAGGCGTCACAGAACCCCACCTTGATCAATAAAGCTTTCATCTTATATTCGCAATATCCAGATTGCAATCTTAGTTTCTTGCTTGTTCTTCGTTTGCTCGCAGGAAACAGACCTTCGTGGTCAGGTTGATCGTGCTCCGGCGTGGTCAATAACCTCTCGGAGTTGGTTTAGCGATTGCTAAGGCGCGACGTCCTCGCACGTTCGTAGTCGGATCGTCAAAGTCGACTTCCACCAAAGCGAAATCCACCATCTCATCGAAAGACGGGACACCTTTGCCTCTATCAAGTGGTATCAGATTTCCAGGTTGCTCGGTGAGATTTTACAGTTTTTCGTAGTTTAGATCGAGTCTGTTCTTCATACCTATAGTCCACGAAAAAGCCACAAAAAAAATTAGGGTTAGTTCATCATATCCGAACCAATCTGAGCCTTTGCATAATCTTTTTAGGGTTTTGCTTTGTTGAATTTGCGGTTGCATCGTCGTGTCTAGTTGCTGGTCTTAGAGTCTAGTCTTTTAGAGTTTCGAGTTCTGGTCATAAGTTGTCACGCCGCCGCCGCACCATCATCATCACCCCTGCCATCTACCACCACCGCTTATCTGCCACCGCTTCGAATCTGTATCCATATACCACCACAACTGTCATATACCACCACCGCTGCCATCTACCACCATATATCCACCACCAATCCGAGTTCTTGTCATATTAGGTTTGTTTTCGAGATCCCTCTAGATTCCGATTCGTGTTTCCTTGCCGGAGTAGGTTTCGGAAAAAAAAAAAGAGTCGGGTAGCCACGCTCCGTTTAGGCCCAAAATTTTTCGAAAACGCATTTTTCGAAAAATTTTCTGGCTATCCTATTTTTAGGTGTTTCTGAGTGTTTTGAGACAGGTGCCATTATAGGAAGTTTTTTTTGACCCGTTTCCAGTTTTTGGGTCCGGGCAGTCAAAAAAAAAAAATTGGTCAAAAAAATTTCGTGCCCATCCTGTCAGTTTGAGCTAAGAAGAGTTTTGAGACACTCGCCATTATAGTGATTTTTCGCAAAAAAAAAAAAAAGCAGCGCAAAAAAAAAAAGAGCGCAAAAAAAAAAAAAAGAGCGAAAAAAAAAATTTCAGAGTGTGCTTTTCCCTTGTTTCCGTGCCGCGCCGTGATTTTGTTGGTGTTCTAGGCTCGCGTCTCTAGCACAGTCTAGCCTAGGACCAGCACAGTACCGTCGTTGAGCGTTTATTCAACTTTGCATCTCTGAATTGATTATTGCTGACCCTTTTTGCTACCATATTATAAGCCTTCCCAGCTCCACATACATCTACGTCGTGCGTTTGACTCTCCCTGGTAATCGCTCTATCCAAGCTTTGAGAGTTTTTGACTACAACGGTTGCCGATCACCGCCTGCTGCTGGGTAAGAACTGGTAAGAATTTGAGATTTGCTTGACGGATTTGTGACACCCACCACCACCACTTCTTCGTAGTCTGTAGGATCATATTCTTGTGTGTTTCTATTGCTGCTAACCATGCCAGGATCACAAGCCGACGAGATTGACTGGGAGAATTTATCGAACAAGGAGCTTCATGATAAGTTTCAGCAAATGATGACTGAACAGGTGCAAGATGTGCTGAACAATTTTGAAGAGGCCATGGAGAAGATCACTGGCTTTGAGAAGACGTTCGAAACAAAGCTCGATAACAAGTTTAATGAATTGCTCGCGCGTCTTCCACCACCACCACCCGCTGCAGCTAACGCACCTCTCCAACAACAACAACGTCTGCCTCCACGTCGCGAAGCAGACCTCCGCCGAGCAAGCCGTGTTCCTCTTGCGTTTGGCCAAACTGTTGGTGCTGCTGTTGATACTTCTGTGGCTCCTGCTGCTGATGCGGAGGAGGATGATTATGTGGGAGACTATGAGGATGAGGTTGATCAAAATCAACACTACGTGCAGCCACCTGTACCACCACCAGCAGGTCGACCTCAGGTATATATTCGTAATGGTAGGCCTGCACCACCACCTCAGGTACGAGATGATGTCCATATTCCTAAACTGAAATTGAATATTCCACCATTTGAGGGTAGATATGTTCCTGATATATATCTTACTTGGGAGTTAGAAACTGAACAACGATTTACATGTTTACAATATCCTGAGGAGAGACGAGTTGCTGCTGCCGTTTGTGCTTTCACTAGTTTTGCATGTGTATGGTGGTCTGAACATTGTAGATTATATCCTATTCCAACTACTTGGGCTGCTTTGAAAACTGCTATGCGTACGCGTTGGGTTCCACCATATTATCAACGTGAATTGCTTCAAAAATTGCAGCGTTTAAGACAAGGGAAAAATTCTGTAGAAGAATATTATCAGGAATTACAAACTGGCATGATTAGATGTGGTATTGTTGAGGAGAATGAAGCTATGCTTGCACGTTTTCTGGGTGGATTAAATAGAGAGATTCAGACCATTTTAGACTATAAGGAGTATACTAATATCACTCGTTTATTCCATCTTGCTTGTAAAGCTGAACGTGAAGTGCAGGATCGACAAGCATTGGGGCGAACTAACTTTTCTGCAGGCCGACCTTCATCATGGACACCACGTGCATCTTCTACTTCAACTGCACCAGCACCTCCATCCGGTGCCACCTCCAGCCGTGATACAAGAAAACAGGCACAACCACCATTATCTGCCAAGAGCGCACCTGCGGGGCCTGCACAGCGTTCTTCTTCTTCCATGGCATCAACAGGGCACACAAGTGATATTATTTGTCGTCGTTGTAAGGGAGGAGGTCATTATGCGAGAGAATGCAAATCTCCGCGTGTGATGATTGCTACCTGCGGATGGTGGATATGAGTCCGCTAGTGACTATGATGAGGAGACATTGGCTCTTATTACACGTGAAGAACATGGTGGAGATGATTCTGATCATGAGACGCAATACATGGCTCCTGAAGACGCTGACAGGTATGAATGTTTAGTTGCTCAACGTGTTTTGAGTGTGCAGGTCACACAAGCTGAGCAAAATCAGAGGCACAATTTGTTCCATACCAAGGGAGTTGTGAAGGAACGTTCTGTGCGCGTCATCATAGACGGAGGGAGCTGCAACAACTTGGCTAGCATGGAGATGGTGGAGAAGCTTTCTCTCACCACAAGACCACATCCACATCCTTACTACATCCAATGGTTCAACAACAGCGGCAAGGTTAAGGTAACACGTACTGTTCGTGTGCATTTTAGTATCTCTACATATGCTGATTATGTTGATTGTGATGTGGTACCTATGCAAGCATGTTCCTTATTACTTGGTAGACCATGGCAATTTGATAAAAATTCTGTACACCATGGTAGAAACAATCACTATACTCTTGTTCATAAGGATAAAAATATTACTTTGCTTCCTATGACTCCTGATTCCATTTTGAAAGATGATATTAATAGAGCTAATAAAGCACAACAGGAGAAGAATAAGAGTGAAAATCAGATTGTGGCAAAAGAATTTGAGCAACAAATGAAGCCTAATAATAAACCATCTAG
The DNA here is from genome assembly GCF_018294505.1 of Triticum aestivum. NCBI lineage: Eukaryota > Viridiplantae > Streptophyta > Magnoliopsida > Poales > Poaceae > Triticum > Triticum aestivum. Next base: position 317,220,385 of record NC_057804.1, on the reverse strand, counting down.
TGTTGCTTCTGAAATTAAATTGAAAAGTGCATGTTTATTTGCCACCAAATCTGATATTGATGAGCTAGATTTCAGCAAATCTGTTTGCTATGCTTTTGTGTGCAAAGAGGCATTATTTTCATTCGAGGACGTGCCTTCCTCTTTGCCTCCTGCTGTCACTAACATTTTGCAGGAGTTCGCTGACGTTTTTCCACAAGACGTGCCACCGGGATTACCGCCTATTCGAGGGATTGAGCATCAGATCGACTTAATTCCCGGTGCTTCACTGCCAAACCGTGCACCATACCGTACCAATCCAGAGGAGACGAAGGAGATTATGCGTCAAGTACAAGAGCTTCTCGACAAAGGTTATATACGCGAATCCCTTAGTCCTTGTGCTGTTCCTATTATTCTAGTGCCGAAAAAGGATGGTACATCACGTATGTGTGTTGATTGTAGAGGCATTAATAATATTACTATTCGTTATCGTCATCCTATTCCTAGGCTAGATGATATGCTTGATGAATTGAGTGGCTCTACAGTATTCTCCAAAGTTGATTTGCGTAGTGGCTACCATCAAATTCGTATGAAATTGGGAGATGAATGGAAAACAGCATTTAAAACTAAGTTTGGATTATATGAGTGGTTAGTCATGCCTTTTGGGTTAACTAATGCACCTAGTACTTTCATGAGATTAATGAACGAAGTTTTACGTGCTTTCATTGGACGATTTGTGGTAGTTTACTTTGATGACATATTGATTTATAGCAGATCTTTGGAGGAACATTTGGAACATTTACGTGCTGTTTTTATTGCTCTACGTGATGCACGTTTGTTTGGTAACCTTGGGAAGTGCACCTTTTGCACCGACCGAGTATCTTTTCTTGGCTATGTTGTTACTCCACAGGGAATTGAAGTTGATAAAGCCAAGATTGAAGCTATTGAGAGTTGGCCGCAGCCCAAAACGGTCACACAAGTGAGGAGTTTTCTTGGCCTCGCTGGATTCTATAGGCGTTTTGTGAGAGATTTCAGCACCATTGCTGCACCTCTCAATGAGCTTACAAAGAAAGATGTGCCTTTTCTTTGGGGTACCGCACAGGAAGAAGCCTTCACGGTATTGAAAGATAAGTTGACACATGCTCCTTTACTCCAACTTCCTGATTTTAATAAGACTTTTGAGCTTGAATGTGATGCTAGTGGAATTGGATTAGGAGGTGTGTTATTACAAGATGGCAAACCTGTTGCATACTTTTCTGAAAAATTGAGTGGGCCTAGTCTGAATTATTCTACTTATGATAAAGAATTATATGCTCTTGTTCGGACTTTAGAAACATGGCAACATTATTTATGGCCCAAAGAATTTGTTATACATTCTGATCATGAATCATTGAAACATATTAAAAGTCAAGCTAAACTGAATCGTAGACATGCTAAATGGGTTGAATTCATTGAGACTTTCCCTTATGTCATTAAACACAAGAAGGGAAAAGAAAATGTTATTGCTGATGCTTTGTCTCGTCGCTATACTATGCTTTCACAACTTGACTTCAAAATATTTGGTTTGGAGACCATCAAAGATCAATATGTGCATGATGCTGATTTTAAAGATGTAATGCATAATTGTAAAGAAGGAAGAATGTGGAACAAGTTTGTTGTTAACGATGGATTTGTGTTTCGTGCTAACAAGCTATGCATTCCAGCTAGCTCCGTTCGTCTTTTGTTGTTGCAGGAGGCGCATGGAGGAGGATTAATGGGACACTTTGGCGTGAAGAAGACGGAGGACGTACTTGCTACACATTTCTTTTGGCCAAAGATGAGACGGGATGTTGAGCGTTTTATTGCTCGCTGCACTACATGTCAAAAAGCTAAGTCACGCCTCAATCCTCATGGTTTATATATGCCTTTGCCTGTACCTAGTGTTCCTTGGGAGGATATATCTATGGACTTTGTTTTAGGTTTACCTCGAACAAAGAAGGGGAGGGATAGCATATTTGTTGTCGTGGATAGATTCTCGAAAATGGCACACTTTATACCATGTCATAAAAGCGATGATGCTGTTAATGTTGCTGATTTGTTCTTTCGTGAAATTATTCGCTTGCATGGTGTGCCAAATACTATTGTTTCAGATCGTGATACTAAATTTCTTAGCCACTTTTGGAGATGTTTATGGGCTAAGTTGGGGACTAAACTGCTTTTTAGTACTACTTGTCACCCCCAAACTGATGGACAAACTGAAGTAGTCAATAGAACGTTGTCTACTATGCTTAGGGCTGTTTTGAAGAATAATAAGAAAATGTGGGAGGAATGCTTGCCTCATATTGAATTTGCTTATAATCGTTCATTGCATTCTACTACTAAGATGTGCCCTTTTGAAGTTGTGTATGGTTTCCTACCTCGTGCACCTATTGATTTGTTGCCTCTTCCATCTTCGGAGAAGGTTAATTTTGATGCTAAACAACGTGCTGAATTGATTTTAAAAATGCATGAGTTAACTAAGGAAAACATTGAGCGCATGAATGCTAAATATAAACTTGCTGGAGATAAGGGTAGAAAACATGTTGTGTTTGCACCTGGAGATCTTGTTTGGTTACATTTGCGTAAGGATAGATTTCCTGATTTGCGCAAATCAAAGTTAATGCCACGTGCTGATGGTCCCTTTAAGGTGTTAGAGAAAATAAATGATAATGCATATAAACTTGAGCTGCCTGCAGATTTTGGGGTTAGTCCCACTTTTAACATTGCAGATTTGAAGCCTTATTTGGGTGAGGAAGATGAACTTCCGTCGAGGACGACTTCATTTCAAGAAGGGGAGGATGATGAGGACATCAATACAATTGTTACACCCACAGCCCCTGCTGCTATACATACTGGACCAATTACTAGAGCTCGTGCACGCCAACTAAATTACCAGGTACTTTCGTTTCTTGGTAATGATTCTAATGTTCATGAGAATATGATGCTGCCTAAATTGGATACATTTGTTTTGCTTACAAATGAAGGGCCTAGCTTGGAGAAGGATGAACATTGGAGCAAGAACAAGCATGGAGATGATGGCATGCGCAAGGGAAACAAGAACGGAGTTACAAGTGATGATTTCAGGACTTTGAAGCCACCATAATGGGTGCATGAAGCCTTGGACGAAATATACAAGACGCCACTTCATAAATTTCGTCCCGAGGCTATTTTAGGTGCTGCGTCACCTTATTATTGGGCCAGGCCCATGTAATTTCGAAATACATAAGTATAGGCTATTTTTAGAGTCCGTATGTGTGGGGAAACAAGAGATAGGGTTGATTTCGGACCCCTCCACCAAGGGCCACGAAATTCCCCCCCTCTTCCTCCATATATACAGCCCTTAGGGCATCGTTTAGACTTTGGGTTTTGTTTAGATTAAAAGTTCGCCATAGCTGCAACTTCGCGTACTTCGTTTGTGTTCAACGACCAGACAAAGGCGTCACAGAACCCCACCTTGATCAATAAAGCTTTCATCTTATATTCGCAATATCCAGATTGCAATCTTAGTTTCTTGCTTGTTCTTCGTTTGCTCGCAGGAAACAGACCTTCGTGGTCAGGTTGATCGTGCTCCGGCGTGGTCAATAACCTCTCGGAGTTGGTTTAGCGATTGCTAAGGCGCGACGTCCTCGCACGTTCGTAGTCGGATCGTCAAAGTCGACTTCCACCAAAGCGAAATCCACCATCTCATCGAAAGACGGGACACCTTTGCCTCTATCATTAATGCAAGCTGAAAATTCGTTCAAAGTGGTCGAGTGCTGGTGGCTGCACGTAGTTCTGATTTTGATCAACCTCATCCTCATAATCGCCCGCATACTCATCATCCTCCTGGGTACCAGTAGTAGCAGTAGCAAGAGCCAAAGAAGCATCAACAACAGGTACAGCAGCACCAGAAGTTTGTCCATTCTCAATAGGAACACGCTTCGCTTATCCATACTGATTCGGAAGGGGGCGGTGTTGTTGTTGTTGCAGAGGTGCGATAGGTGCAGCCGGCGGTGGTTGTGGAAAACGCGCGAGCAATTCATTAAACTTGCTATCAAGCTTTATTTGGAACGTCTTCTCAATGCCATCTATCTTCTCCATGGCCTCGTCAAATCTGTTTAGCACATCTTGCACCTGTCCACTCATCATTTGCTGAAATTTATCATGTAGCTGTTTGTTCGTCAGCTTCTCCTAATCAGTCTCATCGGCTTGTGATCCTACCATGGTTAGCAGCAAATAGAAACACACAAGAATATGATCCTACAGACTACTAAGAAGTGGTGGTGGTGTATCACAAATCCGTCAAGTAAAACTCAAATTCTTACCAGTTCTTACCCAGCAACAGGCGGTGATCGGCAACCGATGTAGTCAAAACTCTCAAAGCTTGGATAACTTTCGATGAGATGATATGAGATGATAACTATCAATTTGGTGGAGACGACTTTGACAATCCGACTACGAACGTGCAACGACGTTGCGCCTTAGCAGTCGCTAAACCAACTCCAAGAGGTTATTGACCACGCCGGAGCGAGATCAACCTGACCACGAAGGTCTATTCCTGCAAGCAATCGAAAAACAAGCAAGAATATGATTAAGCAATCTGAATATTGCGAATATGGATGAAGTATTGATAAAAGTGGGGTTTCATAAGCGGTCTTGGTCTGGTCGTTGGACACAAACGAAGTACACGAAGTTGCAGCGATGGCTAACTTTTAACTAAATAAAACCCAAGTCTAAACGATGCCTTAAGGGCTATATTTATAGGGAAAAGAGAGGGGATTTTGTCCACCCTTGGCAAGGTGGGACTAAAACACCTCCTAAGTCGGTTTCCCTACAATTTGGACTCTAAAAATATATTACATGGGCCTGGCCCAAAATAAGTTGGCGCAACACCTATAATAAGCTATGGACAAAATTTATGAAAGTCCATCTTGTATATTTCGTCCACCATCTTGTATGTCATCATGGTGGCTTCAAAGTCCGGAAATCTCCACTTGAACCTCCGTTCTTGTTCTCTTCGCACGCACCTTCATCTCCGTACTTGACCATGCTCCAATGTTCAACCTTCTTGTCCGTGCTAGGCCCTTCAATTGCAAGCAACACAAATGTATCTATGTTAGGCATCATCATATTCTCATGAACATTAGAAACATTACAAAGAAACTAAAGTACCTGATAATTTAATTAGCGTATCTGAGCTCTAGCAACTGTTCCAAGAGGTAAAACATTAGGGGATATGGGTGTAACTGTGGTAGCCATGTCCTCATCATAATCTATAGCAGATCCATTGAGGAACATATTGAACATCTAAAACAAGTGTTGAATGTGCTAAGGACAGAAAAACTATATGCTAATGTTGAGAAGTGCTCCTTCTGCACAAACAAGGTTGTCTTTCTTGGCTATGTCGTTTCAGGACAAGGAATTGAAGTGGATGAATCAAAGGTGGAAGCAATCAAGAATTGGCCAACTCCAATGAATGTAAGCCAGGTGAGAAGTTTTCATGGCTTTGCTGGTTTCTACCGGAGGTTTGTGAAAGATTTTAGTACAATTGCTGCACCTTTGAATGAATTGACAAAGATAGGAATTCCCTTTAAATGGGGTGCACCACAAGAAGAAGCATTTCTTGAGCTTAAGAAACAATTAACTGAAGCACCTTTGCTGATTCTACCTGATTTCACTAAAACTTTTGAGATAGAATGTGATGCTAGTGGAATAGGTATTGGAGGTGTGTTAATGCAAGAACGGAAACCAATAGCATATTTTAGTGAGAAACTGAGTGGTGCACAACTGAATTATTCTGTTTATGATAAAGTGTTGTATGCCTTGGTTAGAGTGCTTGAAATTTGGCAACACTACTTATGGCCTAAAGAGTTTATTGTACATTCTGATCATGAGGCATTGAAACATTTGAAAGGCCAAGCTAAACTGAATCGTAGGCATGCTAAATGGGTAGAATTCATTGAAACTTTCCCATATGTTGTGAAGTATAAGAAAGGAAAGGAAAACATGGTTGTTGATGCTTTATCCCGTAGGCATGTTCTTTTGACACAATTAGAAGTGAAGGTACCAGGACTTAAGAGCTTAAAAGAACTGTATTGCGCTGATCATATATTTTCAGAACCATATGCAAAATGTAAAGATGGGAAAGGTTGGGATAAATACCATGTGCATGAAGAGGTTAGGTCTCGTGGAGATGGACCATTCAAAGTCTTGGCCAAGATCAATGACAATGCTTACAAGATCGAGCTTCCTGAAGACTATGCCGTGAGTCCAACATTCAACGTTGCTGATTTGTCTCCATGCTTCGATCAAGAGTGTCAAGAGTCGAGGATGACTCCTTTTGAAGAGGGGGAGGATGATGAGGACATCCCAGGTTCACCTCATTTATTAAGCATTGTCATTGATCTTGGCCAAGACTTTGAATGGTCCATCTCCACGAGGCATTAGCTTGGATTTGCGCTTCTCTGGAAACCGATCTTTGCGCAAATGTATCCAAACCAGATCTCCGGGCTCAAAAGTCACCTTCTTGCGATTTTTCTTTGCCTTAGCAGCATAGTACTTGGACTTCGTTTCTATCTCTTCTCTGGTCTTCTCATGAATCTTCTTCACATATGCAGCATGCTTTGAAGCCTCCATGTTACATCTCCGGGCACATGTTTGTGGTAGAGTGAACTGCCCGATTGTAAGCAAACTCCACGTGCGGCAAACACTCTTCCCACTCCTTCAAATTCTTCTTGATCATTGTACGCAGCAAAGCTGAGAGTGTGCGGTTCACTACCTCTGTTTGCCCATCAGTTTGGGGGTGACACGTTGTTGAAAACAGCAGCTTGGTTCCCAATTTTGCCCACAATGTTTTCCAAAAGTAGCTCATGAACTTCACATCTTGATCTGAAACAATAGTCCTTGGCATTCCATGCAAGTGAACAACTTCCATGAAAAACAAATTAGCAACATGTGAAGCATCGTCGTTCTTGTGGCATGGAATGAAGTGTGCCATTTTTGAGAACCTATCAACCACAACAAAAACTGAATCCCTCCCCTTCTTAGTCCTAGGCAGTCCTAAAACAAAATCCATGCTAATATCTCCCCAAGGAGCATTTGGAACAGGTAGGGGAGTATATAAACCATGGGGGTTCAGTTTAGACTTAGCTTTGTGGCATATGATGCATCGCTGCACAAATCTCTCAACGTCCTTCCTCATCTTTGGCCAATAAAAGTGATCAGCCAACAGCTCATAAGTCTTCTCGCGACCAAAGTGTCCCATTAATCCTCCTGCATGTGATTACTGCAACAACAAAGGCCTAACCGACGAATCTAGAACACACAACTTGTTAGCCCTAAAAAGGAACCCATCATGCACATGGTATTTATCCCAACCTTTGCCATCTTTACATTTTGCATATGGTTCTGAAAATATATGATCAGTGCAATACAGTTATTTTAAGCTCTCAAGTCTTGGTACCTTCACTTCTAATTGTGTCAAAAGAACATGCCTACGGGACAAAGCATCAACAACCATGTTTTCCTTTCCTTTCTTATACTTCACAACATATGGGAAAGTTTCAATGAATTCTACCCATTTAGCATGCCTACGATTCAGTTTAGCTTGGCCTTTCAAATGTTTCAATGCCTCATGATCAGAATGCACAATAAACTCTTTAGGCCATAAGTAGTGTTGCCAAGTTTCAAGCACTCTAACCAAGGCATACAACTCTTTATCATAGACAGAATAATTCAGTTGTGCACCACTCAGCTTCTCACTAAAATATGCTATTGGTTTTCGTTCTTGCATTAACACACCTGCAATACCTATTCCACTAGCATCACATTCTATCTCAAAAGTTTTAGTGAAATCATGTAGAATCAGCAAAGGTGCTTCAGTTAATTGTTTCTTAAGCTCAAGAAATGCTTCTTCTTGTGGTGCACCCCATTTAAAGGGAATTCCTTTCTTTGTCAATTCATTAAAAGGTGCAGCAATTGTACTAAAATCTTTCACAAACCTCCGATAGAAACTAGCAAGGCCATGAAAACTTCTCACCTGGCTTACATTCATTGGAGTTGGCCAATTCTTGATTGCTTCCACCTTAGATTCATCCACTTCAATTCCCTGTCCTGAAACGACATAGCTAAGAAAAACAACCTTATTTGTGCAAAAGGAGCACTTCTCAACGTTAGCATATAGTTTTTCTGTCCTTAGCACATTCAGCACTTGTTTTAGATGTTCTATATGTTCCTCAATGGATCTACTATAGATTAGGATGTCATCAAAGTACACAACAACAAATTTGTCAATTTAAGCTCTCAAAACATGGTTCATCAATCTCATGAATGTACTTGGTGCATTAGTTAATCCAAAAGGCATGACTAACCACTCATACAACCCAAATTTTGTTTTGAAAGCAGTTTTCCATTCATCTCCTTCTTTGATGAGGAAATGACTACCTTGGATACGACCAAAAATATTGCATACATGCATATTTGTCAAGTGATTTCTAGTGCAAACTATTCAATAATCTATTTATGTTATCCAGAACAAAAATACTTCACACACTTTTGTGTTTTGTCTAATTGCAGGTGTATGGGACATTTGTACAATTCACATATGAAGATAAGGGAGAAAGAGATGTTTACTTGCTATTCAAAAAGTTCTCTCACGTCACTTTTGGGCCAAGAGAAGATAGAGTCCAAGTCTCTCACGTTCTGGATTCAGATTCGGACTGCACAAACATACCTGACTCAAAACGCCAATAACTTTTTCATGCCGACTCCGAATTGGGTGATTCTTTTTTTGTTGGAATCTAGATTTTGTGCTCTTTCCAGACCAATTGGATTCACCTTCAAATTCGTCCGGAGGGTTGAGATATCGACGAAACAATCAGACGCTGCAGCAGAATCCGAGTCAAACAACAAGTCCAAAGGTGTTGCATCACCTCCACTTGGGCCCATGAGCCTTGTACGACCTAGGGTCTGTTTTAGGATGCCTTGGGACGTTCTCCCATCTCCTTGGCCGCCACCCCTTCCTCCTATATAAGTAGATCCATCTAGTAGCTTTTTCCTTGGGATTTGTTTAGTTAAAAGTTAGCCATTGCAACTTCGTGTACTTCGTTTGTGTCCAACGACCAGACCAAGACCGCTTACGGATCCCCACCTTTATCAATACTTCATCTATATTCGCAATATTCAGATTGCTTTATCATATTCTTGCTTGTTCTTCGATTGCTTGCAGGAATAGACTTCGTGGTCAGGTTGATTGTGCTTCGACGTGGTCAATAACCTCTCGGAGTTGGTTTAACGATTGCTAAGGCGCAACGTCGTGCACGTTTGTAGTCGGATCGTCAAAGTCGTCTCCACCAAATCGATAGTTATCATCTCATCAAAATATCGGGACACCTCTTACTCTATCAAGTGGTATCAGTTTTCAGGTTGCTCGGTGAGAATTTCCTGTTTATCCTAGATTAGATTTATTTTCTTACCTATTGTCCAAGAAAAAGCCACAAAAAAAGTTAGATATATTCATCCTTTGTCCAAGCCAGTCTGAGCCTTTGCATTTTTCTTTTCATTGTTTGCATTATTGAATTATCGGTTGCATCGTCGTGTCGAGTTGCTGGTCTTAGTGTCTAGTTCCTTTAGAGTTTCGAGTTCTGTTCACATTAGTCACGCTGCCGCTGCATCATTATCCCTTCCGCTGTCCACCATCCCATCCGTCAATTTCCACCATGTGTTGTGCACTGTTCATTGTCATAATCATAGTTGAGGTCATTCGCATCTTTGCCTGATCCAATCTGCATCTTGTCTAATTTGTCTTGGAAAGAGGGAGAAAAAAAGATAGAGAAAAAAAAGAAAAAAAGAAAAAAAAGAGAAAGAAAAAGAAAAAAAAGTGTGAGGACAAAAAAAAGAGAGAAGAGAAAAAAAACAAAATTCAGATCTATCTCGACTCAATCTCGTAGTTGAATTCCGTCTGCAATCTGTTTTGTGCACTGTTTAGTAAAACAGGCATAAGTTCCTCATACGAAGTCCGTTTTGGCTCCACAAGTACTCAAATTAAAGCTAGCGACTAGACGCATCTGAATAGTTGAAAAAGTTAGTTCAATAGTTGGCGTCTCAAAATCATCTTCTAAATAGGTCTTTTTTCCCTCCGAAGTTCGCGCATACAGTTTGTTCCAGTTTTCACGCCAGTTTTAGAATTCTTTGACTCCTCATATCAATTCGGAATTGAGTGATTCTTTTTGCATTGGAAAGCTTGAGTTAGTGGCAAAGTTTTCAAGAGGAAAGTTGGAGAGAGAGAGGTGTTATATATCCTGCTTGGCAGTTGTTATTCATCATTATCTTTACTGCCGTTGTGATCTTCACTTATATCTTGTTGTCCAGAGCTACTTATCCTTCATTGATGCTAGTTGTGCTATGCCGTGACCTCATTAGTGTTCTAGGCTCGCGTCTCTAGTCCGGTCTAGCCTAGGACCAGCATAGTACCGTCGTTGAGCGTTTATTCAACATTGCATCTTTGAATTGATTATTGCTAATCTTTTGCTACCATATATAGCCAACCTAGCTCCACATATTTCTACACCGTGTATACGTACATTCCCCTGGCAATCACTTTACACAATCTTCGGAGTTATTTGACACCGTTGGTTGCCTGTCACCACCTGTCGCATGGTAAGAACTTGTAAGATATTGATATTTGCTTTACTGTGAGCACGTTACAACCATATCCTAGTAGTTCATAGGAACATTATTCTCGAATTTTGTTTCTTGTTTCTACTAATCATGACAGGTTCCGGAGAAAGAAGTTCTTGGACGACGAACAAATCTTCACCATCACGAGAGTAGGGACAACACACACAAGCACATGGTCAGGTTATCTCTTTACCATCATTTGAGGGTAGATTTAATCCTGCTATTTATCTTGCTTGGGAGCTTGAAGTAGAACAAGTTTTTAGTTACCATGACTTTTCTGAACTTGAGCGAGTACGAGCTGCCACTAGAGCATTTACTGGTTTTGCTTCTGTTTGGTGGAGTGTGCATTGTAAGAAAAACATTGATAACCAACCCACAACTTGGGAAGATTTGAAACATGTAATGAGACAACAATTTTTCCCTCCTTACTATCGTCGTGAATTGCTTCACAAATTTGAACAATTTAAACAACACAATAACACTGTTCATGCTTACTACCAAGAGTTCAAATCTTATATGCATCATTGTGACATAGAAGAATCTGAGGATGATACAATGAATAGATTTTTTGGTGGTCTGAACCATGATATTCAGGCAAGATTTAGGTATATTCCTCGTTGCATTACTGGTATGTATGTTCGTGCTTGTACCTTTGAGAAACAGTTACATGAGGATGCATTGGGTGACTACAACAACTACTATTCAAACTAATGCTCACTACCATCGGTTGATTCCTCCACCGTTGAACCTACTAGAGCAGCCGCACCTCAGATTGTGAGTGTGACATCATCTCAAGTGTATGGTACATTGTCATTGTCCATACCGACATCAGCTACGTCTTTGCGACAAGGTAACAGTAAAGGTATTGATGATATAACTTCACATGAGAATGATGCATCCCTAATTAACTTAAATACATCATGTGTTGAGTTACATGTTGATTTGAGCACGCCACCTATTTTAGAGAATCATGTTACTATCATGAATGCATCATGTGATCAAACAACTGAAATACCAACAATTTTGAGTGCACCCATTGAATTAACTATTGAAGCAAAAGAACCAATCTTTAATCATTTTGATATAACCTCTAATCTTGGTGATGATTCTGTGTCTAATGACTTACTGCATGTTTGCTTATTTAAGCATGTTGTAGCATGTAAATTTGATGCAAGTAAGGTTTATTCACCAATGTTGGGATGGTTTAATGATGAATATTGTCAATCTTTTGATAGGAATAAGAGCTTCACTTATATGTGCAAACTGAGTTGCAATATTTTCATGCCTTCTACTTATGATAATATTTTGGCTTTATATTTTATGATCTATGAAAGTTACTCATGTATACACGTGTCATATGTGCAAAAATCAAGGGAAGTAAAAATGGATGACATATACATATACAACATGTATACCTTGTCTCTTTTGTTAGCCACATTTCAGATTAAGCAACGCCGAGGACGGCTTTGTTTTCAAGAAGGGGAGGATGATGAGGACATGACTACCTTGGATACGACCAAAAATATTGCATACATGCATATTTGTCAGGTGATTTCTAGTGCAAACTATTCAATAATCTATTTATGTTATCCAGAACAAAAATACTTCACACACTTTTGTGTTTTGTCTAATTGCAGGTGTATGGGACATTTGTACAATTCACATATGAAGATAAGGGAGAAAGAGATGTTTACTTGCTATTCAAAAAGTTCTCTCACGTCACTTTTGGGCCAAGAGAAGATAGAGTCCAAGTCTCTCACGTTCTGGATTCAGATTCGGACTGCACAAACATACCTGACTCAAAACGCCAACAACTTTTTCATACCGACTCCGAATTGGGTGATTCTTTTTTTGTTGGAATCTAGATTTTGTGCTCGTTCCAGACCAATTGGATTCACCTTCAAATTCGTCCGGAGCGTTGAGATATCAACGAAACAATCAGACGCTGCAGCAGAATCCGAGTGAAACAACAAGTCCAAAGGTGTTGCATCACCTCCACTTGGGCCCATGAGCCTTGTACGACCTAGGGTCTGTTTTAGGATGCCTCGGGATGTTCTCCCACCTCCTTGGCCGCCACCCCTTCCTCCTATATAAGTAGATCCATCTAGTAGCTTTTTCCTTGGGATTTGTTTAGTTAAAAGTTAGCCATTGCAACTTTGTGTACTTCGTTTGTGTCCAACAACCAGACCAAGACCGCTTACGGATCCCCACCTTTATCAATACTTCATCTATATTCGCAATATTCAAATTGCTTTATCATATTCTTGCTTGTTCTTCGATTGCTTGCAGGAATAGACCTTCGTGGTCAGGTTGATTGTGCTTCGGCGTGGTCAATAACCTCCCGGAGTTGGTTTAACGATTGCTAAGGCGCAACGTCGTGTATGTTTGTAGTCGGATCGTCAAAGTCGTCTCCACCAAATCGATAGTTATCATCTCATCGAAAGATCGGGACACCTCTTACTCTATCATTCTTTCATCCTAATCTGATGGTATCCACTCCTCAAATCAATTTTAGAGAAATTAGTAGAGCCACTCAATTCATCAAGCATATCATCTAACCTAGGAATAGGATGACGATACCTAATAGTTATAATATTGAGAGGCCTACAATCCATTACCAATCGCCATGTGTCATCTTTCTTGGGCACCAAAATCACAGGTACAGCATAAGGACTTAAGCTTTCATGCACATAACCTTTATCGAAAAGTTCTTGTACTTGCCTTTGTATCTCCTTTGTTTCTTCAGGATTGGTGCGGTAGGGAGGTCGATTCGGAAGTGATGCTCCTGGAATGAGGTCAATATGATGTTCTATGCCATGCAAGGGAGGTAGACCAGCGGGCACCTCCTCCAGAAAAACATCCTCGAATTCCTGCAAGACATCACTAACAGCACTAGGGAGACATGTTAAGTCGTTAGCTGAAAGCAAAGTATCTTTGTACACAAGTACAACGAGCACTTGATTTGGGTTGAGCCTCACATCTCTCAATTCTGATTTGGTGGCTAACATCACTAATTTCTCTCCCTCTCTTTTATTCTTCTCACTCAGATTTGGCTTTTGGCGCTCACTCACCGATTTGTGGGTCTCTCTCTCACTCTTTTTCTCTCCCTCTTTCTTACTCACTATTTTTACTTTAGAAACTTTCTGCAAGTGCTCAGCCATGATTTATTGGGGTGTCATGGGTCTAAGCACCAAGTCCTTTCCTCTCCACTTGATGGTGTATTGATTGGTTCTGCCACAATGTTGAGCTGAATGATCATATTGCCACGGTCTGCCCAACAGCAAGTGACACACCTTCATTGGCACCACATCACGCTCAACGGTGTCATTATAATCTCCAATCTTGAATTGCACCTGTACCATGTGTGTGATCTTAATCTCTCCACATTCACTCAACAATTGTATATGATATGGATGAGGGTGTTGTAGCAGCTTCAGCCCAAGCTTATCACACATTTCTTTACTTGCAAGATTGTGACAACTCCCACCATCAACAATTACCTTGTATACCTTGTCTTGCACTTTGGCTCTTGTTTGAAACTGATTGTGTCGTTGTCCATTCTCAGCTTCTTTGATCTGCACACTCAAAACTTTAGTGACAACAAGAGAGGCACCTTGCTCATAATCACAATAGGTTTGCTCATCACCATCTGAACCATCACCATCTTCAGTTTCTTCTTCAGGTTTACTACAAGACTCATATTCTCCATTCTCGATGATCAGCATGGTACGCTTGTTGGGACAATCCTTCTTCATGTGGCCACGTCCCTTACATGTAAAGCACTCTATCTCACTAGTTTTCCCCATGGAGCCAATGGAGGATGAACTAGGAGCTGCAAATTTGCTCTTCTTCGAATTTGATGCATCATTTCTGCTCGTGGCTGCACGTGCATGGGGCTGATTTCCACCACCGGAACTAGTCATAATACCTCGACCAACATTGAATTGAGGTACAAACTTACTCCCACTTGATGTAGCTCGAGCTGTGAAGGATGTAGTTCTGTTTTGCTTCGAGTCTTCTTGCAATTGACGTTCAGCCTTAGAAGCAAGATGTACCAGCTCTACCACATTACGATATGGCTGCAAATCAACCACTCGTTTAACATTAGGATTCAGCCCATAGAGTAACCTTGCCATGGTCTGCTCCTCATCTTCATGTATGTTGGCTCTTATCATTGCCTTCTCCATCTCCTTATGATACTCCTCAACTGATAACTTTCCTTGCCTCAAATTCTGGAGCTTATCAAAGATGTCACGTCTATAATGCCTTGGGACAAATCTTGCCCTCATCTCTCTTTTCATTTCTGTCCATGTAGCAACAGCAGGCTCTCCTTCTTCTCGCTGAATCTGAACTTGCTCCCACCAAATTAGAGCATAGTCTTCAAACTCAAGTGAGGACATTGCTAATTTCTTCTCTTCAGAGTAGTTGTGCATGTGGAAAATCTTGTCAACCTTCAATTCCCATGTGAGATAACTTTCTGGATCAGATCCACCATCAAACTTGGGCATGGTAAATTTCAGCTTTCCAAACCTCTCCTCCTCCTGCCGTCCACGACCATAATTTCTACGATGATGAAATCTGTCATTCTGGTGCATGCCATCTTCATATTCATCAAACTCATCTCCACTACCTTCATGGTGCAGATTTGCTCTTCGGTGGCCTCCTCTAAGACCACGACCAGCAGCAGCTTCATGATGACCACATCCATTACCATGATCATTTCCAAGTCCGGGACCGGGAGGTCTCATGGCATGGGGAGCAGGAGCACGGTTACTTCTAGCTTGTGCATTGGAGGCAGCACCTTCCCCATCAGTTACATTTTGTTCTTCACCATGGACACTTGCATCTTCTCGGTTCTGACGAAGGTCTCGCACAATATCAGCAACAATACCAGTCCTCATGGCTGCCATGTTCTGAGTGAGTTGCTCATCAACATTACCCATAAGTTGTTGCAGATCTCTCGGCAACTTGTCTTGCTTCTCTTCAATTGGGTCAAGGCTGTTTCTGAACTCTGGGCGTAAATGATCACGTAATGCGTTGAAGTGAAACCATGTGATGGGCTGATTGAGATGCCCATTTCCTTCAACATCATACTCGTTTTCTTCACCTGCCATGGTTAGTTCTCCAAAATCCCTATAGTACTAGAAGCATATATGTGGATAACAACTCAAGCTCACCTCACTTACCAACCGAAGCTCATGTAACTTCCAAGTGAGAGCAGCATCATGCTCAACCGTGGTGTCGGTGGTTGGTATACAAAGAGTGACAATCAAGCGAATATAAGTCTAGGGTTGCACATGCGGGGCTGTTTGGTGGAGTTTGGGTGGGGTATATATGTAGCAAAAGATGCACTAATCTGCAATCTAGATATTGTTGAACCAAGTAATCATCCACACAAGATTCTAATGCATTTAGTTGCTGAATGAGATATACATGAGATACATGCAACTCTCGCCAAGGAATCAGATTTGCTGCAAGCAAGGATTGAAGACTTTGCACACTTGACACGTTTCAGCTCACAACACAAACATGGATTTCTCAAGATACAAGTGAAGAACAGTCCCAAGTTTTCTCTCTTTTGCTTCTTGCACACACTTTCTTTCTTTGGGCAGATCTCTTTTTTTGCCTCTTTTCTTTTTTTGACAAACTTTCAACAAGGGACTTGGATCTGAACACACACTTTGGGGGAATCGCGAAAATCACAATAGATGAAGTCAACCAACAAGAACATGCAGCTAAAACTTTGGCAGCAAACACACACAAACTTATCTGATTTTACTGGGTGGAAAACATGATAGAAATCAGATCTAACAAGGATGAATGGAGAGCACACAGTGTGGGCTTTTCAAAATGCACAAAAACACTCAAAATGGACTCCGGATGACAAAGATATGCATGATTTGGTGGAGGATGCAGATCTGAAATCTGTGCATGAAAATGAACACAAACACACAAGAATGGATGGGGGAAACTCAGCAACTAAAAACAAAGATCTAGTGGACAAGAACTTGATAAAACTCACCAAAGAACAGATTAAAGGCTGCAAAGGGCTAGGTAAAGGGATTTTTTTGTGGGGCTATTTTCTAGACTTTTAGGATGAACAAGAACACGAACTAAACTAGGGATACAAGATCCTACCGTGTCAACCGAAGCTCTGATGCCAAGATGATACGGGGTGCCCAATCTTCACGGAGGATCTGCTCTATGTTCCGAATCAACGCCACCTGAAGGGTACGAAGGAAACCCTCGATCCCAACCAACAACATTGTCGGGTAAAGGATAGCTAGTGCAACCTGACGAGACCGAGGCTAACTATTGCAATGCAACAACCAGCGACAAGTATTCACCCAACCACACTCTTAGTTCCAATCCACACAACCACGCACGAAGTTGGGAGCACGAACTGGTCGCCGCCTCAACGGCTGCTGTTGTAAAATCACAAGTGAGTTTACCCTCTCACAAGGCAAGATTACAAGATCTAAGGAGGAAGTGAACTCTTAAACAATATTCTGGTTGCACTTAGCTAACCTGTGCTGGAATCAAATTGCCAAAGAGTTGTGGCTGAAGTGGGGGAAGGGGTATTTATACTAGGAACAACCCTCCTAGTTTAGGTGTGAAACCAGGCCAAAAGAGGGGCTCAAATTTGTGCTAACCAGCTGGTCAAGGGAGCAAACTCATGGAGCCTCGCGCAGCAATTAATGCCCTGGACAGCTTGCATTGGAACTCTCATATCCTTTGACTCAGGACTCCCAATGATGCACCATTTGATTTTCCTGAAAGTAGACTTCATATGCTCTCCATTTTGTACTCCCACACGTGCTCGATACTCATATATTTGTATGGCATGATGCAACAAGTCTTGGGACGAATTCTGGAACTGCACATGCAACAACAGGTTGTTGAGATGGCTTGTTGTTCTTCCTTGAGGTATAACTAGTTGGCCTTGTCACCAAAACAGGCTTTGCATCAGGGGTGAAACTTGTTCTCTTCAAACTTGTTGTATGGGCTTCAGAACTTGTTTCTTCATGTGCTGAAAGTTGTTGGTTGTCCTCAACATTGTACCTGAGTAAAATCAGCACACAAGATTAAGGCAGTATAAAGTTCTCATCGTTATTTGAATTATGATCAGCTAGGAGCGCATTCACCTCTTGTGCTATTTGTTTGGCACGGCTCCTTGTCATGGGACCCAAATAGATCTTCTTTGTAGCAGCTTCATTTGAGAGCTGAGTTTTATCATCAGGAGAAGATGATAAACGAGGTGAACCTGGGTTGTCCTCATCATTCGTACTTGACTAACATTCAGAGGAGTAGGCCAATTTTTAATAGCTTCTATTTTTGATTCATCTACCTCAACTCCATGCTTAGAAACAACATATCCGAGAAATATGACCTTATCTTTGCAAAATGTGCACTTATCAAGATTACCATATAACTGAGCATCACGCAACACTTGCAAAACTTGTCGAATATGATCACTATGTTCAGATTCATTGCGGCTGTAAATAAGTATATCATCAAAATATACAACCACAAATTTACCAATGAAATGCCTCAAAACATGGTTCATTAATCTCATGAAAGTACTAGGTGCATTAGTTAACCCAAAAGGCATGACTAACCACTCATATAAACCAAACTTTGTTTTAAAGGCTGTCTTCCATTCATCCCCTTCTTTCATCCTAATTTGATGATAACCACTACGCAAATCAATTTTAGAGAAAATAGTAGCACCACTCAATTCATCCAACATATCTTCTAAACATGGAATAGGACGACGATATCAAATAGTGATGTTATTTATAGCTCTACAATCTACGCACATGCACCATGTACCATCTTTCTTAGGAACCAAAATTACAGGAACAACACAAGGACTTAAGCTCACGCGAATATAACCTTTGTCTAGAAGCTCTTGTACTTGTTTCTGAATTTCCTTCGTTTCCTCGGGGTTGGTGCAGTACGGTGCTCTATTGGGCAGCAATGCTCCTGGTATCAAATCAATTTGATGCTCTATACCTCGCAATGATGGTAAACCAGCGGGTACCTCCTACGGAAACACATCGCTAAATTCCTGCAATACATTAGAAACACCCATAGAGAGAGGGGTTATGTTGTTAGAAACCAAAATTTGACCCTTGCACAACAGCACAAGTGGTACAGCAGTGGGATCCTCACGAAACTCTCTCAAATCAGATTTGGTGGCTAACATAACTAAGGAATTCACTCCCTCACTTTTATTTTGACCACTTAGATTTGGCTTGTGGCTCTCACTCACCGGAAGTGTAGTCTCTCGCCTATCTAATCTCTCACTCTCTTTTTCAAGATTCACTTCAATTTTTTAACGAGATTCATTTACAATTTGCTGCGGTGTCATATGCCTCAAAGTAACCTCCTTGCCACGCCAATTTAAATGATATGTGTTGGCTCTCCCATTGTGGCGGACATCTCTATCATACTGCCATGGGCGTCCCAACAACAGGTGACACACGGTCATAGGAACCACATCACACTCAATGGTGTCTTTATATGGCCCGATCTGAAATTCCACACGCACCATGTGGCTGATCTTCATCTCTCCACTATCACTTAACCACTGAATAAAATATGGATTGGGGTGCGGTAAATATTTCAATTCCAGCTTTTGGCATAACTCCTTACTAGCCAAATTGTGACAACTACCACCATCAATTATAAACTTGCATGCCTTACCAGGACCAACAACAGCCTTTGTTTGAAACAAATTGCACCGCTGTTCTGCAGGACTAGGCGTAACACTTAGCACTTTGGGCGAGCAAACAATTGTAGGATAGTGTGTGATGAGGACATCAATACCATTGTTACACCCACAGCCCCTACTGCTACATATATGGGACCAATTACTAGAGCTCGCGCACGCCAATTAAATTATCAGGTACTTTCGTTTCTTGGTAATGATTCTAATGTTCATGAGAATATGATGCTGCCTAAATTGGATACATTTGTTTTGCTTACAAATGAAGGGCCTAGCTTGGAGAAGGATGAACATTGGAGCAAGAACAAGCATGGAGATGATGCCATGCGCAAGGGGAACAAGAACGGAGTTACAAGTGATGATTTCAGGACTTTGACGCCACCATAATGGGTGCATGAAGCCATGGACGAAATATACAAGATGCCACTTCATAAATTTCGTCCCGAGGCTATTATAGGTGCTGCGTCACCTTTTTATTGAGCCAGGCCCATGTAATTTCGAAATACATAAGTATAGGCTATTTTTAGAGTCCGTATGTGTGGGGAAACAAGAGATAGGGTTGATTTCGGACCCCTCCACCAAGGGCCACGAAATTCCCCCCCTCTTCCTCCATATATACAGCCCTTAGGGCACCGTTTAGACTTTGGGTTTTGTTTAGATTAAAAGTTCGCCATAGCTGCAACTTCGTGTACTTCGTTTGTGTTCAACGACTAGACAAAGGCGTCACAGAACCCCACCTTGATCAATAAAGCTTTCATCTTATATTGGCAATATCCAGATTGCAATCTTAGTTTCTTGCTTGTTCTTCGTTTGCTCGCAGGAAACAGACCCTCGTGGTCAGGTTGATCATGCTCCGGCGCGGTCAATAACCTCTCGAAGTTGGTTTAGCGATTGCTAAGGCGCGATGTCCTCGCACGTTCGTAGTCGGATCGTCAAAGTCGACTTCCACCAAAGCGATATCCATCATCTCATCGAAAGACGGGACACCTTTGCCTCTATCAAGTGGTATCAGATTTCCAGGTTGCTCGGTGAGATTTTACAGTTTTTCGTAGTTTAGATCGAGTCTGTTCTTCATACCTATAGTCCACGAAAAAGCCAAAAAAAATATTAGGGTTAGTTCATCCCATCCGAACCAATCTGAGCCTTGCATAATCTTTTCTGTATTTGCTTTGTTGAATTTGCGGTTGCATCGTCGTGTCCAGTTGCTGGTCTTAGCGTCTAGTCTTTTAGAGTTTCGAGTTCTGTTCACAGGTTGTCACGTCGCCGCTGCCATATATCACCACCGCATCATCATCGTCGCTGTTGCCATATACCACCACCACATATTCACCGCCAATCCGAATCCATATACGCCACCACATATCCGCCGCCATCATGCCAATCCGAGTTCACCTGCAACATATATCCGCCACCAGTCCGTGTTCCACCAGATTCATCTCCGCCACCAGTCCGAGTTCCACCAGATTCATCTCCGCCACCAGTCCTAGTCCGAGTCCAGTAATTATTGCATTGTTCTCGATTTCCAGATCACGCGACACTCCGAGTCGTGACAGAGAAGGACTCCCCAACTTCCGAGCCATCCGCAGAAGAAAAATAGTTCCAATTTCAAAAAAACAAATGTCTGGAAAATTCTGGCTAGGCAGTTTTTAGACCATTTGTAGACTTTTTCGAAAAAAAATTTGTTGCGGAGCAAAAAAAAAGAGGAAAAAAGTGCAAAAAAAAGAGAAAAAAATTTCAGAGTGTGCTCCTCCCTTGTTTACGTGCCGCGCCGTGATTTTGTTGGTGTTCTAGGCTCGCGTCTCTAGCACAGTCTAGCCTAGGACCAGCACAGTACCATCATTGAGCGTTTATTCAACTTTGCATCTCTGAATTGATTATTGCTGACCCTTTTTTGCTACCATATTATAAGCCTTCCCAGCTCCACATACATCTACTCGTGCGTTTGACTCTCCCTGGTAATCGCTCTATCCAAGCTTTGAGAGTTTTGACTACAACGGTTGCCAATCACCGCCTGTTGCTGGGTAAGAACTGGTAAGAATTTGAGTTTTGCTTGACGGATTTGTGACACCCACCACCACCACTTGTTCGTAGTCTGTAGGATCATATTCTTGTGTGTTTCTATTGCTGCTAACCATGCCAGGATCACAAGCCGACGAGATTGACTGGGAGAATTTATCGAACAAGGAGCTTCATGATAAGTTTCAGCAAATGATGACTGAACAGGTGCAAGATGTGTTGAACAATTTTGAAGAGGCCATGGAGAAGATCACTGGCCTTGAGAAAACGTTCGAAACAAAGCTCGATAACAAGTTTAATGAATTGCTCACGCGTCTTCCACCACCACCACCCGCTGCACCTAACGCACCTCTCCAACAACAACAACAACGACTACCTCCACGTCGCGAAACAGACCTCCGCCGAGCAAGCCGTGTTCCTCTTGCGTTTGGCCAAACTGTTGGTGCTGTTGTTGATACTTCTGTGGCTCCTGCTGCTGATGCGGAGGAGGATGATTATGTGGGAGATTATGAGGATGAGGTTGATCAAAATCAGCACTACGTGCAGCCACCTGTACCACTACCAGCAGGTCGACCTCAGGTATATATTCGTAATGGTAGGCCTGCACCACCACCTCAGGTACGAGATGATGTCCATATTCCTAAACTGAAATTGAATATTCCACCATTTGAGGGTAGATATGTTCCTGATATATATCTTACTTGGGAGTTAGAAACTGAACAATGATTTACATGTTTAAAATATCCTGAGGAGAGACGAGTTGCTGCTGCTGTTTGTGCTTTCACTAGTTTTGCATGTGTATGGTGGTCTGAACATTGTAGATTATATCCTATTCCAACTACTTGGGCTGCTTTGAAAACTGCTATGCGTACGCGTTGGGTTCCACCATATTATCAACGTGAATTGCTTCAAAAATTGCAGCGTTTAAGACAAGGGAAAAATTCTGTAGAAGAATATTATCAGGAATTACAAACTGGCATGATTAGATGTGGTATTGTTGAGGAGAATGAAGCTATGCTTGCACGTTTTCTGGGTGGATTAAATAGAGAGATTCAGACCATTCTAGACTATAAGGAGTATACTAATATCACTCGTTTATTCCATCTTGCTTGTAAAGCTGAACGTGAAGTGCAGGATCGACAAGCATTGGGGCGAACTAACTTTTCTGCAGGCCGACCTTCATCATGGACACCACGTGCATCTTCTACTTCAACTGCACCAGCACCTCCATCCGGTGCCACCTCCAGCCGTGATACAAGAAAACAGGCACAACCACCATTATCTGCCAAGAACGCACCTGCGGGGCCTGCACAACGTTCTTCTTCTTCCATGGCATCAACAGGGCACACAAGTGATATTATTTGTCGTCGTTGTAAGGGAGGATGTCATTATGCGAGAGAATGCAAATCTCCGCGTGTGATGATTGCTACCGCAGATGGTGGATATGAGTCTGCTAGTGACTATGATGAGGAGACTTTGGCTCTTATTACACGTGAAGAACATGGTGGAGATGATTCTGATCATGAGACGCAATACATGGCTCCTGAAGACGCTGACAGGTATGAATGTTTAGTTGCTCAACGTGTTTTGAGTGTGCAGATCACACAAGCTGAGCAAAATCAGAGGTACAATTTGTTTCATACCAAGGGAGTTGTGAAGGAACGTTCTGTGCGCGTCATCATAGACGGAGGGAGCTGCAACAACTTGGCTAGCATGGAGATGGTGGAGAAGCTTTCTCTCACCACAAGACCACATCCACATCCTTACTACATCCAATGGTTCAACAACAGCGGCAAGGTTAAGGTAACACGTACTGTTCGTGTGCATTTTAGTATCTCTACATATGCTGATTATGTTGATTGTGATGTGGTACCTATGCAAGCATGTTCCTTATTACTTGGTAGACCATGGCAATTTGATAAAAATTCTGTACACCATGGTAGAAACAATCACTATACTCTTGTTCATAACGATAAAAATATTACTTTGCTTCCTATGACTCCTGATTCCATTTTGAAAGATGATATTAATAGAGCTAATAAAGCAAAACAGGAGACGAATAAGAGTGAAAATCAGATTGTGGCAAAAGAATTTGAGCAACAAATGAAGCCTAATAATAAACCATCTAGTGTTGCTTCTGAAATTAAATTGAAAAGTGCATGTTTATTTGCCACCAAATCTGATATTGATGAGCTAGATTTCAGCAAATCTGTTTGCTATGCTTTTGTGTGCAAAGAGGCATTATTTTCATTCGAGGATGTGCCTTCCTCTTTGCCTCCTGCTGTCACTAACATTTTGCAGGAGTTCGCTGACGTCTTTCCACAAGACGTGCCACCGGGATTACCGCCTATTCGAGGGATTGAGCATCAGATTGACTTAATTCCCGGTGCTTCACTGCCAAACCGTGCACCATACCGTACCAATCCAGAGGAGACGAAGGAGATTATGCGTCAAGTACAAGAGCTTCTCGACAAAGGTTATATACGCGAATCCCTTAGTCCTTGTGTTGTTCCTATTATTCTAGTGCCGAAAAAGGATGGTACATCACGTATGTGTGTTGATTGTAGAGGCATTAATAATATTGCTTATTTGTTCTTCCCTGAATTTATTCGCTTGCATGGTGTGCCAAATACTATTGTTTCAGATCGTGATACTAAATTTCTTAGCCACTTTTGGAGATGTTTATGGGCTAAGTTGGGGACTAAACTGCTTTTTAGTACTACTTGTCACCCCCAAACTGATGGACAAGCTGAAGTAGTCAATAGAACGTTGTCTACTATGCTTAGGGCTGTTTTGAAGAATAATAAGAAAATGTGGGAGGAATGCTTGCCTCATATTGAATTTGCTTATAATCGTTCATTGCATTCTACTACTAAGATGTGCCCTTTTGAAGTTGTGTATGGTTTCCTACCTCGTGCACCTATTGATTTGTTGCCTCTTCCATCTTCGGAGAAGGTTAATTTTGATGCTAAACAACGTGCTGAATTGATTTTAAAAATGCATGAGTTAACTAAGGAAAACATTGAGCGTATGAATGCTAAATATAAACTTGCTGGAGATAAGGGTAGAAAACATGTTGTGTTTGCACCTGGAGATCTTGTTTGGTTACATTTGCGTAAGGATAGATTTCCTGATTTGCGCAAATCAAAGCTAATGCCACGTGCTGATGGTCCCTTTAAGGTGTTAGAGAAAATAAATGATAATGCATATAAACTTGAGCTGCCTGCAGATTTTGGGGTTAGTCCCACTTTTAACATTGCAGATTTGAAGCCTTATTTGGGTGAGGAAGATGAGTTTCCGTCGAGGACGACTTCATTTCAAGAAGGGGAGGATGATGAGGACATCAATACCATTGTTACACCCACAACCCCTACTGCTACATATATGGGACCAATTACTAGAGCTCGCGCACGCCAATTAAATTATCAGGTACTTTCGTTTCTTGGTAATGATTCTAATGTTCATGAGAATATGATGCTGCCTAAATTGGATACATTTGTTTTGCTTACAAATGAAGGGCCTAGCTTGGAGAAGGATGAACATTGGAGCAAGAACAAGCATGGAGATGATGCCATGCGCAAGGGGAACAAGAACGGAGTTACAAGTGATGATTTCAGGACTATGACGCCACCATAATGGGTGCATGAAGCCATGGACGAAATATACAAGATGCCACTTCATAAATTTCGTCCCGAGGCTATTATAGGTGTTGCGTCACCTTTTTATTGGGCCAGGCCCATGTAATTTCGAAATACATAAGTATAGGCTATTTTTAGAGTCCGTATGTGTGGGGAAACAAGAGATAGGGTTGATTTCGGACCCCTCCACCAAGGGCCACGAAATTCCCCCTCTCTTCCTCCATATATACAGCCCTTAGGGCACCGTTTAGACTTTGGGTTTTGTTTAGATTAAAAGTTCGCCATAGCTGCAACTTCGCGTACTTCGTTTGTGTTCAACGACCAGACAAAGGCGTCACAGAACCCCACCTTGATCAATAAAGCTTTCATCTTATATTCGCAATATCCAGATTGCAATCTTAGTTTCTTGCTTGTTCTTCGTTTGCTCGCAGGAAACAGACCCTCGTGGTCAGGTTGATCGTGCTCCGGCGCGGTCAATAACCTCTCGGAGTTGGTTTAGTGATTGCTAAGGCGCGACGTCCTCGCACGTTCGTAGTCGGATCGTCAAAGTCGACTTCCACCAAAGCGATATCCATCATCTCATCGAAAGACGGGACACCTTTGCCTCTATCAGTGTGTAGCATAAGCATCTATTGAACCATCTTCATCTTCCTCCCAAATTTCAGAATCAGGGTCAGCATCATCACCGGTTTCATATTCTGTTGTATCCTCATTAATCAACATAACCTTTTTATTGGGACAATCTCTCTTAAAATGACCCCTTCCACCACATGTATGACAACTCATGTCCCTGTTTCTTGTTGTAGAATTAGTAGAACCAGCAGCACTAGCAGCAGGTTGCGTTGGTTTCTTTGCATTAGAAATCACCGAATCTGATTTGGAAGAAGTATTACCACAAAAACCAGAAGTGGAACTAGGAGTAGGCTCCATACGAGGTGTTGTTCGTGGTGTAAAACGTCCTCTACTCGCTGTTGTGCGAGATGTAAACTTAGCATCCGCAGCCACTTAAAATTCAGCCTCACGTGCTTGGTGTAACAAATCTGTCATGTCATAATATTGGTGAAGACGAACAATACGCTTGATGTTATAGTTCAGACCAGAGAGAAATCGCTGCATTGTTTGTTCAGGCTCTTCATGCACTCTAGCACGCTACATAATAAGCTCCATCTCTTGAAAATATTCATCCACGGAAGAAGTACCTTGCCTCAAATTCTGCAATTTGTCATAGAGAGAACGAATATAATTGTGTGGAACAAAGCGAGCACGCATCTCTTCCTTCATAGCTTTGTGTTCCGTGCTAACAAGCTATGCATTCCTGCATGCGCCATTATTTTTCTGTCCACGGTGTACTCATGCATGCGCCATAATTTTTCCACCTTCAGCTCCCAATTGAGGTACTCTTCAACATCAGTAGAACCAACAAACTTGGGGACGGTGAACTTTGGTTTACCCAGACCATCATCATCACGGTTGGCTGGTTGTGCAAAAGCATCATTATCAAATCGACGGCGCGCACCAAGAGGAGAAAATACACGGCCTACGGGCATTGCAGCAGCATGGCCACCACCACGGCCTCCATTACCACGACCACCATCTTGACCAGCAACAACCGGCTCATGTGGAGCTTGCTGATCCCGATTAGCTTGCTGTAATTGTGCACGACGTGCTACAGCCCCTTGTACATTGGCAGCATTAGCAGCTGCAACACCCTCATTACCACCATGAACACTAGCTTCACCACCATCATCATCACACTGCTGATTATGTTGGCGATCAACGGACTGTTGCAACGCAGCCATCGCTTGCTGCAAGTTAACTAGAGTCCCCTGAATTTTAGTAACTTGACATTGTGTAGCTGTGATGGTTTCTGTGGCATCCTTGAGGTCCAACTCCATGTTCTGCACATTCTCATTTATAGGATCGGTTGCATACTGAATTTGTCTCTGAAGATGATCAAGAAGAGCTTCATATTCATTTCAATGCACCACAGATTTAGGGTCCTTTTTCTGCTGTATATCAAAAGACTCGTCGGACATGATTAGGTGATTAGTACTCACAGAAAATATAGTTTATGTGGAAAACTCTCAACTCACTCAAAACCGAAACAAATAAGGTATCTTACCGTTCCAAAGTGAATTAGAAAAGCTTACCAACTAGTATGGGCAGAACGTGCACGGATGTGATGTGGCGAATACCGAGGGTGAAAACTATCACACAACAAATATGGTATATGGTGGAGCTTGGTTGGAATACCTATCAACACCAATTCACAAATCCTAGTGCTGATCGTATGATAGAGACCCACGGAAACACACACGGTGGAGATAAGTGGGACAAATGCAACTCTGAAACTGAGCTCAAAATTCTGGAATGTCGGAGTAATGCTCGTGTTGCAAATGCACAGGAGAGACGCTAGCAAATTTCTCAATTTATACGGGCACATGATTGCTCAATCTACTAGTGCAATGAACGTGGCAGAAAAACTGACAAACTCGCCAAAAATATATGCAACTTCCACGTATAGCTTTCTTTTCCACCTCTTTTTTTCATTTTCTTTTTCTTTCTCTTTTTTTGTTTTCTTTTTCTTTCTCTTTTTTTTCTTTTTTTTGTATCAGTAACCTGAGCAATTAGTAACCAATCTGATTTTGCCAAAACAAAAGATGCACTCTCCAAATTCCTATATGAGCAGCCCGTAGAGGAAAGGATATGCTAGTCTCAATAGGAAAGTACTACGCAAAAGAAGAAAGGCTGACCATGGTTATCAAATGAAACACAATCTGATTTGGATAGTTAATCAAACCAAACAAAATCTGACTCGGATCAACAGACTTGACAGCAACCAAACGACTCCGACGTGAGAAAAGGAAAACCTAGACAATCTACAACGACTCAGATCAGAAAGTAAGTTACGCAAATAAAAGACTACGATCAACAACTAAAACTTGGAACCGATGCTATCTAGGCTATGGCAAAAACTCTAAACCCTAATATTTTTGTATGGCTTTTTCTGTGTAGGACGAAAACAAAACTAATCTAAGGGATTGGTGGAAGCTCACCGAGATAACGCTGGAAATCTGATACCAAGATGATAAGGGGGTGGCCCGATCTTCTCAGTGAGCGGAGGATGTTGATGTTGAACTTGTAGGACAACTTGTGAGATGCTCTCGAACTCTCCGGCTGTTCCCCCGTTGCCAATGCAACAGATCTTCAACCCTATGGATATTCGCAACACCACACACTTGCGCACGCAGCTGCCGACCATGAAGCGGTTCTGCAATCTCCCAATTCCCAGTGGAACGACAGATAACACTTGACTTTCAGTAGCAAATACACCCTATCAAAACAAATTTGGTGTAGGTAAATATTCCTGATCAATGCAAAGAGGAATATGAGTACAGAGGAATGCTTAAAGCAATTCAGTCTGATATGAGTTTAATCAAAACATGGTCTAACCCTAAAAGTCACGACTTACAAGGGTATATAAAGACCCCTAGACGTCCAACATAGTGTTGGGGTCGAAATCCAACTTATCTCTAACTTTCCTAACTTAAACGAATCTATCTGGAAAAACTGGCAGAAACAACCGCCGTATTGTTTTGGTGAATGCGACTCGGTCACCGAGAATCGCGGGCTGCAAGTATACAATTTGGAAAGCACACGAGTCAAGCTTTCCAAATTGTATTTAACGCCTTATTTGGAGCACGGACACGGATTCTGCACGTATATCAATTGCGGGCCTCCTCGCTGTCAATCCGAGTCCGGTTCTGATTTTCCTTCTGTTTATGTTGTGCACCTGCCTCCCTCTCCTCCCTCGTGCACTTGCTGATATTACACATCAGTAGAAGTTCTTCTTGATGCAATTCTTCATCTCCACGTGCCAAGCTTGCCTTGCCTTCAAATCTGATCATACAAATATGCAAAGACTTAGGCAGTATAAAATTCTGATTAACACAAATGTCAGTTTCAACTAAGAGTGAATTCATCTTTTGTTCAAGTAGTTTTGCACGTGCTCTTGTAATTGGTCCAATTCTGATTTCATTGGACTTGTCTTGTGCAATATCATCTTTATTTGAAAATGATGGTAAAGGAGTAGGGATGTCCTCATCAGCTTGTGTTCAGATTGTAGACCTATAAATGCTATCACCGTTCGCTATAGGGATCCCATTCCTTGCTTAGATGATATGCTTGATGAACTTAGTGAGCCAACTTTTTCTCAAAAATTGATCTTAAAAGTGGCTATTATCAAATCCGCATACAAGAAGGTGATGAATGGAAAACTGCTTTCAAAACAAAATTTGGCTTATATGAGTGGTTAGTCATGCCTATGGGTTTATCGGAGGCTCCCGGTACTTTCGTGTGTCTCATGCATCATGTACTTCGCCCATATATTGGAGTCTTTGTTGTGGTTTACTTCGATGATATTCTTGTGTTTAGCAAAACCATGAAAGAGCATCTTGATCATGTTAGGGTTGTTTTGCAAACACTTCGCAAGGAAAGTCTTTATACCAACATGAAAAAGTGCACATTTGGTGTTGACAAAGTGGTTTTCTTGGGTTTTGTTGTCTCTTCCAAGGGTGTCCATGTTGACGAAACTAAAATTGAAGCAATTAAAACTTGGCCCCAACCCACCAATTTGCAACAAGTGCGTAGTTTTCTTGGTCTTGCAGGTTTTTATCGTTGCTTTGTGAAAGACTTTAGCACTATTGCCGCTCCTTTGCATGCTTTGAGTAAGAAGAATGCTCCTTTTGTTTGGGGATCTTTGCAATCCACCACTTTTGATGAGCTCAATTCTTTGCTTACTCATGCCCCGATTCTTGCTTTGCCCAATTTTGACAAAACTTTTGAGGTTCATTGTGATGCAAGTGGTACCGGAATTGGCGGAGTTTTGATGCATGAAAAATGAGCAATTGCATATTTTAGTGAAAAACTCCCTGGTGCTCAACTTAACTATCCCATCTATGACAAAGAATTGTATGCTTTAGTGCGTGTGCTACATGTTTGGGAACATTATCTTAGACCTCATGAGTTTGTCATCCATATCGATCATAAAACTCTGAAGTACTTAAAAGGTCAAACTAAGTTGAACAAGCGTCATGCCAAATGGAGTGAATTTATTGAATCTTTTCCCTATGTGATCAAGTACGTTAAGGGTAAGGAAAATGTAGTTGCCGATGCACTTTCACACATATGCACGCTTGTCACTAAACTTGAGTTGAATGTTATTGGCTTTGAGCACATAAAAGACTTGTATGATCCATCTTTTGCAACTCATTATGCTAAATGTTTGACGCATGCATCTTGGGAACAATATTACATCAAGGATGGTTATCCTATGAGAGCTAACAAACTATGCATTCCCGAGTCTTCTCTTCGTTTGCTCCTTTTGCAAGAGGCTCATGGAGGCGGACTCATGGGACACTGATGCGGAGCATCCCACGTTCATCCCCATGTACACTCCGACTACTCACCAAACCCCAAGTGGACATATGACGAGACCTCAAATATACGCCATTGGACACAAGGTGAACTCGCTCCTCTCCGAACTGTCACTCCCACGTGTGAGACATGGTTACTTGATGAGGACATCAATACCATTGTTACACCCACAGCCCCTACTGCTACATATACTAGACCAATTACTAGAGCTCGCATATGCCAAATAAATTATCAGGTACTTTCGTTTCTTTAATGATTCTAATGTTCATGAGAATATGATGCTGCCTAAATTGGATACATTTGTTTTGCTTACAAATGAAGGGCCTAGCTTGGAGAAGGATGAACATTGGAGCAAGAACAAGCATGGAGATGATGGCATGCACAAGGGGAACAAGGACGGAGTTACAAGTGATGATTTCAGGACTTTGAAGCCGCCATAATGAGTGCATGAAGCCTTGGATGAAATATACAAGATGCCACTTCATAAATTTCGTCCAGAGGCTATTTTAGGTGTTGCGTCACCTTATTATTGGGCCAGGCCCATGTAATTTCGAAATACTTAAGTATAGGCTATTTTTAGAGTCCGTATGTGTGGGGAAACAAGAGATAGGGTTAGTTTCGGACCCCTCCACCAAGGGCCACGAAATTCACCCCCTCTTCCTCCATATATACAGCCCTTAGGGCATCGTTTAGACTTTGGGTTTTGTTTAGATTAAAAGTTCGCCATAGCTGCAACTTCGCGTACTTCGTTTGTGTTCAACGACCAGACAAAGGCGTCACAGAACCCCACCTTGATCAATAAAGCTTTCATCTTATATTCGCAATATCCAGATTGCAATCTCAGTTTCTTGCTTGTTCTTCGTTTGCTCGCAGGAAATAGACCCTCGTGGTCAGGTTGATCGTGCTTCGGCGTGGTCAATAACCCCTCAGAAGTTGGTTTAGCGATTGCTAAGGCGCGACGTCTTCGCCCGTTCGTAGTCGAATCATCAAAGTCGACTCCCACAGAAAACGATTGCTATCTCATCGAAACATCAGGACACCTTTGTCTCTATCAAGTGGTATCAGATTTCCAGGTTGCTCAGTGAGATTTTATAGTTTTTCATAGTTTAGATCGAGTCTATTCTTCATACCTACAGTCCACGAAAAAGCCACAAAAAAATTTAGGGTTAGTTCATCATATCCGAACCAATCTGAGCCTTTGCATAATCTTTTTAAGGTTTTGCTTTGTTAAATTTGCGGTTGCATTGTCGTGTCAAGTTGCTGGTCCTAAAGTCTAGTCCTTTAGAGTTTCGAGTTCTGCTCACAAGTTGTCACGCCGCCGCCGCACTATCGTCATCACCGCTGCCATATACCACCATCATCATCACCGCTGCCATATACCACCATCGTCATCACCGCTGCCATATACCACCATCGTCATCGCCGCTCCCATATACCACATATCCACCGCCATCACGCTAATCCGAGTCCACCTCCATCACAGATTCGCACCAGTCCGTGTTCCACCGCCCTGCATATATCCGCCACCAGTCCGAGTTTCCACTAGATTCATCTCCGCCACCAGTCCTAGTCTGAGTCCAGTTATTGTTACTTTGCTCTCGATTTCCAGATCACGCGGTACTCCGAGTCGTGACAGAGTAGGACTCCCCAACTTTCGAACCATCCTTAGAAGAAAAATAGTTCCAGTTTCAAAAAAAACTAAGTCTGGAAAATTCTGGCTAGGCAGTTTTTAGGACATTTGTAGACTTTTTCAAAAAAAAATTGTTGCGGAGCAAAAAAAAGAGGAAAAAAAGTGCAAAAAAAGTGAAAAAGGGGAAAAAAAATCAGATTGTGCTCCTCCCTTGTTTACGTGCAGCGCCGTGATTTTGTTAGTGTTCTAGGCTCGCGTCTCTAGTATGGTCTAGCCTAGGACCAGCACAATACCGTCGTTGAGCGTTTATTCAACTTTGCATATCTGAATTGATTATTGCTGACCATTTTTGCTACCATATTATAAGCCTTCTCAGCTCCACATACATCTACATCATGCGTTTGACTCTCCCTGGTAATTGCTTTATCCAAGCTTTGAGAGTTTTGACTACATCGGTAGCCGATCACCGCCTGTTGCTGGGTAATAACTGGTAAGAATTTGAGTTTTGCTTGACGGATTTGTGATACACCACCACCACCACTTCTTAGTAGTCTGTAGGATCATATTCTTGTGTGTTTCTATTTGCTGCTAACCATGGTAGGATCACAAGCCGATGAGACTGATTGGGAGAACCTGACGAACAAATAGCTACATGATAAATTTCAGCAAATGATGAGTGGACAAGTGCAAGATGTGCTAAACAGATTTGACGAGGCCATGGAGAAGATAGATGGCATTGAGAAGACGTTCGAAACAAAGCTTGATAGCAAGTTTATTGAATTGCTCGCGCATTTTCCACAACCACCGCCGGCTGCACCTATCGCACCTCTGCAACAACAACAACACCGCCCCCTTCCAAATCAGTATGGACGAGCGAGGCGTGTTCCTATTGAGGATGGACAAACTTCTGGTGCTGCTGTACCTATTGTTGATGCTTCTTTGGCTCCTGCTACTGCTGCTGCTGGTACCCAGGAGGATGATAAGTATGCGGGCGATTATGAGGATGAGGTTGATCAAAATCAGAGCTACGTGCAGCCACCAGCACCACCACCAGCAGGTCGACCTCAGGTATTTATTCGCAATGGTAGGCCTGCACCACCACCTCAGGTACGAGATCATGACCATGTTCCTAAACTGAAATTGAATATTCTACCATTTGAGGGTAGATATGTTCCTGATATATATCTTACTTGGGAGTTAGAAACTTAACAATGTTTTACATGTTTGCAATATCCCGAGGAGAGACGGGTTGCTGCTGCTGTTTGTGCTTTCACTAGTTTTGCATGTGTATGGTGGTCTGAACATTGTAGATTATATCCTATTCCAGCTACTTGGGCTGCTTTGAAAACTGCTATGCGTACTCGTTGGGTTCCACCATATTATCAACGTGAATTGCTTCAAAAATTGCAGGGTTTAAGACAAGGAAAAAATTCTGTAGAAGAATATTATCAGGAATTACAAACTGGCATGATTAGATGTGGTATTGTTGAGGAGAATGAAGCTATGCTTGCACGTTTTACAGGTGGATTAAATAGAGAAATTCAGACCATTCTAGAGTATAAGGAGTATACTAATGTCACTCGTTTATTCCATCTTGCTTGTAAAGCTGAACATGAAGTGCAGGATCGACAAGCAATGGCGCGCACTAACTTTTCTGCAGGCCGACCTTCCTCATGGACACCGCGTGCATCTTCTACTCCACTACACCAACACCTCCATCAGGTGCCACCTCCAGCCGTGATACAAGAAAGCAGGCACAACCACCACTATCTGCCAAGAGCGCACCTGCCGGACCTACACAAAGCTCTTCTTCTTCCATGGCATCAACAGGGCACACAAGTGATATTATTTGTCGTTGTTGTAAAGGAAGAGGTCATTATGAGCGAGAATGCAAATCTCAGCGTGTGATGATTTCTACTGAGGATGGTGGGTATGAGTCCGCTAGTCACTATGATGAGGAGACTTTGGCCCTTATTACACGTGTAGAACACGGCGGATATGATTCTGATCATAAGACGCAATACATGGCTCCCGAAGATGCTGACTGGTATGAATGTTTAGTTGCTCAACGTGTTTTGAGTGTGCAGGTCACACAAGCTGAGCAAAATTAGAGGCATAATTTGTTCCATACAAAGGGAGTTGTGAAGGAACGTTCTGTGCGTGTTATCATAGACGAAGGGAGCTGCAACAACTTGGCTAGCATGGAGGTGGTGAAGCTATCTCTCACCACAATACCACATCCACATCCTTACTACATCCAATGGTTCAACAACATCGGCAAGGTTAAGGTAACACGTATTGTTCGTGTGCATTTTAGTATCTCTACATATGCTGATTATGTTGATTGTGATGTGGTACCTATGCAAGCATGTTCCATATTACTTGGTCGACCATGGCAATTTGATAAAAATTCTGTCCACCATGGTAGAAACAATCAGTATATTCTTGTTCATAAGGATAAAGATATTACTTTGCTTCCTATGACTCCTGATTCCATTTTGAAAGATGATATGAATAGAGCTAATAAAGCAAGACAGGAGAAGAATAAGAGTGAAAATCAGATTGTGGCAAAAGAATTTGAGCAACAAATGAAGCCTAATAATAAACCATCTAGGGTTGCTTCTAAAATTAAATTGAAAAGTGCATGTTTACTTGCCACTAAATCTGATATTTGTGAACTAGATTTTAGCAAATCTGTTTGCTATGCTTTTGTGTGCAAAGAGGCATTATTTTCCTTCGAGGACGTGCCTTCCTCTTTGCCCCCTGCTGTCACTAACATTTTGCAGGAGTTCGATGACGTCTTCCCACAAGACGTGCCACCGGGATTACCACCTATTCGAGGGATTGAACATCAAATTGACTTAATTCCCGGTGCATCGCTACCCAACCGTGCACCATACCGTACCAATCCAGAGGAGACAAAGGAGATTATGTGTCAAGTACAAGAGCTTCTCGACAAAGGTTATATACACGAATCCCTTAGTCCTTGTGTTGTTCCTATTATTTTAGTGCCGAAAAAGGATGGTACATCGCGTATGTGTGTTGATTGTAGAGGCATTAATAATATTACTATTCGTTATCGTCATCCTATTCCTAGGCTAGATGATATGCTTGATGAATTGAGTGGCTCTACAATATTCTCCAAAGTTGATTTGCGTAGTGGATACCATCAAATTCATATGAAATTGGGGGATGAATGGAAAACAACATTTAATACTAAGTTTGGATTATATGAGTGGTTAGTCAATGCCTTTTGGGTTAACTAATGCACCTAGTACTTTCATGAGATTAATGAACGAAGTTTTACGTGCTTTCATTGGACGATTTGTGGTAGTTTAGTTTGATGACATATTGATTTATAGCAGAACTTTGGAGGAACATTTGGAACATTTATGTGTTGTTTTTATTGCTCTACGTGATGCACGTTTGTTTGGTAACCTTGGGAAGTGCACCTTTTGCACCGACCGAGTGTCTTTTCTTGGCTATGTTGTTACTCCACAGGGAATTGAAGTTGATAAAGCCAAGATTGAAGCTATTGAGAGTTGGCCGCAGCCCAAAATGGTCACACAAGTGAGGAGTTTTCTTGGCCTTGCTGGATTCTATAGGCGTTTTGTGAGAGATTTCAGCACCATTGCTGCACCTCTCAATGAGCTTACAAAGAAGGATGTGCCTTTTGTTTGGGGTACCGCACAAGAAGAAGCCTTCACGGTATTGAAAGATAAGTTGACACATGCTCCTTTACTCCAACTTCCTGATTTTAATAAGACTTTTGAGCTTGAATGTGATGCTAGTGGAATTGGATTAGGAGGTGTGTTATTACAAGATGGCAAACCTGTTGCATATTTTTCTGAAGAATTGAGTGGGCCTAGTCTGAATTATTCTACTTATGATAAAGAATTATATGCTCTTGTTAGGACTTTAGAGACATGGCAACATTATTTATGGCCCAAAGAATTTGTTATACATTCTGATCATGAATCTTTGAAACATATTAAAAGTCAAGCTAAACTGAATCGTAGACATGCTAAATGGGTTGAATTCATTGAGACTTTCCCTTATGTTATTAAACACAAGAAGGGTAAAGAAAATGTTATTGCTGATGCATTGTCTCGTCGCTATACTATGCTTTCACAACTTGACTTCAAAATATTTGGTTTGGAGACCATCAAAGATCAATATGTGCATGATGCTGATTTTAAAGATGTATTGCAGAATTGTAACGAAGGTAGAACATGGAACAAGTTCGTCGTTAATGATGGCTTTGTGTTCCGTGCTAACAAGCTATGCATTCCAGCTAGCTCCGTTCGTCTTTTGTTGTTGCAGGAGGCGCATGGAGGAGGATTAATGGGACACTTTGGCGTGAAGAAGACAGATGACGTACTTGCTACACATTTCTTTTGGCCAAAGATGAGACAAGATGTTGAGCGCTTTGTTGCTCGCTGCACTACATGTCAAAAAGCTAAGTCACGACTCAATCCTCATGGTTTATATATGCCTTTGCCTGTACCTAGTGTTCCTTGGGAGGATATATCTATGGACTTTGTTTTAGGTTTACCTCGAACAAAGAAGGGGAGGGATAGCATATTTGTTGTCGTGGATAGATTCTCGAAAATGGCACACTTTATACCATGTCATAAAAGCGATGATGCTGTTAATGTTGCTGATTTGTTCTTTCGTGAAATTATTTGCTTGCATGGTGTGCCAAATACTATTGTTTTAGATCGTGATACTGAATTTCTTAGCCACTTTTGGAGATGTTTATGGGCTAAGTTGGGGACTAAACTGCCTTTTAGTACTACTTGTCACCCCAAACTGATGGACAAACTGAAGTAGTCAATAGAACATTGTCTACTATGCTTAGAGCTGTTTTGAAGAATAATAAGAAAATGTGGGAAGAATGCTTGCCTCATATTGAATTTGCTTATAATCATTCATTGCATTCTACTACTAAGATGTGCCCTTTTGAAGTTGTGTATGGTTTCCTGCCTCGTGCACATATTGATTTGTTGCCTCTTCCATCTTCGGAGAAGGTTAATTTTGATGCTAAACAACATGCTGAATTGATTTTAAAAATGCATGAGTTAACTAAGGAAAACATTGAGCGTATGAATGCTAAATATAAACTTGCTGGAGATAAGGGTAGAAAACATGTTGTGTTTGCACCTGGAGATCTTGTTTGGTTACATTTGCGTAAGGATAGATTTCCTGATTTGCGCAAATCAAAGTTAATGCCACGTGCTGATGGTCCTTTTAAGGTGTTGGAGAAAATAAATGATAATGCATATAAACTTGAGCTGCCTGCAGATTTTGGGGTTAGTTCCACTTTTAACATTGCAGATTTGAAGCCTTATTTGGGTGGGGAAGATGAGATTCCGTCGAGGACGACTTCATTTCAAGAAGGGGAGGACAATGAGGACATCAATACCATTGTTACACCCACAGCCCCTACTGCTACATATATTGGACCAATTACTAGAGCTCGCGCACGCCAAATAAATTATCAGGTACTTACGTTTCTTGGTAATGACTCTAATGTTCATGAGAATATGATGCTGCCTAAATTGGATACATTTGTTTTGCTTACAAATGAAGGGCCTAGCTTGGAGAAGGATGAACATTGGAGCAAGAACAAGCATGGAGATGATGGCATGCACAAGGGGAACAAGGAGGAGTTACAAGTGATGATTTCAGGACTTTGAAGCCGCCATAATGAGTGCATGAAGCCTTGGACGAAATATACAAGATGACACTTCATAAATTTCGTCCAGAGACTATTTTAGGTGCTGCGTAACCTTATTATTGGGCCAGGCCCATGTAATTTCAAAATACTTAAGTAGAGGCTATTTTTAGTGTCCGTGTGTGTGGGGAAACAAGAGCTAGGGTTAGTTTCGGACCCCTCCACCAAGGGCCATGAAATTCACCCCCTCTTCCTCCATATATACAGCCCTTAGGGCACCATTTAGACTTTGGGTTTTGTTTAGATTAAAAGTTCGCCATAGCTGCAACTTCGCGTACTTCATTTGTGTTCAACGACCAGACCAAGGCGTCACAGAACCCCACCTTCATTAATAAAGCTTTTTTCTCTTTTATTCGCAATATCCAGATTGCAATCTCAGTTTCTTGCTTGTTCTTCGTTTGCTCGCAGGAAATAGACCCTCGTGGTCAGGTTGATCGTGCTCCGGCGTGGTCAATAACCCCTCGGAAGTTGGTTTAGCGATTGCTAAGGCGCGACGTCTTCGCTCGTTCGTAGTCGGATCGTCAAAGTCGACTCCCACAGAAAATGATTGCTATCTCATCGAAACATCGGGACACCTTTGTCTCTATCATTACTACCTCAAATATATGTGCTATCCATGACCAGGAACAAGGAGGAAGACCATGGACAAGACGACGAGGACACCAAGTACAAGGACCAAGAGAAGAAGTTGCCCAAAGCTACAGACACCGGACAACCGGCCCAGCCCGGACGTCCGGCCCCTGAAGGTGACAACAGCCCAAGGAAACCAGGCCGGCAAATGCTACAGCGGCCGAACATCCGACCCGGACCGGACGCCCGACGAACTCTAGGCACCAGACTACCGGCCCCCTTCGGACGTCTGACACTACCACACCCGAGCCGAATCTACGGAAGTCCGAAGAGCACCGGACGTCCGGACCCTCTCGAGCCTCCGGACGACCGGTAACCTCCGGACGTTCGACGCCTGTATGCTGATCTCGTGTTGGGCCGAAGCCCATGTAACCCTTCGCCCCTAGACTATATATACTCTTCATCCGCCCTCTTCCTAGGGTTAGCATTGGTTTAGCTCATATTTGTGTGAGAGCCTTGCTCATCCATTTGGATACTTCTCCTCGGAGTTCACGACCTCTTCGGAGAAGATCCCCCAAGCGGATTCAAGACCCCTTTCTAGGGAAGACCATCAAGACCTCCTCACGGAGAAGAACGGTTCCTTTGTATCCTTACCTTTGTTGATTGTGGATCATGTGTTACTCTTTGTTTTCGGTGATCTAGCACTTGTGTGATTGATTCCTTGTCGGTTTAGTGATTCTCTCTCGTTTTCCCCGTGTTCTCCCCTTGTGCTTCCACGTGTTCTTCAGGATTCCCCGTAGGATCCACTCCAAACGTGAAAGATCGTCACCATTGGGTTCCGCCCTACATCATCTTGGTATCATGAGCCACGTTGATCACGTTTTTGGTGCCCCTACCCCTCTTTTTCTAGCTTGATTTTGTGTGTTGTTGCCTACATCCGAAAATCCCCACCAAAAATAGCCCCCAATTTTTTTTGTGATTTGTTGGTTTGATGATGTGATGCGGAGCATCTTTCGACCATCACCATGGACATCACACCACCACCGCAAGATGGAAAGGACCTACGACGAGAGCTCGCGCACGCGTTGTCGAAACTGAGGTGAACTCCTTCCTCTTCGAGTTTCATTCGGATTCACACAAGAGTCGGATTCTACCTCAAATGGAAACTCTATGCACTCGTAGGTACCAAGGAGAAGATCGTGAAGAGGCAAGGACGGAGACACAAGCAACTATGGAGGAGAAGAACGAGGAGAACCGGAGTCCCCCGGAGACACCGGGTGCCCGGCCCCTCCACCTGGGCGCACCCTGGGTGCCCGGCCTCCCAGCCCCGGGTGCCCGGCCCTCCTCCTCCCAAGCGACGCCCCGGG
Source organism: Triticum aestivum (assembly GCF_018294505.1). Lineage (NCBI taxonomy): Eukaryota > Viridiplantae > Streptophyta > Magnoliopsida > Poales > Poaceae > Triticum > Triticum aestivum. The sequence goes on along the minus strand of NC_057804.1, from coordinate 317,180,610 downwards.
TGCCCGGGCCCTCAAACCCCGGGTGCCTGGCCCATGCCCCAGCCGCCAGCCACCGCACCCCGGGTGCCCGGCCCCTTGGCCCCGGGTGCCCGGGGCACCTCCCGTGCCGGCCCAGAACGCCCCCCGGTGCCCGGGCTTTGAGGCCCCGGGTGCCCGGCCGAAGCCGCCCAGCCCCCTGCACCGACCCCGGGTGCCCGGGCCTGAGTCCCCCGGGTGCCCGCACCACTCCGAGGCTTGCGTGCCTTTTGGGCTTTTTGCCCTTGTATCCCTCTCCCCTCTCCCAACTCATCCCTAGGCTATATAAGGACATCCCCTAGCTCATTTGGGGGATAGGAAAGTATTTGATAGACATTTGTGAGCTTTGCTCCATGGATCCACTCCACTAGGAGATCAAGACCTCCTCTTGGAGTGACCAAACATCAAGACCTCCTCCTTGGGGAAGGATCCCCATCATAGGATCATCAAGCCCTCATCTCCTTCATAGGATTTGGGATGAACTCTGCCATGTATCTTATTTCCCTTTGATTGTTCATGTACCTTGTGGATCTTGTGTGATTGTTAGTCTAGTGGATGTGTGATTTGGACTTGTTCTTGAGTGTTCCTCTTGTTTTCCCTCTTGTGTTCATCTTGTTCTTGGGGCTTCCCCCTCCAATTCGTGAAAGATCTTCACCTAGGGTTCCACCCTACAACATCTTGGTATCATGAGCCATGGTTTCTTAAGAAATTGGAGCCCCCCTTCTTGTTCTCTAGCCTAATTTTGTGGTGTTCTTCCCCAAATTCGAAAATTCCCCACCAAAAATAGCCCCAATTTTTTTTGTGATTTGTTGGTTTGTTGAGATTTTGTTGGATTTGATCCATAGATTTGCTTGGTTTCAAGTGGATCTAGCCTTTCCCCCATCCATCTCCACCTTTCCCTCCACGAAATCCACGAATTTCTTCCATTTTCCCATGAATTTCCGCCCAAATCCGACACCCCCGGGCACCCAGAGCTCAAACCCCGGGCACCCGGAACCCCCCGTGCAACCTCGCTGACTCCCCTGGGTGCCTGCACACCGAGCCCCGGGCACCCGCACCCCCGGGCTGTTTGCCCCTGCCCACCACGGGCACCCGCACCTCCCCCCCCTGGGTGCCCGCACCCCCCCCCCCGAGACAGCCGAATACCACTCTCCGTTTCGGCCATAACTTTCGCTCCCGGAGTATGATTTTGACGTTCTTTAGCTCGTTGAGTAGCTATTGACATCCCCCATCCATCTAGATAGGTTCCAACATCATTTGACTCCATCAAAAATTTGGCATTTTGGCATCTTTGCATAGGCCATCCACCATATCATCCGCAAAACCACCTTCACTTTCCGCAACTTAACCCATTTTCGATCCATATAGCATTTGTGGTTGCTTGAGTGGTGACTTGAGTCTCCTAAGGTGTTTCAGCTACTTAGGGACGGTTGCTTCGTCATCAACCACCACCACCACTTCCGCATTGCTAACTCCAGAACCACCAACGCTTTCCGCTACCACCATTTGACATTTTCCTTGAGATTTTGAGTTCGTGGTTTTTTACCGTTTCCTAAGGTGTTTCGGGTACTTAGGGATGGGTCTACATCATCTTGGTATCTACATCAAGAACACCACCACTCATCATCGCCACGAGGTCGTCATCGACATCGACCACTTCACCATTTTTGACAACCTAACCGTAAGCAAGAACGGTAACCTCCGTATCACATTGGTATCGTGGTATCCCTTCATTGTACATTCTTGCCATTACATTGTTAACCCCTTAGCCCATTTTGCGTCACTTGCCTATCGAGACTAGCCATTTGAGTATTGCCGGCAATGTTACTTGTGCACATTAGTGATCCGTACCTTCCATTGCATACATACCATATCATATTGGTATCATCGTGGTATCATCATATCATCCCTTGTATCACAAGATCATTCCTGCATATACACAATTGCTATCTTGGTTTGTGCATTTTGCATAAGTGGCCATATAAAAAAAAGAATAAGCTTTTAAGCAAAAGGAAAAGAGAGCAAAGAGCTTGTAAGCAAGAGACATAGCATCGCCACATTGAATACCATACTACCATATTGATCATCTTGGATCATCGTGTGAGAAACACCGGGAACATCATACACATAGCATACATGGGATCGAAAGCTCATACATTTTGCATCTTCTAGGTTGTGCACAAGTGTCGTATCCGCCTATTGAGCAATCGTGCTAGCGTCTCTCTTGAGTTATGCAACACGAGCGTTTTCCATGGATTCCACATTTTGTGCTCATTCCTTGGTTGCACGACCCCACTTATCTATCCGTGTGTGTGTTTCCGTGTGCCACATATTGCTATTGGTCTACTTGTTTCACTTGCGAATTTGTGAATCTTTTCCAACATTATTGACTCTTGCTAACATTTGCATCAAATTTTTGTGCCACTATCCTCACTGAGCTCCACTATAAGCTTTACTTGATAGGTGTGAGTGAACAAGTCCGGTACCAATTCCACTATTCTTTCATCTCACATTGAGTGAAACGGGATACATCCTCAACTTTGGGAAAAGGTAACTTGGTATTGTTTATCTCATTTCCTACTCACCTCTACTCGAGTCTTGTGATGGATAGGCAAGGCATTTCATCTCCGGTCTTCCACGACAACGACGGCATGAACAACTACATCACCAAAATGCCCATCTTTGGACTACAACGAGCAATGCGAGGCATTGAGCGACTCACCACCGACATTCATCAACTTGAAGCACGGACAAGAGACTACCTCGACACCAAGTTGGCCGAACAAAGGGATCAAGGACGAGACATGATGGCCAACTACAAGTCTTCTTCCCCTTCGTCATCTTCAAGGCGGCGGCGCTCAAGTGGCCAATCTTCGGAACATCATCGAGCTCAAGCACTACAACACCATCAAGATGAAGATGCTCGCGATACGTACACCTACAAGTCCTAAAAAGCTCTACATCAAGCTACGGCTAAGCATCATGAGCACAAGAGAAGATCGCGATATAAGCACCACCGAGACGGAGCTACGAGTACTTCGACCACTTCGGCATCTTCGCCAAGTGTTATCAAGGCATCTTCGCCTTTGGACGTATGGCATCTTCGCCTACCTCTGACGAGTAAGCCTACTTTGGCCTTCCTCCACGGTGACGGTGACGAGATGATCGAGCATGGGATTTTCCCTTTGGTCATGGAGGAGAGTGATGATGTGCCATCTTCGGCCTTCATCCATGGTGACGACGACGAGTTGGTTGAGCATGGGATTTTCCCTTCGACCACGGCGACGTATGATAACTTGAGTGACTTGTGCCACCATATTGAAAGTGAGAGTAACTTCACCACTACCCCCATATATGATGAGTTGCCACAACTTCCATGTGAGGAGAGCCACCACCACCACAACTTGAGTGATTTGAGTGACTCCACCATATGTGACATTGAGTGCACCTACCTTGAGCGAGTGAGTGAGCCACCACCACATAGAGAGTGCGAGCTAGTTGATAGGGCATGTGAGGCCATTTCGATTTCTAACAACTTAACCTCTACCTCTATTGTGTCTTCTCATTTGGTGCTAGGTCCCATTTATGATGACGTGCCGATCCTCGATGACTTCGTCCTTCCTTTGGACAAGACGATGGCCATGGTGGAATATGATGCACCCCCCACATGGTTCCATCAAGATGAAGATGATGACCACCATTTGGTCTTTGCCACCTCACCTACACCACTTGAGTGGAATGAACAAGGTAACATAGGTGAAGGTGATGCTCTTGTCCCACTAGTGGACATTCTAGACATTGATTGCTTGCATGATGTTGATCCACCTATTACCATACTTCATGCTAGTATGATTTCCCCATGTGATGATTTGCCCATTTATGATGAGTATGATGATTCTCATGTGGAGTCTATTAGTTGTGATGCCATGTTACATAGCATTTCTTGTGACAATTCTTTAGGTCACATCATGTATGATAATCCGCTTACTTGTCATATGCTATGCATGAGATCAATCATATGTCCTATTTGCAATCTCATCTTAGTGACTATGCATATGCCATCAACATAAACCCAATTTGCACATATGGCATAGATGACAAGCCCGTGGTTATTAGCATTTGTTTTTCTTGTGATGACATTGATATGCTCCCTTTGCATCATTTATGATGAGGACATCAATACCATTGTTACACCCACAGCTCCTACTGCTACATATACTGGACCAATTACTAGAGCTCGCGCACGCCAATTAAATTATCAGGTACTTTTGTTTCTTGGTAATGATTCTAATGTTCATGAGTATGTGATGCTACCTAAATTGGATACATTCGTTTTGCTTACAAATGAAGGGCCTAGCTTGGAGAAGGATGAACATTGGAGCAAGAACAAGCATGGAGATGATGGCATGCGCAAGGGGAACAAGAACGGAGTTACAAGTGATGATTTCAGGACTTTGAAGCCACCATAATGAGTGCATGAAGCCTTGGACGAAATATACAAGATGCCACTTCATAAATTTCGTCCAGAGGCTATTCTAGGTGCTGCGTCACTTTATTATTGGGCCAGGCCCATGTAATTTCAAAATACATAAGTATAGGCTATTTTTAGAGTCCGTATGTGTGGGGAAACAAGAGATAGGGTTAGTTTCGGACCCCTCTACCAAGGGCCACGAAATTCACCCCCTCTTCCTCCATATATACAACCCTTAGGGCACCGTTTAGACTTTGGGTTTTGTTTAGATTAAAAGTTCGCCATAGCTGCAACTTCGCGTACTTCGTTTGTGTTCAATGACCAGACAAAGGCGTCACAGAACCCCACCTTGATCAATAAAGCTTTTCTCTTATATTCGCAATATCCAGATTGCAATCCTAGTTTCTTGCTTGTTCTTTGTTTGCCTACAGGAAACAGACCTTCGTGGTCAGGTTGATCGTGCTCCGGCGTGGTCAATAACCTCTCGGAGTTGGTTTAGCGATTGCTAAGGCGCGACGTCCTCGCACGTTCGTAGTCGGATCGTCAATGTCGACTTCCTCCAAAATGATAGACACCATCTCATCGAAAGACGGGACACCTTTGCCTCTATCAATTTATCTCATATGCCATGCCATGACCACCTAGCTTCGGATATGCATTGTTTTGGATGCTCTCCATTTTCTCCATATGATGTTTCCACTATTGCTCATGAGGAGACCCCCATAGTTTCCTCTTACATTTTAGGATATTTTGATTCATCCTATCCATTGCATGATCCCACTACTTGTGTGCACCATATGCTCCCCATGAATAAACATGCTAGTGATGTGCCATATACTTGCATTCTCAAATTGTGTCTCCATTGTGTCATACATAACAACTATTTTTTCATGATGGATGCCATGTTCTTATACCATGCATCAAATTTCTTTGAGCGATGCTTATCTTGTGCTAACTCACATGTGCACATACACATCATGATGGATGATGTGTACATTTACCATGCGCACAATTTCTTTGGTTTGTGTTTCTTTTGTGTAGGTACCCATGAATACTTGTCAACCTCACAATCCCATGAGTTGACAAAACGAGCTCTAGAGAGCAACGATGACTTGGGATCACATGGATTGTCTTTCGCACCGCTCTCTTCGCGCAAGGACTTCGCACATTTCTTCTACATGGCTCTCATTTGGTTATGGGTTATTTACCACTTCTCACTTTATGCCCATATTGCCATGTTCTCTTTGCATGCCATGCTCATTCCTATGCCTTTGACATGCATTTGTGACCCATGCTTTGCATTACACATGATGATTGACTCTACTACATGTATGTGTATTTGCAAGTTTGGTGGAGATATTGCTTGTTATTGCCATGTTTGTTATGTCTTGAGGTCGATGCTTGCTATCTTGTCAAACATATTTGCATCGCTACCTCACATTTCCATGCTTGTTTCCATGATGTCCTTGATTGTGCTAAATTTATGTGCTTACATGCTATGCCACACTCCCTTGTCACACCATATGCTATGCTTGATGACAACACTTGTTGGGTGAATCACCTCTTGAATGCTTGCTTTAATGCCAATCACATTTGTTTTTCCAAGTGCTTGTTATCTTTGCTCCTTTTGAAGGAACTACAAGACGGTGAAACATTGGAGAGTGCCCATTTCGAGCATCCACATGACAAGTGCTTGGTGGTTGTCCACTTCTACGCGGCGACGCCATCTCCATACCATGGTGATGAAGATCACGATCCGTGGACGGATCTCTCCCAAGGGGGAGGAGATGATGCGGAGCATCCTTCGACCATCACCATGGACATCACACCACCACCGCAAGCATGGAAAGAACCTACAACGAGAGCTCGCGCACGCGTTATCGAAACCGAGGTGAACTCCTTCCTCTTTGAGTTTCATTCGGATTCACACAAGAGTCGGATTCTACCTCAAATGGAAACTCTATGCACTCATAGGTACCAAGGAGAAGATCATGAAGAGGCAAGGACGAAGACACAAGCAACTATGAAGGAGAAGAACAAGGAGAACCGGACTCCCCTGGACACACCGGGTGCCCGGCCCCCACAGCCCTGGGTGCCCGGCCCCTCCACCTGGGCGCACCTCGGGTGCCCGACCCTCCTCCTCCCAGGCGACGCCCCGGGTGCCCGGGCCCTCAAACCCCGGGTGCCCTGCCCCTGCCCCAGCCGCCAGCCACCGCACCCCGGGTGCCCGGCCCCTTGGCCCCGGGTGCCCGGGCCACCTCCCGTGCCGGCCCAGAACGCCCCCCGGTGCCCGGGCTTTGAGGCCCCGGGTGCCCGGCCGAAGCCGCCCAGCCCCCTGCACCGACCCTGGGTGCCCGGGCCTGAGTCCCCCGGGTGCCCGCACCACTCCGAGGCTTGCGTGGCTTTTGGGATTTTTGCCCTTGTATCCCTCTCCCCTCTCCAAACTCATCCCTAGGCTATATAAGGACATGCCCTAGCTCATTTGGGGGATAGGAAAGTATTTGATAGACATTTGTGAGCTCTGCTCCATGGATCCACTCCACTGGGAGATCAAGACCTCCTCTTGGAGTGACCAAACATCAAGACCTCCTCCTTGGGGAAGGATCCCCATCATAGGATCATCAAGCCCTCATCTCCTTCATAGGATTTGGGATGAACTCTACCATGTATCTTATTTCCCTTTGATTGTTCATGTACCTTGTGGATCTTGTGTGATTGTTAGTCTAGTGGATGTGTGATTTGGACTTGTTCTTGAGTGTTCCTCTTGTTTTCCCTCTTGTGTTCATCTTGTTCTTGGGGATTCCCCCTCCAATTCGTGAAAGATCTTCACCTAGGATTCCACCCTAGAACGTGATGTTTTGTTGATTTTGATCCATGGATTTGCTTGGTTTCAAGTGGATCTAGCATTTCCCCAAGTTTCCCCATCTTTCATCCACGAAATCCCGCGAATTTTGACCCTGAAATCTCCACTTTCCGCCCAAAATCGCGTCCCCGAACTCGCATCTCGCGTTGCCCCGGACCCACCGGACGACCGGCGTTTTATGGACGTCCGGAGCCCCATGAACGACCGGACGTCCGACCTTTCCGGACGATCGAAACCCCTAACTGATAGAGGCGGGGTGTCCCGATCTTTCAAAGGTACAAGCACGAACATACATACCAGTAATGCAACGAGGAATATAGTGAAATCTTGCATGGATATCATGGTTCAAACCACCAAAAAATCTATTCATTGTATCATCCTCAGATTCTTCTATGTCACAATGATGCATATAATATTTGAACTCTTGGTAGTAAGCATGAACAGTGTTACTGCCTTGCTTTAGTTGTTCCAATTTGCGAAGCAATTCACGAGGATAGTAAGGAGGAAAAAATTGTTGTCTCATTACAGCTTTCAAAACTTTCCAAGTTGTGGGTTGGTTATCAATGTTTTTCTTACAATGTACATTCCACCAAACAGAAGTGAAACCAGTAAATGCGCTAGTGGTAGCTCGTACTCTCTCAAGTTCAGAAAAATCATGTTGACTAAAAACTTCTTCTAATTCAAGCTCCCAAGCTAGATAAATAGCAGGATTAAATCTACCCTCAAATGATGGTAAAGAGATAACCTGACCATGTGCTTGTGTGTGTTGTCCCAACTCTCGTGATGGTGAAGATGTGTCCGTCGTCCAAGAACTTCTATCTCCGGAACCTGTCATGATTAGTAGAAACAAGAAACAAAATTCGAGAATAATGTTCCTATGAACTACTAGGATGTGGTTGTAAATTGCTCACAGTGAAGCAAATATCAGTATCTTACAAGTTCTTACCGTGCGGCAGGTGGTGACAGGCAACCAACGGTGTCAAGTAACTCTAAAGATTGTGTAAAGCGATTGCCAGGGGAATGTACGTATACACGGTGTAGAAATATGTGGAGCTGGGTTGGCTATATATGGTAACAAAAAATTAGCAATAATCAATTCAAAGATGCAATGTTGAATAAACGCTCAACGATGGTACTGTGCTGGTCCTAGGCTAGACCGTACTAGACACGTGAGCCTAGAACACTAATGAGGTCACGGCGTAGCACAACTAGCATCAATGAAGGATACTAAGTAGCTCTGAAAAATAAGATATAAGTGAAGATCACAACAGCAGTAAAGATAATGATAAAAAACAACTACCAAGCAGGATATGAAACAATTCTCTCTCCAACTTTCCTCTTGAAAAGTTTGAGCCAATTTTCTGATAAATTTTCAAAGAATGCTACTAACTCAAGCTTTCCAATGCAAAAATAATCACTCAATTCCGAACTGATATGAGGAGTCAAAGAATTCTAAAGATGGCCTGAACAATTGGAACAAGCTGTGTTCACGAACTTCGGAGGGCGAAAAGACCTATTTTGAAGCCGATTTTGATGTGTGAAATATTGAACTAGCTTCTGCAACTATTTAGATGCGGCTTGTCGCTAGCTTTAATTTGAGTACTCACGGAGCCAAAACGGACTTCGTATGAGAAAGATACATCTGTTTTACTGAACAGTGCGCAAAACAGATTCCAATCCGAATTCAGGTACGAGATTGATTCTAGATAGATTTGATTTTTTTTCTTTTCTCTTTTTTTTCTCACACTTTTTTCTTTTACTTCTCTCTCCTTTTCTTTTTCTTATTTCCTTTTTTTCTTTTTTTCTATCTTTTTTTCTCCCTCTTTCCAAGAAAAACTAGATAAGATGCAGATTGGATCAGGCGAAGATGTGAATGATCTCAACTATGATTATGACAATGAACAATCCGTAGCATGTGGTGGAAATTGATGGATGGGATGGTGGACATCGGAAGGGATAATGATGCAGCGGCGGCGTGACTAATGTGAATAGAACTCAAAACTCTAAAGGAACTAGACACTAAGACCAGCAACTCGACACGGCGATGCAACCGAGAATTTAATAATGCAAATAATGAAAAGAAAATTGCAAAGGCTTGGACTGGCTAGGACAAATGATGAATAGATCTAACTTTTTTTGTGGCTTTTTCTTAGACAATAGGTAAGAAAATAAATCAAATCTAAGGATAACTGGAAAATCTCACCGAGCAACCTGAAAACTGATACCACTTGATAAAGGCGGGGTGTCCCGATCTTTCGATGAGATGATAACTATCGATTTGGTGGAGACGACTTTGACGATCCGACTACAAACGTGCAATGACGTTGCGCCTTAGCAATCACAAAACCAACTCCGAGAGGTTATTGACCACGCCGGAGCACGATCAACCTGACCACGAAGGTTTATTCCTGCAAGCAATCAAAGAACAAACAAGAATATGATAAAAGCAATCAAAGAACAAGCAAGAATATGATAAAAGCAATCTAAATATTGCGAATATGTATGAAGTATTGATAAAGGTGGGGATCCGTAAGCGGTCTTGATCTGGTCGTTGGACACAAACGAAGTACACGAAGTTGCAATGGCTAACTTTAACTAAACAAATCCCAAGGGAAAAGCTACTAGATGGATCTACTTATATAGGAGTAAGGGGTGGCGGCCAAGGAGGTGGGAGGACATCCCAAGGCAGCCTAAAACTAAGCCTAGGTCGTACAAGGCCAATGGGCCCAAGTGGCGGTGATGTAACACCTTTGGACTTGTAGTTTGGCTCGGATTTTGCTGCAGCATCAGATTGTTTCGTCCATAACTCAATGCTCCGGACGAGTTTTAAGGTGAGTCCAATTGGGTTGGAAAGTGCACGAAATCTAGTTTCCAACAAAAATAGAATCACCCAATTCGGAGTCGTATGAAAAATTTGTTGGCGTTTTGAGTCAGGTATGTCTGTGTAGTCCGAATCTGAATCCAGAACGTGAGAGACTTGGACTCTATATTCTCAGTGACGTGAGAGAACTTTTTGGAAAGCAAATAAATATACCTTTCTCCCTTATCTTCATATGTGGATTGTACAAATGTCCCATACCACTGCAATTAGACATGACACAAAAGTTTGTGAAGTATTTTTATCCTGGAAGACATAAATAAATTATTGCATAGTTTGCAGAAGAAATCACCTCACAAATATACATGTATGCAATATTTTTGGTCGTATCCAAGGTAGTCATATCCTCATCACTAACCCGAACCAAATTTACGGATTTCCAACTTTCCCGGACGTCCGACGCCCCGGACATCCGACCTTCCCGGACGTCCGTAACCTGTAGTTTCAAACTTCGGCTGATTCTTGTTTCGGCCATAACTAATTCATCTGAACTCCGATTTTGACGTTCTTTAGCTCGTTTTGAAGCTCTTGACATACCCTATCCCAAACAAATACTACCAAAATCATTTGAATCCATCAAAATTTTGGAACTTTGGCATCTTTGCCTAGGGCTTCCACCATATCATCCGCATAACCACCTTAGCCTTCCGCAACCTAACCCAATTTGTTCACCATAGCATTAGTGGTTGCTTGAGTAGTGATTCAAGTCTCCTAAGGTGTTTCGGCTACTTAGGGACAATTGCTTCTTCATCAACCACCACCACCACTTCCGCGGTGGCTTACCCACCATACATTTCCACCCCCAACTTAACCCAATAGTTGTTTGAGCTTGTTTGAGTTGTGGCTTGTGTCTCCTAAGGTGTTTCGGCTACTTAGGGATGACAACTTCAACATTGAATCGCATGACCCATCATCCCACTTCCGCATTACCTAGTGCAAAACCACCACCGCTTTCCGCTACCACCATTTGACATTTGTCATTTGAGATTTTGAGTTCGCGGTTTTTCCGTTTCATAAGGTGTTTCGGCTACTTAGGGACGAGTCTCCATATTCTTGGTATCTACATCAAGAACACCTCCACTCATCATCGCAAAGGACGGTAACCTCGACGACACCATTGTATATTTCCCTTGCAATTGCATTGTTAACCCCTAGCCCAATTTGCGTTACTTGCCTATCGACACTAGCCATTTGAGTATTGCCGGCAACGTGACTTGTGCACATTAGTGGTCTATACCTTCCATTACATACCATACCATATCATCTTGGTATCATATCATCCATTGTGTCTCAAGTTTGTTCCCGCATATACACAATTGCTATCTTGGTTTGTGCATTGTGCAATAGTGGCCATATATATAAAAAAAGAAATAAAGCTTTTAAGCAAAAGAGAAAAAGCAAAGAGCTTGTAAGCAGGTGCCATAGCATCATACCACATTGCATATAAGATTGTCATATCCGATCATCTTGGATCATCTTGAGAGAAACACCGGGAACCATACATACATAGCATACTTGGGATAGAAAGTTTATCCATTTTGCATCTTATAGGTTGTGCACAAGTGTCATATCCGCCTATTGAGCAATCGTGCTAGCGTCTCTCTTGAGTTGTGCAACACGAGCGTTTTCCATGGATTTCACATTTTGTGCTCATTCCTTGGTTGCACGACCCCATTTATCTATCCGTGTGTGTGTTTCTGTGTGCCACATATTCCTATTGGTCCATTTGTTTCACTTGCGAATTTGTGAATCTCTTTCAACATTATTGACTCTTGCTAACATTTTGCATTAAATTTTTGTGCCACTATCCTCACCGAGCTCCACTATAAGCTTTACTTGTGTAGGTGTGAGAACCGACAAGGATTGGTACCAATAGTGCTATTTCATTGTCCGCATTTGAGTGAACTTGATTCATTATCAACATCGGTTAAGGTACATTGGTATAAGTTCTTCTCTTTCTCATATTTGCTCGAGTCTTGTGATCGATAGGCAATGCATTCCCTCTCCGGTCTATGACAACAACGACGGCGTGAACAACTACATCTCCAAAGCGTCAATCTTCGATCTACAACGACAAATGCAAAGCGCACAATCAAGATTGCGAGAGCACATTGAGAACATCTCCGTCGACATTCGTCAGTCCGAAGCAAGGAAAAGGGACTACATCGACAAGAAGCTTTCTGCACATAAAGAGGAGCAAGATGCAAGGATGGAGGAGATTAGAGCCATGATCAAGTCTTCTTCCCCCTCGTCATCCTCAAGGCGGCGACATTCAAGCCACAAGTCTTCGGAGCGCGGAAACGATGCAAGTGCAAATTGTCCTCGTCCACATCTACATGGTGACCACCATCACGTTCGTGATCCACGTCGTCATGAAGGGCAAGTCACCTCCAAGAATCATATGCACGACGACGACGAATGACATCTTCTACGAGCTCAAGCACGACACCGACATCATCATCATGAAGATGCTCCACAAGCGCAAGTGCACAAGTCCCAACAAGCCCTACTTCACGCCAAGTCCAAACTTCAAGAGCACAAAAGAAGACCGCGAGACGACCACCACCAAGACGGCTCTATGGCTACATCAACCACTTCGGCATCTTCGCTAAGTGTTCTTAAGGCATCTTCGCCTTTGGACGTATGGCATCTTCGCCTACTTCCCATGAGTACGCCTACAACGACTTCATCAAGTCCAAGGCGACTACCTACGAGCGAGGGCGACACTTCCATCTCCGGAAGCCCCTCAAGGAAGATGGCCGAGCATGGGAAACTCCCTTTGGTCATGCAGACGAGCTATGAGGTACCACATCATATGGGCCTCCAATGACAAGACGGCGACAAGAAGGTCGAGCAAGGGCCATCCCCTTCAACCATGGCGATAGGAGTTGAGCATGGAGACATTTGCACCTACATCTCTCTGACACCCACATATGTCGAGATGCCCCATTTGTCATGTGAGGAGAGCCACCACCCCATGAGTGACATGAGTGACTCCACCATACGTGACATTGAGAGCATTTCCTATGAGAGGATGAGTGTGACCACCACTAGCCCCACACATGAGAGTATGCCACACATCCTATGTGAGGTTGAGCGCCATTTGAGTGACTCCACCAACCATATGAGTGAGAGCATCCTTGAGGGAGTGAGTGAGCCACAACACTTAGTGAGTGAGGTAGTTGACACGACATGTGAGGCCATTATGATTTCTAACGACTTAACCTCTACTCCTAGTGTGTTTTCTTCTATGGTGCTAGGTCTCCTACATGATGGCATGCCTACCCTCGACGAGTCCATCCCTCCAATGGGAAAATCGATGGCCATGGTGGACGATGATACACCCCCACATGGTTCCATCAAGATGAAGATGACAACGAGACGATCTTCAACACCTCACCTACAACACATGAGCGACGCTCCAAAGGTAACATAGGTGATGGTACTTCTCTTGTCCCACTAGTGGACTATCTTGACATCAATTGCTCCCATGATGTTGACCCACCTATTACCATGCTTCACTCTAGTGAGACTTCTTCATGCCTTGACTTACCTATTTATGATGAATATGATGATGAGCATGTTGAGTTGACTAGTTGTGATGCTATGCTTCATAGGATATCATCTGAAAATTCTATTGGTCACTTCATGTTTGACAATCCGTTGAACTTGTCATATGCTATGAGTGAGATCTCCCATATTGCATCCATACAATCTCAACATAGTAACTATGCATGCCCCATTAAAATCAATCCCATTTGCACTTATGGCATAGATGACGAGATGATGGTCATTGGCTTTTGTTTTTCATGTGATGATATTGCCATACTTCCTTTACATGATTTGCGCAATTCATTTACTATGCCATGCCGTGATCACATTGAACCAAATATGCATTGTTTTGGATGTTGTCAATATTCTCCACGTGATGTTTCTACCCTTGCTCATGAGGAGACCCCCCATAGTTTCCTCATACATATTAGGAGATCTTGATGCATTTCATACTTTGCATGATTCCCATGATAGCGTACACCATATGCATTCCATGAATAACAATGCTCTAGATATTGTTCGTGATGCATTACACAATTTGAGTCTCCATTATGCTATACATAATAACAAACCTATCATGATGGATGACATGTTTCTATATCACGCATCTCATTTATTTGAGCATTGGATATTTTGTGCTAACCGACACATGCATGTGCGCATCATGATGGATGATGTGTACATATACCATGCACACACAATTTTCTCTTTGTCTTTGTTTTGTGTAGGAACTCATGTATACTCGTCAACCTCTCAATCCCAAGAGTTGACGAAACGAGCTCTTGAGAGCAACGATGACTTGGGATACCGTGGACTATCCTTACCACCGTCCCCTTCGTGCAAGTACTACGCGCACCTCTTCTACTTGGCTCTCACACGTGGGCTATTTACCACTTGTCACCTTATGCCCATACTATCATGTTCACTTTGCATGTTATTTTTGCTCCGATGCCTTTGCCATGCAATTGTGACCCTTGCTTGCATATACCCATGATTCACCATTATGATACTTCTATGTGTATTTGCATGCTTGGTGGAGATCCTTGTTGCTTTTGCCATGTTCATCATGTACCTCATGCTATTGTTGATTCTTGTGTTGGGAGAGTCATGATGACCCATTGCTATTTACATATGGCTTCTCACCAATACATTCATGCTATTTTCCTCACATCTTGCTTTCATGCTTGTGCTATGTCATGTGAAGTATTCATGCCCACTATTTGCACCAATGACATGCTTGCCATGATTCCTCCTAGTATGTTGCATATTCGCACTACTGGATTTCTTGACTTGATTGCTATGATTGCTTGCTTGGTTGCATCACCCATGTTCCACTCTTATTCGCTTTCTTGGGTTGATGACGTATATGATCATGCCTCTCGCATGATATATCTTGATCATTGTCTCTTGTGTCCATTAGTTTCCTCTTTCATATCCACTTGTATTGAGTGCAACCATCATATGCTTATTGATCTTGGAGACTTTGACAAATTACTTGTGATGCATGCTTGTTTGATTGAGCCTATTGAATTTGCTTGTTCTCGCATCATATGCCTCCATACTATGCAATACTCCCTTGTCATTTCTTATGATGAGCATGAGGCATACACTTGTTGGGTATCTTACCACACGAATGATAGGTTTTGCCCTTCCGCTAACCTCATTTGTTTTTCCAAGTGTTTGTCATGTTCTTTCATTTTGGAGGATTCACAAGGCGGTGCCGTTATGCGACATATTGGTTATGTGAAGGCATACATGATGTACAACTCCAACATCTTTGGGAACTTTCTTGAGGTGAACTCCTTCTCTTTGAGCCATCCTCAAATACGCATATGGGATGGGTCAATCTTTCATTGTTGTTTCCTTCTTATTGTCTACATGATACATCTCGTGAACGGAGGAGCAACATTGGAGATTGGCTACATGGACCTTCACATTCAGGAGTGCTCGCACTTATTGGATACACCTTCGGAACTCCACTCATGCCTCTACATCGAGCTTTGGTACACCAACACCTCCATATTTGTTGATTGTGCTCATACATGTCATGCTCGATGGACATCTCATAGTCACCCCAAGTTTGCATCCCATGCATGGATTGACTCACATTATGCTTGTCTTGTTGCATCTATTTCCATGTCATCCATGATATATGAGCTTGTGCACTTCCTTAGCAAATTTGTTGTGATCTTCCTTGATGGCATATTCATACATAATGATCACATTGACTTCCATCAATTGCATGATAACATACACATGTTGAGCATCCATTGCCATATTCATGCTATTGACAAACCGTCTCACTATGACATCATTTTGCATCGTGGTTGCATTGATCATATTTACAACACATTTGTGTGCACAATGATTGCATTTCCTCCCATGAATGCTTTGCATCTCATTCTAGATCATCTTGGTAAGCTTCATGCGCTTTGTCACGACCAATCTTGCCGCACAGACTCATTCTTACATGATGGACACTTTGTGTGCGCTAACCATTGTATTTCCAAGTGTTGCTTGTGTTTGCTCTTTTTGCATGTCTATCACTCCGGCGACACCTTGGACTACTTGGATTGCGCCATGTCTTCAACTTCGTCCAACTACAAGTCCGTCTATGACAACCGTTTCCATGGTGATGAGGATCACGATCCGAGGTCGGATCTTTCCCAAGGGGGGGGGAGATGATGCGGAGCATCCCACGTTCATCCCCATGTACACTCCGACTACTCTCCAAACCCCAAGTGGACATATGACGAGACCTCGAATATACGCCATTGGACACAAGGTGAACTCGCTCCTCTCCGAACCGTGACTTCCCATGTGTGACACATGGTTACTACCTTAAATATATGTGCTATGCATGACCAGGAAGGAGGAAGACCATGGACAAGATGGCGAGGACACAAGTACAAGGACCAAGAGAAGAAGTTGCCCGAAGCTACAGACACCGGACCATTGGCCCAGCCCGGACGTCCGGCCCCTGAAGGCCACAACAGCCCAAGGAAACCAGGCCAGCAAATGCTACAGCGGCCGGACATCTGACCCGGACCAGACGCCCGACGAACTCCAGGCACCGGACGGCCGGCCCCCTCCGGACATCCGACACTACCACACCCGAGCCGAATCTACAGAAGTCCGAAGAGCACCGGACGTCCGGACCCTCTCGAGCCTCCGGACGACCGGTAACCTCCGGACGTCCGACGCCTGTATGCTGATCTCGTGTTGGGCCGAAGCCCATGTAACCCTTCGCCCGTAGACTATATATACTCTTTCTCCGCCCTCTTCCTTGGGTTAGCATTGGTTTAGCTCATATTTGTGTGAGAGCCTTGCTCATCCACTTGGATACTTCTCCTCGGAGTTCACGGCCTCTTCGGAGAAGATCCCCCAAGCGGATTCAAGACCCCTTTCTAGGGAAGACCATCAAGACCTCCTCACGGAGAAGAACGGTTCCTTTGAATCCTTACCTTTGTTGATTGTGGATCATGTGTTACTCTTTGTTTTCGGTGATCTAGCACTTGTGTGATTGATTCCTTGTCGGTTTAGTGATTCTCTCTCGTTTTCCCCATGTTCTCCCCTTGTGCTTCCGCGTGTTCTTCGTGATTCGCCGTAGGATCCGCTCCAAACATGAAAGATCGTCACCATAGGGTTCCGCCCTACATCAGACACTTTGGACGCGACAAGACTTTCGCCACACTCTCCAAGAACTAATTTTGGCCCAAGATGTTCCGCGACGACTCACGCTTCACCACCTGATGCTCTACATGCCGCAAAGCTAAGTCTAAAGCTCTTTACATGCCTCTTCCTATTCCTTATCAACCTTGGGAAGATATTAGCATGGATTTTGTACTTGGTTTGCCTAGAACCCAAAGTGGAAAGGATTCCATATTTTTTGTTGTGGACCGATTTTCCACGATGGCACATTTCATTCCTTGCAGCAAGATAGAAGATGCTTCACATGTTGCCAATCTATTTTGTAGGGAAATCTTGCGCCTCCATGGAGTACCAAAGACAATCGTCTCCGACCGCGACGTCAAGTTCTTGAGTTACTTTTGGAAGACGCTATGCGCCAAGCTCGGAATCAAGCTCTTGTTCTCATCCGCATACCATCCTCAAACCGACGGCCAAACGGAGGTGACGAACCGTACACTATCCACTCTACTTCGCGTGTTGATCAAGAAGAATATCAAGGAGTGGGAGGCTTGTCTACCCATCGCCGAGTACGCCTACAACCGTGCAAGACATTCGACTACCGGCAAGTCCCCCTTCGAGGTCGTCTACGTCTTCAACCCGTTGTCCCCATTGGACATTCTACCTCTTCCTCTACAAGAGCGCACCAACATGGATTCGAGTGCACGAGCAAGCTACATCAAGAAGATGCATGCAGATACAAGAAACATCATCGAGCACCAAGTACATCGACTAGTGACCAAGCTCAACGTCAACAAGCAACCCATGATCTTCAACATAGGCGATCTTGTGTGGCTACACCTTTGTAAGGACCGCTTCCCCAACGAACACAAGTCCAAACTACTACCTCGAGCCGATGGACCCTTCAAGGTGCTAGCACGCTACAGCGACAACGCCTACAAGATTGAACTCCCATGAGACAAGTACAACGTGAGCGACATCTTCAACGTCAAAGATCTCTCGCCTTTCCATGGTGATGAAGATTTTGATCCGAGGTCAGATCTTTCCCAAGGGTGGGGAGATGATGCGGAGCATCCTTCCATCATCCCCATGGACTCTACATCGACACATCCAACCCCACGAGAACCCATGACAAGAGCTAGAGCACGTGCTTTGGAAACGAAGGTGAACTCCTTCCTACTAGACTTGCATATGGACACAAATGGAACATGTCTACTACCTCACCAAAATACGTTATGCCTCCTTAGGTATGAAGAGGAACATCACCAAGGAGCTCAGGAGCATCACCAAGAAGAGGGAGAACCACCCCAAGGCCACGTGGACACAGAACAAGGAGAACAGCAGCTGCACAGGAGGCTCCAGGCGACCCCGTGCGTACAGCCCCCCGAGACCCCGTGCCCACGGGCTACACAGGAAACTGACGCTGGAGCACCCCGTGCGCACGGGCCTATACCGTGCCCACGGGACCCCCGTGCGCATGGGCCCAACTTACCCCGTGCGCACGGGCCTCCCAGGATGGCCGGCTGAGATTGCATCTTCGGGTCCCCTTCTTCTCCTTCGACCCCAAGGCTATATATTCCGTACCTAGGACCATGTTTAGGGTTAGCAAAGTATTAGATGAGATCTTGGTGAGCTTTGCTCCATTACCTTCCCTCTTTGAGGATCAAGACCCCATAGGGAAGAATCCTTGAGGATTTCAAGACCTCCATTTAGAGAAGACTACCTTCAAGACCCCTCTTCCTTTGGATTTGGGATGAACTTTGCCATTGTATCTTTCCTTTGATTGTGTTTGTGACTTGTGGATCTTGTGTTGTTACCCTAGTGGATGTGTAATCGGGAATTGTTGGAGTGATTACCTCTTGTGTTCATCTTTGCGTTCTTGTTGTTCTTGTGGTTTCTCTCCTTTTTTTCCTCCAAGTGTGAAAAGGTCCTTCCTAGGGTTCTACCCTACATCACAAGGGGAACAAGAACGGAGTCACAAGTGATGATTTTAGGACTTTGAAGCCACCATAATGGGTGCATGAAGCCTTGGACGAAATATACAAGATGCCACTTCATAAATTTCATCCCGAGGCTATTCTAGGTGCTGCGTCACCTTATTATTGGGCCAGGCCCATGTAATCTTGAAATACATAAGTATAGGCTATTTTTAGAGTCTGTATGTGTAGGGAAACAAGAGATAGGGTTGATTTCGGACCCCTCCACCAAGGGCCACGAAATTTCCCCCCTCTTCCTCCATATATACAGCCCTTAGGGCATCGTTTAGACTTTGGGTTTTGTTTAGATTAAAGTTCGCCATAGCTGAATCTTCGCATACTTCATTTGTGTTCAACGAATAAACAAAGGCGTCACAGAACCCCACCTTGATCAATAAAGCTTTCGTCTTATATTCGCAATATCCAGATTGACATCTCAGTTTCTTGCTTGTTCTTCGTTTGCTCGCAGGAAACAGACCCTCGTGGTCAGGTTGATCATGCTTCGGCATGGTCAATAACCTCTCGGAGTTGGTTTAGCGATTGCTAAGGCGCGGCATCCTCGCACGTTCGTAGTCGGATCATCAAAGTCGACTTCCACCAAAGCGAAATCCATCATCTCATCAAAAGACGGGACACCTTTGCCTCTATCAGCTGGTTGTGGGAGACGTTTGAGTAATTCATCAAACTTAGCGTCCAACTTGGTGTCAATTGACTTCTCAATGTCATCCATCTTCTCCATTGCCTTTCCAAAGCTGGCCATCACGTATTCCACCTGTTGACCCAACATTTGATGAAACTTATAATGAAGCTCCTTGTTCGTCATGTTCTCCTAGTCAATCTCGTCGGCTTGTGTTCCTGCCATAGTTAGCAGCAATAGAAACAGACAAGAATATGATCCTACAGACTACTGGAATATGGTGGTGGTGGAGTGTCACAAATCCGTTAAGCGAATCTCAAATTCTTACCAGTTCTTACCCAGCAGCAGGTGGTGATCGGCAACCATTGTAGTCAAAACTCTCAAAGCTTGGATAGAGCGATTACCAGGGAGAGTCAAACGCACGACGTAGATGTATGTGGAGCTGGGAAGGCTTATAATATGGTAGCAAAAAGGGTCAGCAATAATCAATTCAAAGATGCAAAGTTGAATAAATCCTCAACGACGGTACTGTGCTGGTCCTAGGCTAGACCGTGCTAGAGACGCGAGCCTAGAACACTAACAAAATCATGGCGCGACACGTAATCAAGGGAGGAGCACACTCTAAATTTTTTTTCTCTTTTTTTTTCACTTTTTTGCACTTTTTTTCCTCTTTTTTTTTGCTTCGCAATAACTTTTTTTCTAAAAAGTCTACAAATGGCCTAAAAACTGCCTAGCCAGAATTTTCCAGACTTAGTTTTTTTTAATCTGGAACTATTTTTCTTGTATGGGTAGCTCGGAAGTTGGGGAATCAGACTTGTTGATGATTCGTAGTATCGCGTGCTCTGGAACTCAAAGATAAAGGAACAAATACTGGACTCGGACTGGTGGCGGAGATGAATCTGGTGGAACTCGCACTGGTGATGGTATATGACGGTGGTATATGTGGACTCGGATTGGTGGTGATATATGAACTCGGATTGGTGGTGGTATATCGACTCGAATTGTGGTGGTATATGGACTCGGATTGGTGGTGGTATATGGACTCGGATTAGTAGCGGATAAGCGGTGGTGGTATATGGCAGGGCGATGATGATGGTGCGGCGGCGGCGTGAATACCTGTGAACAGAACTTGAAACTCTAAAGACTAGACGCTAAGACCAGCAACTTGACACGACGAAGCAACCGCAAATTCAACAACGCAAATACAGAAAAGATTATGCAAATGCTCAGATTGGTTCGAATAGGATGAACTAACCCTATTTTTTTTTGGCTTTTTCGTGGACTGTAGGTATGAAGAAACAGACTCGATCTAAACTACGAAAAACTGTAAAATCTCACCGAGCAACCTGAAAATCTGATACCACTTGATAGAGGCAAACGTGTCCCGTCTTTGGATGAGATGATGGATTTCGCTTTGGTGGAAATCGACTTTGACGATCCGACTATGAACGTGCGAGGACGTCGGGCCTTAGCAATCGCTAAACCAACTCCGAGAGGTTATTGACCATGCCGGAGCACGATCAACCTGACCACGAGGGTCTGTTTCCTGCGAGCAAACAAAGAACAAGCAAGAAACTGAGATTGCAATCTAGATATTGCGAATATAAGATGAAAGTTTTATTGATCAAGGTGGGGTTCTGTGACGCCTTTGTCTGGTCGTCGAACACAAACGAAGTATGCGAAGTTGCAGCTATAGCAAACTTTTAATCTAAACAAAACCCCAAAGTCTAAACGGTGCCCTAAGGGCTGTATATATGGAGGAAGAGGGGGTAATTTCGTGGCCCTTAGTGGAGGGGTCCGAAATCAACCCTTTCTCTTGTTTCCCCACACATACGGACTCTAAAAATAGCCTATACTTATGTATTTCGAAATTACATGGGCCTGGCCCGATAATATGACGACGCAACACCTACAATAGCCTCTCGACGAAATTTATGAAGTGGCATCTTGTATATTTCGTCCAAGGCTTCATGCACTCATTATGGTGGCTTCAAAGTCCTGAAATCATCACTTGTAACTCCGTTCTTGTTCCCCTTGCGCATGCCATCATCTCCATGCTTGTTCTTGCCTGGTCATTGAACACAAACGAAGTACGCGAAGTTGCAGCTATGGCGAACTTTAATCTAAACGAAACCCAAAGTCTAAACGATGCCCTAAGGGCTGTATATATGGAGGAAGAGGGGGGAATTTCGTGGCCCTTGGTGGAGGGGTCCGAAATCAACCCTATCTCTTGTTTCCCCACACATACGGACTCTAAAAATAGCCTATACTTATGTATTTCGAAATTACATGGGCCTGGCCCAATAATAAGGTGACGCAGCACCTAGAATAGCCTCAGGATGAAATTTATGAAGTGGCATCTTGATGAGGACATTAACACCATTGTTACACCCACAACCCCTACTGTTACATATACTGGACCAATTACTAGAGCTCGAGCACGCCAATTAAATTACCAGGTACTTTCTTTTCTTGGTAATGAATCTAATGTTCATGAGAATATGATGCTGCCTAAATTGGATACATTTGTTTTGCTTACAAATGAAGGGCCTAGCTTGGAGAAGGATGAACATTGGAGCAAGAACACACATGGAGTTGATGGCATGCACAAGGGGATCAAGAACGAAGTTACAAGTGATGATTTCAGGACTTTGAAGCCACCATAAGGAGTGCATGAAGCCTTGGACGAAATATACAAGATGCCACTTCATAAATTTTGTCTAGATGCTATTCTAGATGCTGCGTCACCTTATTACTGGGCCAGGCCCATGTATTTTCAAAATACTTAAGTTTAGGCTGTTTTTAGACTCCGTATGTGTGGGGAAACAAGAGTTAGGGTTGGTTTCGGACCCCTCCTCCAAGGGCCACGAAATTCCCTCCTCTTCCTCCATATATACAACCCTTAGGGCGTTGTTTCGACTTTGAGTTTTGTTTAGATTAGAAGTTTGCCATAGCTGCAACTTCGCGTACTTCGTTTGTGTTCAACGACCAGACAAAGGCGTCACAGAACCCTAGCTTGATCAATAAAACTTTCATCTTGTATTCGCAATATCCAGATTGCAATCTCAGTTTCTTGCTTTTTCTTCGTTTGCTCATAGGAAACGGACCCTCGTGGTCTGGTTGATCGTGCTCCGGCGTGGTCCATAACCTCTCGGAGTTGGTTTAACGATTGCTAAGGCGCGACGTCCTCGCACGTTCGTAGTCGGATCGTCAAAGTCGATTTCCACCAAAGCGATATCCATCATCTCATCGAAAGACGGGACACCTTTGCCCCTATCAAGTGGTATCAGATTTCCAGGTTGCTAGGTGAGATTTTACAGTTTTTCATAGTTTAGATCGAGTCGGTTCTTCATACCTACAGTCCACGAAAAAGCCACACAAAAAATTAGGGTTAGTTCATCATATCCGAGCCAATCTGAGCCTTTGCATAATCTTTTAAGGGTTTTGCTTTGTTGAATTTGCGGTTGCATCGTCGTGTGTAGTTGCTGATTTTAGCGTCTAGTCCTTTAGAGTTTCGAGTTCTGTCACAGTTTGTCACGCCGCCGCCGCATCATCTTCATCGTTTTGCCATATACCACCACCGCTGCCATATCCCACCAACGCTGCCATATACCACCACCGCTGCCATATACCACCACCGCTTCCATATCCCACCAACGTTCCCATATACCACCGATCCATATCCATATACCACCACCGCTATCATATACCACCACCGCTGCCATATCCTACCACCATATATCCACCACCAATCCGAGTTCTTCTCGTAGTAGGTTTGTTTCCGAGATCCATCTAATTTCTGATTCGTGTTTCCTTGCCTAAGTAGGTTTCGGAAAAAAAAAGTCTAGAGACACCGGGCAGTTTTTCGGCCAAAATTTCGGCGACCGAAAATATTTTTTCCCTATCCTATTTTTAGGTCCCGAGGAGTGTTTTGAGATATTCCCCATCATAGTGATTTTTTGTAGCACTTTTTCGTCGCTGCTGCCCTGATTTCTGAAAAAAATTGTTAAAAAATTTCGTGCCCATCTTGTCAGTTTGACCTGGGAAGAGTTTTGAGACACTCGCCATTATAGTGATTTTTCGCAAAAAAATAAAATAAAGAGCAGCGCAAAAAAAAGAGCAGCGAAAAAAATTCCAGAGTGTGCTTTTCCCTTGTTTAAGTGCAGCGCCGTGATTTTGTTAGTGTTCTAGGCTCGCGTCTCTAGCACAGTCTAGCCTAGGACCAGCACAGTACCGTCGTTGAGCATTTATTCAACTTTGCATCTCTGAATTGATTGTTGTTGATCCTTTTTGCTACCATATTATAAGCCTTCCCAACTCCACATACATATACGTCGTGTGTTTGACTCTGCCTGGTAATCGCTCTATCCAAGCTTTGAGAGTTTTGACTACAACGGTTGCCGATCACCGCCTGCTGTTGGGTAAGAACTGGTAAGAATTTGAGTTTAGCTTGACGGATTTGTGACACCCACCACCACCACTTGTTAGTAGTCTGCAGGATCATATTCTTGTGTGTTTCTATTGCTGCTAACCATGCCAGGATCACAAGCTGACGAGATTGACTGGGAGAACTTAACGAACAACGAGCTTCATGATAAGTTTCAGCAAATGATGACTGAACAGGTGCAAGATGTGTTGAACAATTTTGAAGAGGCCATGGAGAAGATCACTGGCCTTGAGAAGACGTTCGAAACAAAGCTTGATAACAGATTTAATGAACTGCTTGCACGTCTTCCACCACCGGCTGCACCTGCCGCACCTCTGCAACAACAACAACGACGACTACCTCCACATCGCGAAACAGCCCTCCGCCGAGCGAGCCGTGTTCCTCTTCAGCCTGGCCAAACTATTGGTGCTGCTGTTGATAATTCTGTGGCTCCTGCTGCTGATGGGGAGGACGATGATTATGCGGGAGATTAGGAGGATGAGGTTGATCAAAATCAGAACTACGTGCAACCACCAGCACCACATCCACCAGGTCATCCACATGCAAATAATGGCAATGTTAGGACTCCCACTCAGGTACGAGATCATGACCATCTCCCTAAACTGAAATTGAATATTCCACCATTTGAGGGTAGATACGTTCCTGATATATATATCTTACTTGGGAGTTAGAAACTGAACAACGATTTACATGTTTACCATATCCTGAGGAGAGACGTGTTCCTGCTGCTGTTTGTGCTTTCACTAGCTTTGCATGTGTTTGGTGGTCTGAACATTGTAGATTATATCCTGTTCCAGCTACTTGGGCTGCTTTGAAAACTGCTATGTGTACTCGTTGGGTTCCACCATATTATCAACGTGAATTACTTCAAAAATTGCAGCGCTTAAGACAAGGAAAAAATTCTGTAGAAGAATATTATCAGGAATTACAAACTGGCTTGATTAGATGTGGTATTGTTGAGGAGAATGAAGCTATGCTTGCACGTTTTATGGGTGGATTAAATAGAGAGATTCAGACCATTCTAGAGTATAAGGATTATAATAATATCACTCGTTTATTCCATCTTGCTTGTAAAGCTGAACGTGAAGTGCAGGATCGACAGGCATTGGCGCGGACTAATTTTCTGCAGGTCGACCTTCATCATGGACACCGCGTGCATCCTCTACTTCCACACATTCTTCTGCACCGACACCTCCATCAGCTGTTACCTCCAGTCGTGATACAAGGAAGCAGGCACAACCACCATTATCTACCAAGAGCACACCTATCGGGCCTGCACAGAGTTCGTCTTCTTCCATGGCATCAACAGGGCACACCAGTGATATTATTTGTCGTCGTTGTAAGGGAAGAGGACATTTTGTGAGAGAATGCAAATCTCAGCATGTGATGATTGCTACTGAGGATGGTGGGTATGAGTCCGCTAGTGACTATGATGAGGAGAGTTTGGCTCTTATTACACGTGAAGAACACGGTGGAGACGATTCTGATCATGAGACGCAATACATGGCTCCTGAAGATGCTGACATGTATGAATGTTTAGTTGCTCAACGTGTTTTGAGTGTGCAGGTTACATAAACTGAGCAAAATTAGAGGCATAATTTGTTCCATACAAAGGGAGTTGTGAAGGAACGTTCTATTCGCGTGATCATAGATGGAGGGAGTTGCAACAACTTAGCTAGCATGGAGATGGTGGAGAAGCTATATCTCACCACAAGACCACATCCACATCCTTACAACATCCAATGGTTCGACAACAGTGGCAAGGTTAAGGTAACACGTACTGTGCGTGTGCATTTTAGTATCTCCACATATGCTGATTATGTTGATTGTGATGTGGTACCTATGCAAGCATGTTCCTTATTACTTGGTAGACCATGCCAATTTGATAAAAATTCTGTACACCATGGTAGAAACAATCAGTATACTTTTGTTCATAAGGATAAAAATATTACTTTGCTTCCTATGACTCTTGATTCCATTTTGAAAGATGATATCAATACCATTGTTACACCCACAGCCCCTACTGTTACATATACTGGACCAATTACTAGAGCTCGTGCACTCCAATTAAATTACCAGGAACTTTCATTTCTTGGTAATTATTCTAATGTTCATGAGAATATGATGTTGCCTAAATTGGACACATTTGTTTTCCTTACAAATGAAGGGCCTAGCTTGGAGAAGGATGAACATTGGAGCAAGAACACACATGGAGTTGATGGCATGCGCAAGGGGATCAAGACCGGAGTTACAAGTGATGATTTCAGGACTTTGAAGCCACCATAAGGAGTGCATGAAGCCTTGGACGAAATATACAAGATGCCACTTCATAAGTTTCGTCTAGATGCTATTCTAGATGCTGCGTCACCTTATTACTGGGCCAGGCCCATGTATTTTCGAAATACTTAAATATAGGCTGTTTTTAGAGTCCGTATGTGTGGGGAAACAAGAGTTAGGGTTGGTTTTGGACCCCTCCTCCAAGGGCCACGAAATTCCCCCCTCTTCCTCCATATATACAGCCCTTAGGGCGTCGTTTAGACTTTGGGTTTTGTTTAGATTAAAAGTTCGCCATAGCTGCAACTTCGCGTACTTCGTTTGTGTTCAACGACCAGACAAAGACGTCACAGAACCCCACCTTGATCAATAAAACTTTCATCTTATATTCGCAATATCCAGATTGCAATCTCAGTTTCTTGCTTGTTCTTTGTTTGCTCGCAGGAAATAGACCATCGTGGTCAGGTTGATCATGCTCCGGCGTAGTCAATAACCTATCGGAGTTGGTTTAGCGATTGCTAATGCGCGACATCCTCGCACGTTCGTAGTCGGATCGTCAAAGTCGATTTCCACCAAAGCGATATCCATCATCTCATCGAAATACGGGACACCTTTGCCCCTATCATATCTTGTATATTTCGTCCAAGGCTTCATGTACACATTATGGTGGCTTCAAAGTCCTGAAATCATCACTTGTAAATCCATTCTTGTTCCCCTTGCGCATGCCATCATCTCCATGCTTGTTCGTGCTCCAATGTTCATCCTTCTCCAAGCTAGGCCCTTCATTTGTAAGCAAAACAAATGTATCCAATTTAGGCAGCATCATATTATCATGAACATTAGAATCATTACCAAGAAACCAAAGTACCTGATAATTTAATTGGCGTGCGCGAGCTCTAGTAATTGGTCTAGTATATGTAGCAGTAGGGGTTGTGGGTGTAACAATGGTATTGATGTCCTCATCAGTTTCGAACATCTTCTCAAGGCCAGTGATCTTGATGAAGACATGACTACCTTGGATAAGACCAAAAATATTGCATACATGCATATTTGTCAGGTGATTTCTAGTGCAAACTATTCAATAATCTATTTATGTTATCCAGAACAAAAATACTTCACACACTTTTGTGTTTTGTCTAATTGCAGGTCTATGGGACATTTGTACAATCCACATATGAAGATAAGGGAAAAGGAGAAGTTTAGGTTCTGTTCAAAAAGTCCTCTCACGTCACTTTTGGGCCAAAATAAGATAGAGTCCAAGTCTCTCACGTTCTTGATTCAGATTCGAACTGCACAGACATACCTGACTCAAAAATGCCAACAACTTTTTCATACGGACTACGAATTGGGTGATTCTTTTTTTGTTGGAAACTATATTTCGTGCACTTTCCAACCCAGTTGGATTAACCTTCAAATTCATCCGGAGCATTGAGTTATGGACGAAACAATCTGATGCTACAGCAGAATCCGAGTCAAACTACAAGTCCAAAAGTGTTACGTCACCTCCACTTGGGCCCATTGGCCTTGTACGACCTAGGGTTAGTTTTAGGCTGCCTTGGGATGTCCTCCCACCTCCTTGGCCGCCACCCCTTGCTCCTATATAAGTAGATCCATCTAGTAGCTTTTCCCTTGGGATTTGTTTAGTTAAAAGTTAGCCATTGCAACTTCGTGTACTTCGTTTGTGTCCAACGACCAGACCAAGACCGCTTATGGATCCCCACCTTTATCAATACTTCATATATACTCGCAATATTCATATTGCTTTTATCATATTCTTGCTTGTTCTTCGATTGCTTGCAGGAATAGACCTTCATGGTCTGGTTGATTGTGCTCCGGCGTGGTCAATAACCTCTCGGAGTTGGTTTAGCGGTTGCTAAGGCGCAACGTCGTGCACGTTTGTAGTCGGATCATCAAAGTCATCTTCACCAAATCGATAGTTATCATCTCATCGAAAGATCGGGACCTCCTTGCTTCTATCAAGTGGTATCAGTTTTCAGGTTGCTCAGTGAGAATTTTTAGTTTTTCCTAGATTAGATTTATTTTCTTACCTATTGTAAAAGAAAAAGCCACAAAACAAAAGTTAGATCTATTCATCCTTTATCCTAGCCAGACTGAGCCTTTGCAATTTTCTTTTCATTGTTTGCATTATTGAATTATCGGTTGCATCGCCGTGTCGAGTTGCTGGTCTTAGTGTCTAGTTCCTTTAGAGTTTCGAGTTCTGTTCAAATTAGTCACGCTGCCACTGCATCGTTATCCCTTCCGCTATCCACCACCCATCCATCAATTTCCAACACGTGCTACCCACCGTTCATTGTCATAGTCATAGTTGAGATCGTTCACATCTTCGCTTGATCTAATCTGCATCTTATCTAGTTTGTCTTGGAAAGAGGGAAAAAAAAGATAGAGAAAATAAAAGAGAAAAAAGGAAAATAAAAGAGAGAGAAGAAAAAGAAAAAAAAGTGTGAGAAAAAAAGAGAAGAAAAAAATTTGGATCTATCTAGAATCAATATCGTACCTGAATTCGGATTGGAATCTGTTTTGCGCACTATTTAGTAAAACAGGTGTATCTTCCTCACACGAAGTCCGTTTTGGCTCCGTGAGTACTCAAATTAAAGCTAGCGACGTGCCGCATCTAAATAGTTACAGAAGCTCGTTCAATATTTGACACCTCAAAATCGGCTTCTAAATAGGTCTTTTTGCCCTCCAAAGTTCGTGAACACAACTTGTTCCAATTTTTCAAGCCAGCTTTAGAATTCTTTGACTCCTCATATCAATTCAGAATTGAGTGATTCTTTTTGCATTGGAAAGCTTGAGTTAGTAGCATTCTTTGAAAAAAATTATCAAAAAATTGGCTCAAACTTTTCAAGACGAAAGTTGGAGAGAGAGTTGTTGTATATCTAGCTTGGCAGTTGTTTTTCATCATTATCTTTACTGCCGTTGTGATCTTCACTTATATCTTGCTATCCAGAGGTACTTAGTATCCTTCATTGATGTTAGTTGTGCTACGCCGTGTCCTCATTAGTGTTCTAGGCTACCGTCTCTAGTCCGGTCTAGCCTAGGACCAGCACAATACCGTCGTTGAGCGTTTATTCAACATTGCATCTTTGAATTGATTATTGCTAATATTTTGCTACCATATATAGCCAACCCAGCTCCACATATTTCTACACCGTGTATACGTACTTTCCCCTGGCAATCGCTTTACACAATCTTCAGAGTTACTTGACACCGCTGGTTGCCTGTCACCACCTGCCGCATGGTAAGAACTTGTAAGATATTGATATTTGCTTTACTGTGAGAACTTTACAACCACATCCTAGTAGTTCATAGGAACATTATTCTCGAATTTTGTTTCTTGTTTCTACTAATCATGACAGGTTTTGGAGATAGAAGTTCTTGGACGACGGACACATCTTCACCATCACGAGAGTTGGGACAACACACACAAGCACATGGTCAGGTTATCTCTTTACCGTCATTTGAGGGTAGATTTAATCCTGCTATTTATCTCGCTTGGGAGCTTGAAGTAGAACAAGTTTTTAGTCACCATGACTTTTCCGAACTTAAGCGAGTACAAGCTGCCACTAGAGCATTTACTGGTTTTGCTTCTGTTTGGTGGAGTGTGCATTGTAAGAAAAACATTGATAACCAACCCACAACTTGGAAAGATTTGAAAGATGTAATGAGATAACAATTTTTCCCTCCTTTCTATCGTCGTGAATTGCTGCGCAAATTTGAACAATTTAAACAAGGCAACAACACTATTCATGCTTACTACCAAGAGTTCAAATCTTATATGCATCATTGTGACATAGAAGAATCTGAGGATGATACAATGAATAGATTTTTTGGTGGTTTGAACCATGATATCCGTGCAAGATTTCACTATATTCCTCGTTGCATTACTGGTATGTATGTTCGCGCTTGTACCTTTGAGAGACAGATACAAGAGGATGCATTGGGTGACTACAACAACTACTATTCCAGTTCATGCTCACCACCGCGGTTGGTTCCTCCACCGTTGCACCTGCTAGAGCAGACCCACCTCGGATTGTGAGCGCGACATCAACTCAAGTTTATGGTGCATTGTCAACGTCCGTACCTACATCGGCTACGTCTTTGCGACAAGGTAACAGTAAAGGTATTGATGATATAGCTTCACATGAGAATGATACATTCCTAGTTAACTTGAATGCATCATGTGTTGAGTTACCTGTTGATTTGAGCACGCCACCTAGTTTAGAGCATCATGTTACTATCATGAATGCATCATGTGATCAAACAACTGAAATACCAACAATTTTGAGTGCGCCCATTGAATTAACTATTGATGTCAAAGAACCATGTGAATCAGGAAATAATTCAGATTTGGATCAAATACATTTTAAAATAATTGTGCCAATGTTTAACCATTTTGATATGACCTCTAATCTTGGTGATCATTCTCTGTCAAATGACTTATTGCATGTTTTCTTATTTAAGCATGTTGTAGCATGTAAATTTGACGCACGTAAGGTTTATTCACCAATGTTCTGATGGTTTAATGATGAATATTGTCTATCTTTTGATATGAATAAGAGCTTCACTTATATGTGCAAACTGAGTTGCAATACTTTCATGCATTCTACTTATGATAATATTTTGGCTTTATATTTTATAATCTATAAAGGTTCCTCATATATACATGTGTCATATGTGCAAAAATCAAGGGAAGTAAAAATGGATGACATATACATATACAACATGTACACCTTGTTTGTTTTGTTAGCCACATTTCAGATTAAGCAACGCCGAGGACGGCTTTGTTTTCAAGAAGGGGAGGATGATGAGGACATGACTACCTTGGATAAGACCAAAAATATTGCATACATGCATATTTTTCAGGTGATTTCTAGTGCAAACTATTCAATAATCTATTTATGTTATCCAGAATAAAAATACTTCACACACTTTTGTGTTTTGTCTAATTGCAGGTGTATGGGACATTTGTACAATCCACATATGAAGAAAAGGGAAAAAGGAGAAGTATAGGTTATGTTCAAAAAGTCCTCTCACGTCACTTTTGGTCCAAAAGAAGATAGAGTCCAAGTCTCTCACGTTCTTGATTTAGATTCGGACTGCACCGACACCTGACTCAAAATGCCAACAACTTTTTCATACAGACTCCGAATTGGGTGATTCTTTTTTTTGTTGGAAACTAGCTTTCATGCACTTTCCAACCCAATTGGATTAACCTTCAAATTCATCGGGAGCGTTGAGTTATGGACGAAACAATCTGATGCTACAGCAGAATCCGAGTCAAACTACAAGTCCAAAAGTGTTACGTCACCTCCACTTGGGCCCATTGGCCTTGTACGACCTAGGGTTAGTTTTAGGCTGCCTTGGGACGTCCTCCCACCTCCTTGGCCGCCACCCCTTGCTCCTATATAAGTAGATCCATCTAGTAGCTTTTCCCTTGGGATTTGTTTAGTTAAAAGTTAGCCATTGCAACTTCGTGTACTTCGTTTGTGTCCAACGACCAGACCAAGACCGCTTACGGATCCCCACCTTTATCAATACTTCATATATACTCGCAATATTCAGATTGCTTTTATCATATTCTTGCTTGTTCTTCGATTGCTTGCAGGAATAGACCTTCGTGGTCAGGTTGATTGTGCTCCGGCGTGGTCAATAACCTCTCGGAGTTGGTTTAGCGGTTGCTAAGGTGCAACGTCGTGCACGTTTGTAGTCGGATCGTCAAAGTCATCTTCACCAAATCGATAGTTATCATCTCATCGAAAGATCGGGACCCCCTTGCGTCTATCAGATCTTCTCCATGGCCTCTTCAAAATTGTTCAGCACATCTTGCACCAGTTCAGTCATCATTTGCTGAAACTTATCATGAAGCTCCTTGTTCATTAAATTCTCCCAGTCAATCTCATCAGCTTGTGATCCTGGCATGGTTAGCAGCAATAAAAACACACAAGAATATGATCCTACAGACTTCTAACAAGTGGTGGTGGTGGGTGTCACAAATCCGTCAAGCAAAACTCAAATTCTTACCAGTTCTTACCCAGCAGCAGGCGGTGATCGGCAACCGTTGTATCAAAACTCTCAAAGCTTGGATAGAGCGATTACTAGGGAGAGTCAAACGCACGACGTAGATGTATGTGGAGCTCGGAAGGCTTATAATATGGTACCAAAAAGGATCAGCAATAATCAATTCAGAGATGCAAAGTTGAATAAACGCTCAACGAAGGTACTGTGCTGGTCCTAGGCTAGACCGTGCTAAAGACATGAGGCTCGAACACTAACAAAATCACGGCGCTGCACGTAAACAAGGGAGAAGCACACTGATATTTTTTCGCTCTTTTTTTGTGCTCCTCTTTTTGTTTGCGAAAAACTCACTATAATGGTGAGTGTCTCGAAACCTTCCCAGGTCAAACTGACAGGATGGGCACAAATTTTTTTTTGACATTTTTTTGGAAATCAGGGCAGCGATGACGAAAAAGTGCGACAAAAAAATCACTATGATGGCGAGTGTCTCAAAACACTCACTGGGACCTAAAAATAGGATAGGGAAAAATATTTTCGGTCGCCAAAATTTTGGCCTAAAAACTGCCCGGGGGTCTCCAGACTCTTTTTTTCCCGAAACCTACTCAGGCAAGGAAATATGAATCGGAAATTAGATGGATCTCGAAAACAAACCTAATATGAAAAGAACTCTGATTGGTGGTGGATATATGGTGGTAGGATATGGCAGCGGTGGTGGTATATAGATATGGATCGGTGGTGGTATATGGATACAGATTGGTGGTGGTATATGGATACGGATTCGGAGCGGTGGTGGTACGTGGCAAGGGCGATGATGATGGTGCGGTGGCGGCGTGACAACTTATGACCAGAACTCAAAACTCTAAAAGACTAGACACTATGACCAGCAACTTGAAGCGAGGATGCAACTGCATATTCAACAAAGCAAAATACTGAAAAGACTATGCAAAGGCTCAGACTGGTTCGGATAGGATGAACTAACCCTAATTTTTTTGTTGGCTTTTTTGTGGACTATAGGTATGAAGAACAGACTCGATCTAAACTATGAAAAACTGTAAAATCTCACCGAGCAACCTGGAAATCGGATACCACTTGATAGAGGCAAAGGTTTCACGTCTTTCGATGAGATGGTGGCTATCATTTTGGAGGAAGTCGACTTTGACGATCCGACTATGAACGTGCGAGGACGTCGCGCCTTAGCAATCGCTAAACCAACTCCGAGAGGTTATTGACCATGCCGGAGCACGATCAACCTGACCATGAAGGTCTGTTTCCTGCAGGCAAACGAAGAACAAGCAAGAAACTAAGATTGCAATCAGGATATTGCAAATATAAGAGGGAAGCTTTATTGATCAAGGTGGGGTTCTGTGACGCCTTTGTCTGGTCGTTGAACACAAACGAAGTACGCGAAGTTGCAACTATGGCGAACTTTAATCTAAACAAAAACCAAAGTATAAATGGTGCCCTAAGGGTTGTATATATGGAGGAAGAGGGGGGAATTTCGTGGCCCTTGGTGGAGGGGTCCGAAATCAACCCTATCTCTTGTTTCCCCACACATACGGACTCTAAAAATAGCCTATACTTATGTATTTCGAAATTACATGGGCCTGGCCCAATAATAAGGTGACGCGGCACCTAGAATAGTCTCGGGACGAAATTTATGAAGTGGCATCTTGTATATTTCGTCCAAGGCTTCATGCACCCATTATGGTGGCTTCAAAGTCCTGAAATCATCACTTGTAACTCCGTTCTTGTTCCCCGTGCGCATGCCATCATCTCCATGCTTGTTCTTGCTCCAATGTTCATCCTTCTCCAAGCTAGGCCCTTCATTTGTAAGCAAAACAAATGTATCCAATTTAGGCAGCATCATATTCTCATGAACATTAGAATCATTACCAAGAAACAAAAGTACCTGATAATTTAAGTGGCGTGCGCGAGCTCTAGTAATTGGTCCAGTATATGTAGCAGTAGGGGCTGTGGGTGTAACAATGGTATTGATGTCCTCATCATAGCATATGTCTAGTTTCAGTTGCTATCTTTGGTTGTTCATAGTATGCCTTGTTTATTTTGTTATTCACAACGTGATGTTTTATATGTGCAAGAATGGACTGTGCAGTTCAATTTCATCAATACCAGTTTCAACAATACCACTAGGAATGACTATATTTGACTGGTACAGCGAGCTGCTATAGAAACGTTTTTAACCCCTTTCCGCGATGACATTTTGAACCTTCGCCTAGTGAGTGTGGGTGATAGGGGTGTCCCTCCCACATGACCCAGAACCATCGGGTATAGGCCCTCCGGTCACACACGCTTGGCAAAATGAGGTCGTGTGCGACGGCCGAACGATCAAATACAATTATACAGGTCCAACTAGTTCCGGTCGTAATTTCATCCCACACAGTCAATCCCAGACAAACTTTTCCGTTTGTATGTACATTCCACACAGTCAATCTAGGGAATACGTTTCCGTTCGTATGTACATAGTCAATCCAAGAAGTATGTTTCCGTTCGTATGTACATCCCACACAATCAATCCAGGGAAAATGTTTCCCGTTCGTACGTACATCACACCCAATTTTTCCCATTAAATCGTTTGTGATAGCGTTGCCATTGCAGACGATATTACGAATTTTACCGTTTGCGTTATTGAATGCATCACACACAGTGCGTAGAAGAAACTGTGTAGCATAGGCTGTTCATCACACACACATTTTATGTGGTAAACGTTTGCGCAAGGTGGCCTAACACAAACAGTTTTCAAGAGGAAGTCATGTGTGATTGTTCATTGATCCAACACATTTTATTCCTAGAAACTGTGTGCGTTGTATGAGATCATCGCCCATATGTTTTCTCAATTGCCGTTTGCAATAGAAAAACCCAATTAGCAGGCTAATTGGCCTATTATTAATAATCCATTTATTAATCTAATTGACACTTCATATTAAGCACACAATATATTTCATTTTCGTATTAAGGAAGCATGATTTCATAATTGAAATACATCGAAGTACAACATCATATAGCTTCAGCACTCAGCTACCCCATTACACAACTGCACCAGCACAAAGTTTCACATGCAACATATATAACCTTTCAAAATTAGCATCATATATGGTACATAGATAGATGAATCTCATCTAGAAAAATGCTGAAGCGGAAGGAGAATGTTGATCCTTCATCGATGTTGAAGGTCTGTGCAACTTTAGGCAGTGCCTATGGATGATTGACCGTCCATCCTTCGTCCTCTTTAGGAAGACTTCAATATTGAACCGTGGGTGTTGTATGAATACCTTCCTCGCCTCCTGACCATACAGGTGGTTTGAGAGGTAATCATCAGTGAACTGCTTTGGAAAGGCCTGAAAACAAGGATATGCAATATCTTCTCTAGATTTGAAATGGCGCAAAGGAATAAAAAAGACAAGGTATAATAGTTAGTACCATCATGTAGTGAACTGATGTCTTCTTCATTGTGTAGACAAATATCTTGTTGTTTTTGTCGCTAATTTCTTTATCCTAACAATCTTTCTGAGTTTCTTGACTTGACTGATATTCACGGGCAACTCATTTCCCCATATGCAAAAAAGGGTCGAACAGTGGGTAAAACCTCTGACAGCAAGACCTACATGTGCGAGACCAAAATTGTTAAAAACCTAAATATTACAATGGTTCCTATAGTTGCACAATAATGTGCTATTAGACAAAAGGACCATGCATGTGCAAACCTCGATTGTAAACCTCAATGCTTCCAATTGTTTCCCTGCAACACATATAAGGTAGTTAGTGATCAGGTTAAGTGAGGGTTGGCATGCAATCAGTAAAATATGTTGATGGAAAATAAACACATTGCATATTCATCAGATTAATTCGAGCCACATGGAAAACCCATTTATCCAAACCAAGCATGATTAAGAACTAGGAAATATAGCAATTGTATATGTTTCTCATGTATTAAGTGCAGCCAAATTCGATTTACTGCTCACATGCATAACAATACAAATTCTACCCACAACAATTGGACATCGCATTGCAGAACTGTACCAAGCAGTTAAATAAACACAACAACAAATGAACCAAACATTAACTGAGCACCACATTGCACAATATAACATACTCCTAATAGAAGATTAGATAGTTAACCAAACCAAGCATGCTTAAAAACTTGGAAATAAGCAATTGTATTTGTTTCTCATGTATTTAGTACATCCAAATCCGATTTATTTCTCACATGGTATACAATAACAAAATGCACCCACAAAAATTGAACATCTCATTATAGAATTGAACCAAATAGTTAACTAAACACCACAACAAATGAACCAAACATTAACTGAGCACCACATAGCAGAATATATAACATACTAGAAGATCAGACAGTTAACCAAACCAAGCATGCTTGACAACTTGGAAATATAGCGATTGTATTTGTTTCTCATGTATTTTGTACAGATAAATTTGATTTGTTTCTCACATGGAAGACAATAAAAAATTGCACCCTGATACGTCTCCGATGTATCTACTTTTCCTAATGCTTTTCCTCTTGTTTTGGACTCTAATTTGCATGATTTGAATGAAACTAACCCCGACTGACGTTGTTTTCAGCAGAACTACCATGTCATTATTTTTGTGCAGAAATAAATGTTCTCGGGATGAAACGAAACTTTGCGAGGATTTTTTATACAATAAAAGAGAATATCTGGAGCCAAGAACCACCGGAGGGGGGCACCTGGGTGGGCACAACTCACCAGGGCGCGCCACCCCCTCCAGGCCCGCCCAGGTGGGTTGTCCCCACCTGGTGGCCCCGCGGACCCTAAAACCGATGCTATAAAATCTTATTTTTCCAGAAAAATCAGGGAGAAAGAATTATCGCGTTTCACGAGACGGAGCCACTATCGTCTCCTGTTCTTCATCGGGAGGCCAAATCTGGGGCTCCAGAGAGGGGGATCTTCGATCTTCGTCATCACCAACCCTTCTTGAAAGTGCAACTATCCCTGGGTGGTTTTGGTAATGATTAACAACATATAGCTCATTGAACTAATGCCATTACAAGATAAATATTTCAGGAAAGTTCAATGATTGGCATGGCATGGATAAGGAATGTGGACCCCTCAAAATGCTAAGGACAAAAGATTGGCTCAAGCTTCAAAGTCTAAGACTCTACATTTTCTATTTTAGTGATCCAAGATCACATTAAGTCTATAGGAAAGCCAATACTATTAAAAGGGGATGAGGTGTTGCTTAATGGTTGCTTGCTGAAAATGCTTAGTGATATGCTCCAAAAGCCCTCACCACTTTCTCATATCCACATATGTCCCAAACCAAAAGTCAAACTTGGCCCCACCAATTTGATCCATCCAGCGCCATCGAGTTCATCTGACATAGCCACTGCCAGAAACCCTAGTCTTTTCGACCTCACCGATAGGGATCTCGGTCTCACCGAGATAGGGTTGCAAACTCTCTGTTTCCCTTCATAACGTTTCGGTCTAACCTATATGAGCGACCAGTCCCACCGAGTCTGCAATGCAAACTCTTTGTTTCCTTTTCGTAACGCCTCGGTCCCACCGAGATGAGCGAATCGGTCCCACCGAGTTTGCCTGACTAACTCTCTGTTAGCTTATTACCAAAGTCGGTCCAACCGAGTTTGAGTAATCGGTCCAACCGAGATTACATTATGCCCTAACCCTAATGATATCGGTCCCATTGAGATGACATGTCCATCCCACCGAAATTGCCTAACAGTCACATATGCACTAAATCGGTCCGACCGAGTTTTCTGATTCGGTCCCACCGAGTTTGGTATAATGTGTGTAACGGTTAGATTTTGTGTGGAGGCTATATATACCCCTCCACCCTCTCCTCATTCGTGAGGGAAGCCATCAGATCGTGCCTACACTTCCACTACTCATTTTCTGAGAGAGAGACACCTACTCATGTGTTGAGACCAAGATATTCCATTCCAACCATATGAATCTTGATCTCTAGCCTTCCCCAAGTTGCTTTCCACTCAAATCATCTTTCCACTAAATCCAATCCTATGAGAGTGAGTTGAGTGTTGGGGAGACTATCATTTGAAGCACAAGAGTAAGGAGTTCATCATCAACACACCATCTATTACCTTTTGGAGAGTGGTGTCTCCTAGATTGGTGTCACTTGGGAACCTCTGACGAGATTGTGGAGTGAACCAAGGAGTTTGTAAGGCAAGTAGATCACCTACTTCGTGAAGATCTACCCTAGTGAGGCAAGTCCTTCATGGGCGATGGCCATGGTGGGATAGAAAAGGTTGCTTCTTCGTGGACCCTTCGTGGGTTGAAGTCTCCATCAACATGGATGTACGATAGCACCACCTATCGGAACCACGACAAAAACATCCGTGTCTCCTATTGCGTTTGCACTGTCCAAACCCTTCCCTTTACATTCTTGCAAGTTGCATGCTTTACTTTCCGCTGCTCATATACTCTTTGCATGCTTGCTTGAATTGTGTTAAGATTGCTTGACTTGTGCTAAGTTGTTAAAATCTGCCAAGAACTAAAATTGGGAAATGGTTAAGTTTTTATTTGGTCAAGTAGTCTAATCACTCCCTCTAGACATACTTTCAATCCTACAACTGGTATCAGAGCTTTGGTCTCCATTTGCCTTGATTTCCATAGCTTTTGGTGATGAGGACATCAATACAATTGTTACACCCATAGCCCCTGCTGCTATACATACTGGACCAATTATTAGAGCTCGCGCACGCCAACTAAATTACCAGGTACTTTCATTTCTTGGTAATGATTCTAATGTTCATGAGAATATGATGCTGCCTAAATTGGATACATTTGTTTTGCTTACAAATGAAGGGCCTAGCTTGGAGAAGGATGAACATTGGAGCAAGAACAAGCATGGAGATGATGGCATGCGCAAGGGGAACAAGAACGGAGTTACAAGTGATGATTTTAGGACTTTGAAACCACCATAACGGGTGCATGAAGCCTTGGACGAAATATACAAGATGCCACTTCATAAATTTCGTCCCGAGGCTATTCTAGGTGCTGCATCACCTTATTATTGGGCCAGACCCATGTAATTTCGAAATACATAAGTATAGGCTATTTTTAGAGTCCGTATGTGTGGGGAAACAAGAGATAGGGTTGATTTCGGACCCCTCCACCAAGGGCCACGAAATTCCCCCCTCTTCCTCCATATATACCGCCCTTAGGGCATCGTTTAGACTTTGGGTTTTGTTTAGATTAAAAGTTCGCCATAGCTGCAGCTTTGCGTACTTCGTTTGTGTTCAACAACCAGACAAAGGCGTCATAGAACCCCACCTTGATCAATAAAGCTTTCATCTTATATTCGCAACATCCAGATTGCAATCTCAGTTTCTTGCTTGTTCTTCGTTTGCTCGCAGGAAACAGACCCTCGTGGTTAAGTTGATCGTGCTCCGACGTGGTCAATAACCTCTCGGAGTTGGTTTAGCGATTGCTAAGGCGCGACGTCCTCGCTCGTTCGTAGTCGGATCGTCAAAGTCGACTTCCACCAAAGCGATATCCATCATCTCATCGAAAGACGGGACACCTTTGCCTCTATCAAGTGGTATCAGATTTCCAGGTTGCTCAGTGAGATTTTACAGTTTTTTGTAGTTTAGATCGAGTCTGTTCTTCATACCTATAGTCCACGAAAAAGCCAAAAAAAATTAGGGTTAGTTCATCCCATCCGAAACAATCTGAGCCTTTGCATAATATTTTCTGTATTTGCTTTGTTGAATTTGCGTTTGCATCGTCGTGTCAAGTTGCTGGTCTTAGCGGCTAGTCCTTTAGAGTTTCGAGTTCTGTTCACAGGTTGTCACGTCGTCGCTGCCATATATCACCATCGCATCATCATCGTCGCTGCTACCATATACCACCACCACATATTCACCGCCAATCCGAGTCCATATACACCACCACATATCCGCCGCCATCACGCCAATCCGAGTCCACCTGCAACATATATCCGCCACCAGTCCGAGTTCCACCAGATTCATGTCTGCCACCAGTCCGAGTTCCACCAGTTTCATCTCCGCCGCCAGTCCTATTCCGAGTCCAGTATTTTGCTACTCT
The DNA here is from genome assembly GCF_018294505.1 of Triticum aestivum. Lineage (NCBI taxonomy): Eukaryota > Viridiplantae > Streptophyta > Magnoliopsida > Poales > Poaceae > Triticum > Triticum aestivum. Next base: position 317,139,735 of record NC_057804.1, on the reverse strand, counting down.
GTTTTGGATTTCCAGATCACGCAATACTCCGAGTCGTGACAGAGAAGGACTCCCCAACTTCCGTGCTACCCACAGTAGAGAAATAGTTCCAAACTCAAAAAAAAAACTAAGTCTGGAAAATTCTGGCTAGGCAGTTTTTAGACCATTTGTAGACTTTTTCGAAAAAAATGTTGCGGAGCAAAAAAAAAGAGGAAAAAAGTGCAAAAAAAAGGAAAAAAAGAGATCTTTTTTCAGAGTGTGCTCCTCCCTTGTTTACGTGCCGCGCCGTGATTATGTTGGTGTTCTATGCTCGCGTCTCTAGCACAGTCTAGCCTATGACCAGCACAGTACCGTCGTTGAGCGCTTATTCAACTTTGCATCTCTGAATTGATTATTGCTGACCCTTCTTGCTACCATATTATAAGCCTTCCCAGCTCCACATACATCTACGTTGTGCGTTTGACTCTCCCTGGTAATCGCTCTATCCAAGCTTTGAGAGTTTTGACTACAATGGTTGCCGATCACCACCTGCTTCTGGGTAAGAACTGGTAAGAATTTGAGATTTGCTTGACGGGTTTGTGATACACCACCACCACTTCTTAGTAGTCTATAAGATCATATTCTTGAGTGTTTCTATTTGCTGCTAACCATGGTAGGATCACAAGCCGATGAGACTGACTGGGAGAACCTAAGGAACAAACAACTACATGATAAATTTCAGCAAATGATGAGTGGACAGGTGCAATATGTGCTAAACAGATTTGACGAGGCCATGGAGAAGATAGATGGCATGGAGAAGACGTTCGAAACAAAGCTCGATAACAAGTTTAATGAATTGCTTGCGCGTCTTCCACCACCACCACCCGCTGCACCTAACGCACCTCTCCAACAACAACAACAACGACTACCTCCACATCGTGAAACAACCCTCCGCCGAGCGAGCCGTGTCCCTCTTGTGTTTGGACAAACTGTTGGTGTTGCTGTTGATACTTTTGTGGCTCCTGCTGCTGATGCGGAGGACGATGATTATGTGGGAGATTACGAGGATGAGGTTGATCAAAATCAGAACTACATGCAACCACCTGCACCACAACCACCAGGTTGTCCACATGCAAATAATCACAATGGTAGGGCTCTCCCTCAGGTACGAGATCATGACCATCTTCCTAAACTGAAATTGAATATTCCACCATTTGAGGGTAGATATGTTCCTGATATATATCTTACTTGGGAGTTAGAAACTGAACAATGATTTACATGTTTACAATATCCCGAGGAGAGACGGGTTGCCGCTGCTGTTTGTGCTTTCACTAGTTTTGCATGTGTATGGTGGTCTGAACATTGTAGATTATATCCTATTCAAACTACTTGGGCTGCTTTGAAAACTGCTATGTGTACTCGTTGGGTTCCACCATATTATCAACGTGAATTGCTTCAAAAATTACAGCGCTTAAGACAAGGGAAAATTTTTGTAGAAGAATATTATTAGGAATTGCAAACTGGCATGATTAGATGTGGTATTGTTGAGGAGAATGAAGCTATGCTTGCATGTTTTCTGGGTGGATTAAATAGAGAGATTCAGACCATTCTAGACTATAAGGAGTATACTAATATCACTCGTTTATTCCATCTTGCTTGTAAAGCTGAACGTGAAGTGCAGGATTGACAAGCATTGGCGTGAACTAACTTTTCTGCAGGCCGACCTTCATCATGGACACCGTGTGCATCTTCTACTTCAACTGCACCAGCACCTCCATCAGGTGCCACCTCCAGCCGTCATACAAGAAAACAGGCACAACCACCATTATCTGCCAAGAGCGCACCTGCCGGGCCTGCACAGAGTTCTTCTTATTCCATGGGATCAACAGGGCACACAAGTGATATTATTTGTCGTTGTTGTAAGGGAAGAGGTCATTATGCGAGAGAATGCAAATCTCAGCGTGTGATGATTGCTACCGAGGATGGTGGGTATGAGTCCGCTAGTGACTATGATGAGGAGACTTTGGCTCTTATTACACGTGAAGAACATGGTGGAGATGATTCTGATCATGAGACGCAATACATGGCTCCTGAAGACGCTGACAGGTATGAATGTTTAGTTTCTCAACGTGTTTTGAGTGTGTAGGTCACACAAGCTGAGCAAAATCAGAGGCACAATTTGTTCCATACCAAGGGAGTTGTGAAGGAACGTTCTATGCGCGTCATCATAGACGGAGGGAGCTGCAACAACTTGGCTAGCATGGAGATGGTGGAGAAGCTTTCTCTCACCACAAGACCACATCCACATCCTTACTACATCCAATGGTTCAACAGTATCGGCAAGGTTAAGGTAACACGTACTGTTCGTGTGCATTTTAGTATCTCGACATATGCTGATTATGTTGATTGTGATGTGGTACCTATGCAAGCATGTTCCTTATTACTTGGTAGACCATGGCAATTTGATAAAAATTCTGTACACCATGGTAGAAACAATCAGTATACTTTTGTTCATAAGGATAAAAATATTACTTTGCTTCCTATGACTCCTGATCCCATTTTGAAAGATGATATTAATAGAGCTAATAAATCAAAGCAGGAGAAAAATAAGAGAGAAAATCAGATTGTGGCAAAAGAATTTGAGCAACAAATGAAGGCTAATAATAAACCATCTACTGTTGCTTCTGAAATTAAATTGAAAAGTGCATGTTTACTTGCCACCAAATCTGTTTGCTATGCTTTTGTGTGCAAAGAGGCATTATTTTCATTCGAGGACGTGCCTTCCTCTTTGCCTCCTGCTGTCACTAACATTTTGCAGGAGCTCGCTGACGTCTTTCCACAAGACGTGCCACCGGGATTACTGCCTATTCGAGGGATTGAGAATCAGATTGACTTAATTCCCGGTGCTTCACTGCCAAACCGTGCGCCATACCGTACCAATCCAGAGGAGACGAAGGAGATTATGCGTCAAGTACAAGAGCTTCTCGACAAAGGTTATATACGCGAATCCCTTAGTCCTTGTGCTGTTCCTATTATTCTAGTGCTGAAAAAGGATGGTACATCACGTATGTGTGTTGATTGTAGAGGCATTAATAATATTACTATTCGTTATCGTCATCCTATTCCTAGGCTAGATGATATGCTTGATGAATTGAGTGGCTCTACAATATTCTCCAAAGTTGATTTGCGTAGTGGCTACCATCAAATTCGTATGAAATTGGGAGATGAATGGAAAACAGCATTTAAAACTAAGTTTGGATTATATGAGTGGTTAGTCATGCCTTTTGGGTTAACTAATGCACCTAGTACTTTCATGAGATTAATGAACGAAGTTTTACGTGCTTTCATTGGACGATTTGTGGTAGTTTACTTTGATGACATATTGATTTATAGCAGATCTTTGGAGGAACATTTGGAACATTTACGTGCTGTTTTTATTGCTCTACGTGATGCATGTTTGTTTGGTAACCTTGGGAAGTGCACCTTTTGCACCGACCGAGTATCTTTTCTTGGCTATGTTGTTACTCCACAGGGAATTGAAGTTGATAAAGCCAAGATTGAAGCTATTGAGAGTTGGCCGCAGCCCAAAACGGTCACACAAGTGAGGAGTTTTCTTGGCCTCGCTGGATTCTATAGGCGTTTTGTGAGAGATTTCAGCACCATTGCTGCACCTCTCAATGAGCTTACAAAGAAAGATGTGCCTTTTCTTTGGGGTACCGCACAGGAAGAAGCCTTCACGGTATTGAAAGATAAGTTGACACATGCTCCTTTACTCCAACTTCCTGATTTTAATAAGACTTTTGAGCTTGAATGTGATGCTAGTGGAATTGGATTAGGAGGTGTGTTATTACAAGATGGCAAACCTGTTGCATACTTTTCTGAAAAATTGAGTGGGCCTAGTCTGAATTATTCTACTTATGATAAAGAATTATATGCTCTTGTTCGGACTTTAGAAACATGGCAACATTATTTATGGCCCGAAGAATTTGTTATACATTCTAATCATGAATCTTTGAAACATATTAAAAGTCAAGCTAAACTGAATCATAGACATGCTAAATGGGTTGAATTCACTGAGACCTTCCCTTATGTCATTAAACACAAGAAGGGAAAAGAAAATGTTATTGCTGATGCATTGTCTCGTCGCTATACTATGCTTTCACAACTTGACTTCAAAATATTTGGTTTGGAAACCATCAAAGATCAATATGTGCATGCTGATTTTAAAGATGTAATGCAGAATTGTAAAGAAGGAAGAATGTGGAACAAGTTCGTCTTTAATGATGGATTTGTGTTTCGTGCTAACAAGCTATGCATTCCAGCTACCTCTGTTCGTCTTTTGTTGTTGCAGGAGGCGCATGGAGGAGGATTAATGGGACACTTTGGTGTGAAGAAGATAGAGGACATACTTGCTACACATTTCTTTTGGCCAAAGATGAGACGGGATGTTGAGTTTTTTATTGCTCGCTGCACTACATGTCAAAAAGGTAAGTCACGACTCAATCCTCATGGTTTATATATGCCTTTGCCTGTACCTAGTGTTCCTTGGGAGGATATATCTATGGACTTTGTTTTAGGTTTACCTCGAACAAAGAAGGGGAGGGATAGCATATTTGTTGTCGTGGATAGATTCTCGAAAATGGCACACTTTATACCATGTCATAAAAGCGATGATGCTCTTAATGTTGCTGATTTGTTCTTTTGTGAAATTATTCGCTTGCATGGTGTGCCAAATACTATTGTTTCAGATCGTGATACTAAATTTCTTAGCCACTTTTGGAGATGTTTATGGGCTAAGTTGGGGACTAAACTGCTTTTTAGTACTACTTGTCACCCCCAAACTGATGGACAAACTGAAGTAGTCAATAGAACATTGTCTACTATGCTTAGGGCTGTTTTGAAGAATAATAAGAAAATGTGGGAGGAATGCTTGCCTCATATTGAATTTGCTTATAATCGTTCATTGCATTCTACTACTAAGATGTGCCCTTTTGAAGTTGTGTATGGTTTCCTACCTCGTGCACCTATTGATTTGTTGCCTCTTCCATCTTCGGAGAAGGTTAATTTTGATGCTAAACAACGTGCTGAATTGATTTTAAAAATGCATGAGTTAACTAAGGAAAACATTGAGCGTATGAATGCTAAATATAAACTTGCTGGAGATAAGGGTAGAAAACATGTTGTGTTTGCACCTGGAGATCTTGTTTGGTTACATTTGAGTAAGGATAGATTTCCTTATTTGCGCAAATCAAAGCTAATGCCACGTGCTGATGGTCCCTTTAAGGTGTTGGAGAAAATAAATGAAATGCATATAAACTTGAGCTGCCTGCAGATTTTGGGGTTAGTCCCACTTTTAACATTGCAGATTTGAAGCCTTATTTGGGTGAGGAAGATGAACTTCCGTCGAGGAAGACTTCATTTCAAGAAGGGGAGGATGACGAGGACATCAATACAATTGTTACACGCACAACCCCTGGTGCTATACATACTGGACAAATTACTAGAGCTCGCGCACGCCAACTAAATTACCAGGTACTTTTGTTTCTTGGTAATGATTCTAATGTTCATGAGAATATGATGCTGCCTAAATTGGATACATTTGTTTTGCTTACGAATGAAAGGCCTACCTTGGAGAAGGATGAACATTGGAGCAAGAACAAGCATGGAGATGATGGCATGCGCAAGGGGAACAAGAACGGAGTTACAAGTGATGATTTCAGGACTTTGAAGCCACCATAATGGGTGCATGAAGCCTTGGACGAAATATACAAGATGCCACTTCATAAATTTCGTCCCGAGGCTATTCTAGGTGCTGCGTCACCTTATTATTGGGCCAGGCCCATGTAATTTCGAAATACATAAGTATAGGCTATTTTTAGAGTCTGTATGTGTGGGGAAACAAGAGATAGGGTTGATTTCGGACCCCTCCACCAAGGGCCACGATATTTCCCCCTCTTCCTCCATATATACAGCCCTTAGGGCATCATTTAGACTTAGGGTTTTGTTTAGATTAAAAGTTCGCCATAGCTGCAACTTCGCGTACTTTGTTTGTGTTCAACAACCAGACAAAGGCGTCACAGAACCCCACCATGATCAATAAAGCTTTCATCTTATATTCACAACATCCAGATTGCAATCTCAGTTTCTTGCTTGTTCTTCGTTTGCTCGCAGGAAACAGACCCACGTGGTCAGGTTGATCGTGCTCCGGCATGGTCAATAACCTCTCGGAGTTGGTTTAGCGATTGCTAAGGTGCGACATCCTCGCACGTTCGTAGTCGGATCGTCAAAGTCGACTTCCACCAAAGCGATATCCATCATCTCATCGAAAGATGGGACACCTTTGCCTTTATCATTTGGTGATCATAGCCTTGGTTTCACAACCTAGGAGTACGGCGTCTAGCGAGGGAAATTACCACCGTAGAGGTCCTTACTTTGATGGTACTAATTTTGGTAGCTGGAAGCATAAGATGAAAATCCATATTCTTGGACATAACCCCGCCGTTTGGGCTATTGTGTGTATTGGCTTGCAAGGTGAATTCTTCGATGGGAGAGAACCGAAACGTGAAGCTACCGCATAAGAGTTGAAGATGCTACAATACAACGCTCAAGCTTGTGATATCCTCTTCAATGGATTGTGCCCCGAAGAATTCAACAAAATCAGCCGCCTTGAGAATGCAAAGGAAATTTGGGATACTTTGATTGACATGCACGAAGGTACCAACTCTGTCAAGGAATCCAAATTGGATGTGCTTCAAAGTCTACTTGACAATTTCAAAATGAAGGATGGTGAAGGTGTCGCTAAAATGTACTCTAGGCTTGCTCTCATCACAAATGAGATTGCCAGCTTAGGAAGTGAAGAGATGACCGACAAATTCATCATTAAGAAGATCCTAAGAGCCTTCGATGAAAAATATGATAGCATGTGCACATTGATCCAAATGATGCCCAATTACAAAGATCTCAAGCCAACGGAAGTCATTGGAAGAATTGTTGCTCATGAGATGTCACTCAAGGATAAGGAAGAGCTTCACAACAAGTCAAGTGGTGCTTACAAAGCCTCATGTGATGCTCCTACATCATCAAGTGAGAAACAAACCTTCAATGAGGAATTTTGCTTAATGGTGAAAACCTTCAACAAGTTCTACAAGAGTAGAAGCAAAGAAAGAAGTTCCAAGTCAAGGTCCTACAATGACAAAAGATCTTCGAGTCGTGAACGTAATTGCTACTATTGTGGAAGACCTGGACATTATTCCAATGAGTGTATGACTCCTTACAAAAGGAGAGAAGATTCACCCAAAAGGAGAAGCAGAAGAGAAGAATCACCACCAAGAGAGAGGAGGAGTAGAGATGATCATTATGAACGAAGAACATCCCAGAGAAGCAAGGGTTCGGAAAGGAAGGACAAGTCATCAAAGAGCTACACAAAACGAAGTCATCAAGCTCATGTTGGTGAATGGGTATCCGGCTCCGACTCCGACAATCACTCCTAGAGAAGCTATCTGATGTACGGCGGATCCCTATGGGGCTGATCTTTCACGTTTGTAGTGGATCCTATGGGGAAACACAAAGAACGCGTGGAAAACACAAGGGAAAACACGGGGGAAAACGAGAGAATCACTCAACCGACAAGTAATCGATCACACAAGGGCTAGATCACCGAACACATAAGGTAGCACAAGATTCAAAATCAACAAAGGAAAGATACAAAGGTAGCCGTTCTTCTCCGTGAGGAGGTCTTGATTGTCTTCCCTTGAAGGGGTCTTGAATCCTCTGGGGGGATCTTGTCCAAAGAGGTCGTGAGCTCCAAGGAGAAGTAACCAAGTGGATGAGCAAAGCTCTCACACAAAATATGAGCTAAACCAATGCTAACCCTAGAACATACGGGATGAGGGAGTATATATAGTCAAAGGGCGAAGGGGTACATGGGTCACGACCCAAAGGAGCTGCGCATAGGCAGAGGGCGCCAGATGTTTGGGCGACGGGCCGGATGTCCGGGCGCTCACGAGGTGCCGGATGTTCGGGCTGGAGGGGCCGGATGTCCGGGCCAGTGGAGTTGACTCTTCTGTGCACTTGAGGGGCCACGCCGGATGTCCGCTCGGAGGGGCCGGATGTCCGCGGCTTCGGGAGGCGCCGGATGTCCGGGGCGAACGCCGGATATCCGGGCTGTCGGGGCAAGCTTCTGTGCTGCCTGGACACCAGTGCCGGATGTCTGGGATTTAGGCCAGATTTCCGGTGGGGGCCGGATGTCCGGGCTGGACGCCGGATGATGTAGGGTGGAACCCTATGGTGACGATCTTTCACGTTTGGAGTGGATCCTATGGGGAATCACGAAGAACACGCGGAAGCACAAAGGGGAACACGGAGGAAACGAGAGAGAAATCACTCAACCAACAAGGAATCAATCACACAAGTGCTAGATCACCGAACACAAAGAGATACATATGATCCACAATCAACAAAGGTAAGGATACAAAGGTAACCGATCTTCTCCGGGAGGAGGTCTTGAATCCACAAGGGGATCTTCCCACGAGGGGGTCTTGAATCCGATAGGATCTTCTCCGAGGAGGTCGCGGTCTCTCACGAGGAGGAGATCAGATGGATGAGCGAAGCTCTATCTCTAACTTGAGCTAAATCAACACTAACCCTAACTAGGAGGAGGTGGAGGAGTATATATAGTCTAGGGCCACGAAGGAGTAAGTGAAGCGGTACATGGGCTGCGGCCCAACACATGGCAGCGCACAGGCGCCGGTCGTCCGACAGGTACCGGACGTCCGGTGGCTCGCGAGGGTTCGGTCGTCCGGTGCATGTCGGACGTCTAGCGTTTTGGCTCTGGACAGGTGGTGTCGGACGTCCGGTCGGTGTCGGTCGTCCTGGCGCTGGAGAGTGTCGGATGTCCGGTGTCTGGCGGTCGTTCGGGCGCTGGGAGTCGTCGGACATTGGCTTTGGTCGTCCGTGGATTCGGCTCGGGTCCTCAGGGGCCGGACGTCCGGGCTGGGCCAGTCGTCCGGTGGCTGTAGCTTCGTGTAGCTTCTTCTCTGGGTCCTTGTACTTGGCGTCCTCGCTAGCTGTTCCGTTGGATGTGGTGGCTTCGTGGCTTTCCTCCAAGTACCTGATCATACATAGAACACACGTTGGAGGTAGTAGCCATATCTCACATGTAGAAAGTGATGGTTCAGAGAGGAGCGAGTTCACCTTGTGTCCAACGGCGTATGTTCGAGGTCTCGTCATATGTCCACTTGGGGTTTGGAGAGTAGTCGGAGTGTACATCGGGATGAACGTGGGATGCTCCGCATCATCTCCCCCCCCCCCCTTGGGAAAGATCCGACCTCGGATCGTGATCCTCATCACCATGGAAACGATTGTCGTAGACGGACTTGTAGTTGGACGAAGTTGAAGACATGGCGCCATCCGAGTAGTCCAAGGTGTCGCCGGAGTGATAGACATGCAAAAAGAGCAAACACAAGCAACACTCAGAAATACAATGGTTAGTGCACACAAAGTGTCCATCATGTAAGAATGAGTCTGTGCGGCAAGATTGGTCGTGACAAAACGCATGAAGCTTATCAAGATGATCTAGAATGAGATGCAAAGCATTCATGGGATGAAATGCACTCATTGTGCACACAAATGTGTTGTAAATATGATCAATTCACTACTAGGAAAATGGCTATAGATGGGATTGACACTAATGGCGCACCAGGAAGATGGTGCGCCATTAGTATATACTAATGGCGCACCACAATCTGATGCGCCATTAGAGTTTAAACAACTAATGGCGCACCATGCTACGGGTGCGCTATTAGTATCAAATTTTTTTTTAACTAGTGCGCCTGTCCAAACATACTAATGGCGCATCCCGGCAAAGTGCGCCATTAGTAGTTGTAACTACTAATGGCGCACTAGGCAGCAGGTGCACCATTAGTATAGAAACTTTTTTTTTGAACTAGTGCGCCTATCCAAACATACTAATGGCGCATCCTGCCCAAGTGCGCCATTAGTAGTTGTAACTACTAATGGCGCACCTGGCAGTGGGTGCGCCATTAGTATAGGATTTTTTTTGAACTAGTGCGCCTATCCAAACATACTAATGGCGTATCCTGCCCAAGTGCGCCATTAGTAGTTGTAAGTACTAATGGCGCACCATGCAAGAGGTGCGCCATTAGTAAGTGGGCAGCAACAAGATATTTGGGACAGCCTCTCCTACCCACACACTCACTTTCTCCCCACTTCATTCTCTCCACCTCCTCCTTGTCTCGGGTGCCTCCTCTTTTTCACCTCATTTCCACCATAGATTCATTCAAATTAAGTGGTTAAATTACCTTGTTTTAATAGGTAAGTAAGGGGGGAAGCTATATTTAGGTTGTTCTCCTTACAACAATGTGCACATGCACTTTTTACGGCCTAGCTAGATCTATGTATGTTCGTGGTGTTGCATATGTTTGTGGTGTTGCATATGTGTTTGTGTTTGGAGGTGTACCGGTATTTGATATGCGATAGTTGCCAATATTTTGCCGGAATGTTGATTCATTTCCGTTTCGGCGAGAATTTTGGCATTAAGCATTCTTTTTGGTCCTATTTTTAGGGAAGGTCATGCCAAATTTTTGTTTGGTTCTAAAATATCGTTTTGCTCTACCCCGCAGGCGACCATGGTCCGCACGATGACCGAAGGCATCGTGAATAGGTTTTTGAGGTCCGCGAAGGCCGAGATGCTTCAAAAGAACGAGACGGAGATAAGATGTCCGTGTCGAAGATGCAAGCTGAAGAGCCTTATTGCGGACCCGGATTCCGGGCAGGTGCGGGACCACCTGCTGTTGCGTGGTTTCATGGATGGCTATCGGTGGCAAGGTGATGAAGATGACTACGAAGTCGTCCATGCAGGCCGGGCAAGAAATGAGGAAGGGCAGCAAGACAACCACCGCGGCTCGGGCGGGCGAGAAGACGAAGAATCCCCAGGAGATGATCACGACTGTGATGCTGTACACAGTCATCATGTAGAAGATGCAGGACATGATGATGAGGAAGATGCCGGAGCAGGCGACGGGCATGATCATGAAGATGATGATGCCGGCGGAGCAGACGACGCTGGACCATCGATGGGCTGGGTGCAGGACCCTCATATTCAAGAGCTGCTTCTCAAGCAGACGGATAACGCAAGAGCTGCCGCCCGAGAGAAAGCCAAGATGGATCAACTTGAGTTAGACGCGGTTACTCCATTGTATGAAGGATGCAGGCCCGAGGATACCCGCCTGAAAGTAACGCTCATGGCCCTGGAGATGAAGGTAAAACACAAAATGACCGACGCATGCTTCGACGAGAACATGTCATTCTGGCACGAACGTCTTCCCAAGGGGAACAAGTGCCCGACCAGTTTGGAGGAGGCGAAGAAAATCGTGTGTCCTCTGGATTTACCGCACGTGAAATACCATGTGTGCATGAACAATTGCATCATTTATCGGGACGAGCACGCGGAGTCTACAATATGTCCGGTGTGCGGTGTCACTCGATACAAGAAGAGGAAGAAAGCTCCTCGAAAAGTGGTGTGGTACTTTCCGATCACTCCTCGTCTGCAGCGGTATTTCGCGGATCCTAAGGTAGCAAAGCTCCTACGTTGGCACGCGGATAGGGAGGAGAAGAAGCGAGAAGATGACGCAAATGATCCGGAGATAGATAAAAAAGACAAGATGCTGAGTCACCCTAAGGATGCGAGCCAGTGGCAAGCATTGAACTTCGAATACCCAGAATTTGGGAACGATCCAAGGAACATCGTGCTGGGCGCGAGCACCGATGGAGTCAATCCGTTTGGCAGCCAGAGAAGCACACATAGCACCTGGCCTGTGTTTGTGTGGATGTACAACCTTCCCCCCTGGTTGTGCATGAAGAGGAAGTACATTCACATGAGTATGCTAATTGAAGGGCCGAAACAACCAGGGAACGACATCAATCTGTATCTGGGGCTGCTGAAAGAGGAGCTTGACACGCTGTGGAAAACGCCAGCCAATACGTGGGACGCCGCAGAGAAAGAGTATTTCCCTATGAGAGCCGCACTGCTCACGACGGTGCACGACTATCTCGGTTACGGATATCTTGCGGGGCAGGTAGTCCACGGATTTTCTGGATGCGTAAGGTGCATGGATGACACAACGTATCGCCAGCTAGATAGAGATCCCGGGTCTTCGAAAACCGTGTTCATGGGACATCGAAGGTGGCTTCGCGACGATGACCCGTGGAGGAAACGCAAGGATCTGTTCGATGGTGAAACAGAACCCCGAAAACGCCCGTGTACGAGGAGCGGCGAGGAAATAGACAAGCTGTTGAAAAATTGGAAAGACTGCCCACTGCCGGGAAAGAAGCAAAAGGCGCCAGAGCCGGGAAAGAAGCGAAAGGCGCCAGAGCCGCTGCTGAAGGTATGGAAAACGAGGTCTGTTTTCTGGGACTTGCCGTACTGGAAGATCCACCGTGTGCCTCACAGCCTTGATGTCATGCATATCACGAAGAACGTGTGCGAGAGTCTGCTTGGTACCCTGCTCAACATGCCAGAGAGGACCAAAGATGGGCCGAAAGCAAGGGCAGACTTGAAATCAATGGGCATCAGGCAGGAGCTTCACGCTATATATGATGATGATGATGATGATGATGATGATGATGATGATGATGATGATGATGATGATGATGAGGCGAAGCAGGACACAGAAAGTCGTCGCAAAGGCAAAAAGGCCAAGAAGACCGGAAATGACTACCCTCCCGCGTGCTTCACTCTAAGTCAGGAGGAGATCGAGCAGTTTTTCACCTGCCTCCTAGGAGTAAAACTTCCTTACGGTTACGCGGGGAAGATAAGCAGATACCTAGACCCAGCGAAGCAGAAGTTCAGCGGGATGAAGTCTCACGACTGTCACGTGCTGATGACGCAGATACTTCCAGTTGCAATCCGTGGGATCATGGACGCGCACGTCCGTGAAACGCTATTTGGCCTATGCAACTTCTTCGACGTCATCTCTCGGAAGTCGATTGGCGTGAGGCAACTCAGAAGGCTACAGGAAGAGATCGTGGTGATACTATGCGAGCTTGAGATGTACTTCCCGCCCGCATTCTTCGACGTTATGGTGCATCTGCTGGTCCATATAGTGGAGGATATCATCCAACTCGGGCCGACGTTCCTGCACAGCATGATGCCGTTCGAAAGGATGAATGGTGTCATCAAAGGATACGTTCGCAACATGTCACGTCCAGAAGGAAGCATAGCCAGGGGCTTTCTGACCGAAGAGTGCATCTCCTACTGCACGAATTATCTAGGCATCGAGAACCCCGTTGGTCTGCCCGTCAACAGGCACCTCGGCAGGCTCGCTGGATGGGGTCACCGTGAGGGTCGCCGCGAAATGCATGTCGACTTCGAGGGTCGACTCGCCGACTTTGAAAGAGCAAACCTAGTCGCGCTACAACACATAGACGTGGTCGATCCTTGGTTGGTAGAGCACAAAACCTTTATTAAAAAGACGTACAATGACCGAGGCCAACAGAGGACGGACGGAGATATACTCAAAGAGCACAACTCATGTTTCACGCGTTGGTTCAAGCATAAGCTTCTGTCGTACCCTTTACATGAGGATTCTTCCGCGGAAGAACAACTCATATTCGCCTTGTCACAGGGCGCCGAGCACAACCTGATGACCTATGAGGCGTACGATATCAACGGCTACACATTCTACACCGAGGCCAAGGACATGAAGAGCGATGGTTATCAGAACTCCGGGGTAACGATGGAATCCTACACCGGTAACGACAAGGACAGATACTACGGAAGGATCGAGGAGATCTGGGAGCTGAGCTACGCTGGAGAGAAGGTCCCGATGTTCCGTGTCAGATGGGCCAAGAACGTCATAAAAGAAGACCGGTATTTCACCACCATGGTTATACCCGAAGCCAAATCCAAGACCGCGGGCGCAAACGTCACCGCGAAAAATGAGCCATGGGTACTGGCTTCCCAAGTGGACCAATGCTTCTTCATTACCGACCCGCCAAAGCCCAGTCGTGTTGTCGTGAGGAGAGGCAAAAGGAAGATCATCGGAATGGATGGAGTAGCCAATGAGCAAGACTTCGACAAGTACGGCGACCCGAGGATCGAACATGACGACGATGATGAAGTAGCAGCATACACCACAAGAAGAAGCAGGACCACCCTACCTAAAGGACGTCCGTTCCACAGAAGAACTCCATTTGCGAAAAAGAAGGGCAAGAAGATTGTGAACAGATAGCTAGCTAAGATCGATTGTATTTAAATCGTAGCCTTCATTTCTCGATTGTATTTCATGGGTACTTTTTGAACTATCATGAATATTTTTAAATTTCATGGACACTCGATCTCGATCCCCCTCCATCTCGATCGCTATCCCACCTTGCCAGATCCGGCCCCCCTCGCCGCCGAGCACCCCCCAGTCCACCGGCCGCCGCCGCCGACCCCCCGCACCCTCGATTCCCCTACCCAACCGCCGCCGCCGACCCCCCGCACCCCGCGCACCGTCTTATAAAAAAATTAGTATCAAACAGCTTTTTAAATGCTACTGTCTTATAAAAAAATATTACTGTTATTATTTAAACAAGTTTGAACATATTTAAACACAAATAAGTATCAAACAGCTTTTTAAATGCTAAAAAAAATTTGTGGAGCCCACCTCGATCCCCCTCCATCTCGACCGCTATCCCACCTCGCCAGATCCGGTCCCCCTCGGCGCCGAGCACCCCCCAAGTCCACCGGCCGCCGCCGCCGACCCACCGCACCCTCGATTCCCCTACCCAACCGCCGCCGCCGACCCCCCGCACCCCGCGCACCGTCTTATAAAAAAAATAAGTATCAAACAGCTTTTTAAATGCTACTGTCTTATAAAAAAATATTACTGTTATTATTTAAACAAGTTTGAACATATTTAAACATAAATAAGTATCAAACAGCTTTTTAAATGATAAAAAAAATTTGTGGAGCCTGGGATTCGAACCCAGGACCTCCTGGTGTGAGAACTGGCTACTGACCAGTCGAGCTAGTAGAGGGGACTTGGTGTGGATCAGGTCAGGTGGGAGATAACCTGTTGGCTCGAGCAGAAATAAAAAAAAGTACTAATGGCGCACCAGGGTGAGGTGCGCCATTAGTGTGGATATACTTATGGCGCACCGGGGGGTGGTGCGCCATTAGTATTGTGCCCCCATCCATATTTTTCCTCCCCGGCCCTCGATCCCCTTCTCGCCCTCGCCCTCGATCCCCTTCCCCTCTCCTCTCCTCTCCCGACGCCGCTGCCCCGCCGCCTCGACGCCGCCCCGACGCCGCGACGCCGCCCCGACGCCGTGAGACGCCGCGACGCCGCCCTCTCCTCTCCCGACGCCGCCGCCCCGCCGCTTTCCCCACGGAGAAGGAGGAGGAAGAGGGGGCGCTCGCCGTTGACCTCGCCCGGCCGACTCCGGTGGCCAGGCCGACTCGCCATCGCCCCGCCGCCCTCGTCGCCGGTGGCCCGGACGCCGCCCCGTCCACACCACCGTCGCCGGAGCACCCACACCACCACCCGGACCTCGTCGCCCCCGTGAGCTCCCCCTCCTCCTCTCCCCCTATCCCCCTCGCATCCCCCGTGAGCCCCCATCTCTATTTCTTCTTGTCACCAGCACCACCACCACCAGTTGCCATTTTGCCCCACCTCGGATCTATGTTGTTGGTTTTTCATGTTTGTTGGCAGTCAGACAATTGGTCAAATATAGCAACCTAGTTGAAATTCCCAAACCATCTCTATAGACAGCTGAAATTATCATGATCAAAATTAGCAGTGAACCACACAAGCGCCGCAATAAGCTCCGGCATGCAAATTAGTACCATGTCTTCCCCCGTCCATTCTGCAGCCACGGTGTGCACCGTTATCATAAGCACGACAGTGAAGGTCCTGTGAAGCGCTTGCTGTGCCTGCGCTACACCTGGGCTGGTTCCGATCGGGAGTGTGGCCATCATCGATGCCAGAGCGCCAAGCGCAGAACTGAAGAAGAGGAGAAAGTGAGAGATAACAAAATTGTCGTTTTGTTGTCCCTTGGTCAGCTCAGCACGATGTGCCAAGACGAGCTGCATTAGCTGCAGACAGTACGATAGTAGTACCATTAGTAGCAGACCCTGATGTTTCTCGCTGCCACTGCCCAAGTTAGCCATTTCATTGGTGCTATGCCGCAACCTTCCTTTGACACAGAATTTGCCCCACAAGGCACCAATGAAAACAAGTATGATAGCCGGGATCACAGCTATTTTGATATACCTTGTACTGATCATAAGCAACAGCACATAAGCTGCCATTACTGCAAAACTAGTTCCAATGTAGATCTCAAGACCTTGTTTGGGGGGCAACAGCTGTAAACCAAACAAATTTAGAGTGAAATGAAAATGTGGGTCATAGTAATAGTGGTGACTACTAGGACTCTAGCTGGTTTGGTACTTTATTAACTGTGAAATTGCTTGGGGAATTTCAACTAGGTTGCTATATTTGGAGATAAACGCAACTCTAATTCAGTATCTAATTATCTACAAAGTAAAACTCATAATTACCATATATGCACAATTGGTTCCAGCGATGTATGCCAGTTGCCATTTTGGATTCTGCATCAATCATTTTTATTCATATGATTCATTTGTATTAGGTTTTGGCAGATATTGTTAACTTGACTTCATGGCTGCGCTCTATCCTGTGTTGCGCCTGTGCTCGTTGCTACTGATGCACTTCATGGCTGCTACTGTGTACAGTAGGAAGTGGAGTTAAGAACAATATTGGTCAGCTGTCCTAGTAAGTAAGATAAATTTTGCAGACTGGATCTGCCAAACACTCCATCCTTAATTCAGATCGGCAACAACCCCAGCCAAAGAAAACCTTATTGTGTTTTCTTAGGATTTCAGACGAATCTTGATGCATAATAGCTACCTAACGGATCAAATAGTAAAACACACCGAACCTGGTTAGGAAGCTCTCTGCAGGCAAACTATTAGTGCATGAACTTAGAACTACACATATGCTAGTGGAATTAAGAACACTGTCGATTAGCTGTCTAGTACAATCTTTTGCTTATTTGCCTCGGATGAAAAAGAACGCATTTACTGATGCAGATCGGCAAACCAACATCTGTGAGAGAATAAGCAATTTTCTCTTTTATTTTTACCTTGATAAGAGTTGTAGCTTCAGTGCATGTGCAAGCATGTGCTGGTTTCGTCTGTGGCTCTTGGTTGGCTCAGTCATTAGTTGCTCTTTTGTTTATGGCTGTTGGTATGTACACTAGGTAATGGAATTAAGAACATTGTTGATCCAGTAAGTAGGACAAAGTTTGCAGACTGGATCTGCCAAACACTGCATCTTTAATTCAGGTCGACAACAACCCCAGTCAAAGAAAAACCGTCCCTGACAACCTTGTGTTTTCTTAGGACTAAAAACGAATCTTGATGCACAATAGCTACGCTAACTACGGATCGCCTATAAGAATAACTGCAAACTGGATAGACATGTTATAATAATTCAGCTGAGCATATAGGAGCATGTAAGTTAACTTTGTTTCAGCTTCACACAAGTTACAATTCGCTAAAAAAAGCCAGCTAGAATAGCCAAATAACAATTTGGTCCCAAACACAGCAAGGTCCTATTTTACTTTCAACATGACCTGACAACATGACCTGACAATAGTTCAGTTTACAGCTGAGGACATTGATTTATTATGAAGTTGCTTGGGTTTATTATGAAGTACTTTGATCATGTCTCTTTATTTGTACTGCTGCTAATATACTTTATATGATGATGAAGTGCTACTGAGTTGTGTGCAAATTTCGTTAAATCAGTGATGTGTATGTGTGCTGTCAGTTATGTGTATGTGCTTATTTTAATCCAGTGAAATATGGCACTGAACTGTAGCTAGCTAAACGGTAGTTTTGCTTAAATTGGTGAAATTTGGCACTGAAATGTAGCTAGCAATGCAAATATCTCAATGAATTCAGCTCTGTTTTCTGTGTGAAACTGTTGTTGTTAAATGAAGCCACATTCCAGTCCACATGCCAATGTATTTTCCATGTTGTGATGGAGGCCTTTTTTGCCTTGTCCACCCGAGAGGCCCTTGAGTTTGCTGGAATGTCGATTAACTTCCGTTCCAGCAAATTCGGGTACTCCATATGTCCTATTTTCAGCAAAGGTCATGCTGAAATTTTCCGTGAATTTTAGCATGACTTTGCTAAAAATAGGACATATGGGGTACTTGTGACTAATGCATGGGCCGGGGTATCTTAGTAGTTAATTAAGTAGGATCAAGTGCCCCGGCGTACTTGTGACTAATGCATGGCTTTTAGGGTGCCTCGGTGTCGATAAAAACCGAAATGATGAAAAGTTAGGCTTTTAGGGTGCCTTGGCGTCGAAAAACCCTCAATGATAAAAGCTTAGATTTTAGGATGCCTCGGTGTCGACAAACCCTAAATGATGAGACCATGATCTTGTTCCTTGACAATAACCAACTTTTTGACCAAACTTTGTTTCTATTTAGAGAGAAACATGGCCCACAACGATGAGGCCGGGGGTTCGGGCGGCAAGGCATTCTGGGAGCTGTCCCAGGAGATGGAGGAACAACCTCACTTGTATGAGGCCGCCGCCTTCCCCACCGATCCTGAGACCACGGATGGTGCCGCCGAGGATGACCACACTGATGCCACCACTGATGGCCCGGATGCCACCCTGATGGTGCCGCCGAGGATGCCACCACTGATGATGGCGGCGCACGCACAGATAGCAGCCAGCCGAAGAGGCAACGGAAGGACCGGCGCCCGATCGTGCTCCGCACCCTCAAGGAGGAAGTTACTGAAGTGGACTCCAACGGGAATCCAACGGCGCCCGAACGAATAGTCAAGGGGTACTCGCTTCAGCTCGGGTGCATTGTCCGGAGCACCGTCTCGATCAACACCGAGAACCTGAGGCATCCTGACCGGGGGAATTTGCGCCACCTCCTCTTCACGAAGCTGCACGAACGATACAAGTTCCCCGCTGAATTCGAAAACACAAGCCTCAAAGGGAATAAAGTGAACAATGCTGCCCTCACGAAGATGAGCAAGGCCCTGTCTACTTGGAAAAGCAATGTGAAGAGAATGATCGAGAAAGGTGAGAGTTATGAGAAGATCAAGGAGAAAAATCCTTCGATCACCGAAGATGACTACAACGACTTCAAGATCAATTGCTCGAGCACCGCAAGCTCCCAATCAAGTGAGTGGGGGAAACAAATGCGGGAGCTGAACATAGGGGAACACACACTCGGTCCCGGCGGTTACAGAGTGGCGGAGCCTATATGGGACAAGGAGGAGGCGGACCGTGCCGAGCAAGGCCTACCGCCCCTCTTCGATAAATACGGTGACAAGCAGACCAGGAACTTTGTCAGGGCCCGGTACAAGAAGGACCCGAAAACAAAGGAGCTTACCACGGATCCGAAGACCAGGCAGCTTGAGCTTGTTCTGGTAAGGAATACACCCCCGCGTAATTAGCTCCATATGGTTGCATTCTAATTAATGAAGCCGAATTTCTAAATGGTTCACATTCCTTCCGCAGGCGACTGAAAGCAGTAGCGCGGGGTCGACTCAGAGCAACCCTTGGGACACCACTCTAAATAGGGGGTTGAATATAATGAAGAACAAGGATAAGCTCAGTAAGCCGACGTCAGCTGGTCGTGTGGCCGGCAAAGGCTTGTCGACAAAATGGGGGTCATACTATACCGCTGGTGTGCGGAAGGAGAAAAAGACCAGCTCGGAAAGCCAGGCGCGAGAGGTTCAAGAACTCAAGGCACAGGTGGCGCGGATTCCGGAGATTGTCCAAGAGCAAGTGGAACAACGACTCGGAGCGACGATCACCGCCCTTGTGCCTACCTTGATCTCGGGGTTGAGTGCGTGGATTGCGGGCGGCCAACAGGGGCCGCCCCCGATTCCTAGCTTCACGGCCAGCAACTCGCATAATGCGATGGCGGGGCCATTGGTGCCTCCGGCGGAGGCGGCATTGGTGTCTCCGACGCCGGCACGGGAGCTTAATGCACCCGGGTGTACGCCGGCCGGCACCTCTTCAGCAAGCGGCCGCTCCGTCAACTGCACGCCCGCCGTTGGCGGTGCCTCGACATTAGCCGAGCTCGACGCCATCATCACGGTAACTAATTAAGCCTCTCTCGGCCGAGGACTTCATCTCCTTGCCTTTGACTGGGCATCCCTGACGCCCTACATGTTTTCGCAGGGCGCCGCCGACGTTCCGTGCACTCTCCTCCACTTCGTGAACAACGAGTTGGTCGATGTCGCCAAGGGCAAAATCGTTCAACCGGGCAACCCCTTGTTCCACGGTACCCAGATGCCACCCAACTTGTTTAGGGTTCAACTGGTTCGGGTGCTGCCAGGCTGCGACGACTTGTTACCTCCGATTCGACCCGTCGGGGCCGACGATGATGACGTGATGACCCTCAGCGCCTGCCTGAGCTGGCCCCTGCTTTGGCCGAAGAGCCAGATTCGTTTGGGGGCGGGGGACACCACCCCAAAGACAACACCGCCAGTCGTGCCGGCGCCAAGTCGGCCCCATGGCAAGACCGCCGTAACGGTGCCGGACATCCCTATGCCACTGGATCCAAACATGCATATGGCACAGGATCAGAACGACGACGACGACGACGATGATACATTTGGCAACGTCGATCAGTACTTTGCCGAGCATGGGTACGATGGCGACTTCATGGGGCCTCCTTCTCAAGAACCAAACCCAACAAAAGACGTGTGCGATCTAGCTCGTACCGCGGAGAAGCCAAGTTGCAACAGGCGCCGTCTGGCGTTCAGCTCTCAGGAGACGCCTCCAGCTGCCGACTTCACCGAGCCTCAGATAGGCGAGGTGCGAAATATTATCAGCCCCAACACACTCAAGAAGGCGGTCTGTGAGCAGAACTCGGTCCCATTACAGGAGAAGAAGAAGGCACGCAAAAGAAAGACTAAGAAGGGTGCGAGCCAGCCGGCACCGAGTACGATCCGTGCTCAGGACGGGCCACCTTCACCGCAGGATATCTCGAGGAGGGTGCATGTGGCGGGTAGGGCGATGCTACCACCAAATATGCTCAATGCTGCAACTGGTGCTATGCGGAGTCTGCACGACAGTGTTCTTTCTTTGGAGAAGCGGCGTCTCAGAGAGAAGGATGTGGCATACCCGGTTTTCGTGGCCAAGGTGCCAGAGGGCAAGGGCTTTGTGGATGGCGACATCGGGGGTACGATCGTCCTGCGGTTTGATGACATCTTTGCTATGTTTAACCTTCATCCGCTGCACTACACCTTCGTTCGGCTATTTTCGCTGAGTATGGAGATGCGGATCATTCGCGACAAGACCCCGGACATCGTGATAGTCGACCCCTTCTACATGCGTGCCAAGATCTTGGGCAGCGCTGGGGACCGGCAAGTCGCGAGTTCTTACCTCGAAGGCGTCATTCTGGCAAACCAAGATAAGGATAACTTCCTCGTGCCTTACTTTCCCGAGTAAGTCCTCCCCTCAACCGGCCCGTAACATATGAATTCTTACTTTTCGATCGTTTTTCTTTTAACATTCCGTGTTTTCTGCAGTGACACACGTTGCACGCTCATCCTCCTAAGCCCCAAATATTCCATGGCCACGTATTTCGACCCGGACCGTCAGTCGAACGTAGACTACACAAATGTCAAGAAGGTTCTTGATGATGTTCTCCCCGGCTACGCCCAATCTGGAGGCACCTTCACCAGGCCTATTCGTAAGTACGGCAAGCACGTGTTCTCCCACAATACGACGTTCTGCTGCGTCAAGCAGCCGCCTGGCGGTCAGAAGGGTGCCTACTACGCCATCCATCACATGCGGGCGATCGTACGGGACCATCATCAACTTCTGCTACCGAGTAAACTCCAAGATTGGGCCGCGAGCGTGTCGGCAATCCAGGACGCGGACCTCCGACAAGAATTCTTTCGCATCCAGTCGGAGTTTGCGGAAATCATCCATCAAGATGTCCTTCGTACCTCGGGGCAGTTCTACCTCAGAAATCAACCGTCCAACAGTGACATCGACACAATGCTACAAATGCAGGATGACAACGCCCGTTCTTTCATGACTCCCACGATAGACGGCGGCTTCATCCACGCTCCGGTCCCTTGAGTCGAGTTGTCTAGTTCTGAAACATCGATTGGCTCATGTTGTAATTAAACTTTAATGAACTTGTAGTATGTCTCTTTGGTTTTGAGAGTCGTTCAACTTAGATGTAATCGATGCTATTAATGTCTTGCTTTTCTCTTCCGATCGTTCTGTTGCATAATTATATATTGCTTATGTATTGTCTGTGAATTGGTACTAACGTTTCGTTTGGCTAGTGCATAGTGATGCCGACGTATGTCGTGTACAAGGGTAAGGTTCCCGGAGTCTACGATGACTGGGAGGAGTGTCGGAGACAGGTTCACCGATTCAGCGGTAACAGTTACAAAGGGTACACCACTAGGGCCGAGGCCGAATCTAGATACGCCCGCTATCTAGCGGGAGAGGGGAGGGAGCGTTGGAGGAACCGGATGAAGACGAGTTTCATCGTGATGATGCTCATCGTGATGACCGCAGCTCTCTTCTATGTGATGGTAGTTTAGATGATCGATATCGACTTGTAATGCGAAGACAAACTCGCTACTCGCGGTCTCGAGACTTGTAATATAATGTTCTATCTTTGTTCGGTCTTTTTAATTCGGAGACTAATATGATGAATTGTATTCGGAGACTAATATGATGAATTGTATTCAAAGACTAATCTTCTATTGTATTTGATGAATCTATTGTTGATGTGTGCTGTCTATATTTTGTCAAATTATACATTTTGTAACCTGTGCAAAAAACAGAAAATAAAAAAATAAAAAAAACCTAATATTCATACTAATGGCGCATCACACGACAGTGCGCCATTAGTATGACAGTGCATACTAATGGCGCATCACCGGGTAGTGCGCCATTAGTATGCTGCGGTTACTAATGGCGCATCCAGAGGTGGTGCGCCATTAGTATGCCAAAGCACCTGGGTGTACATGCCAACTGGGAGGCATACTAATGGCGCACCCTCGCATATACTAATGGCGCACCAGGTGGTGCGCCATTAGTATACCAGATACTAATGGCGCACCAGCTGGTGCGCCATTAGTAAAAATTACTAATGGCGTGTTGTCAGTGGCGCACCAGTGATGCGCCATTAATGGCCATATTAGGTGCGCCATTAGTAGTGGTATTTCTAGTAGTGATGCAACCACGGTGCAAAATGATGTCATAGTGAGACGGTTTATCAATAGCATGAACATGGCAATGGATGCTCAATATGATTATGTTATCATGCAATTGATGATAGGCAATATAATCACGATGTATGAATATGCCATCAAGAAAGATCACAACAAATTTGCTAAGAAAACGCACAAGCTCATATATCATGGATGACATGGAAATAGATGCAACAAGACAAGCATAATATGAGTCAATCCATGCATGGGGTGCAAACTTGTGGTGACTATGATATGTCCATCGAGCATGACATGTATGAGCAAAATCAACAAATATGGAGGTGTTGTTGTACCAAAGCTCGATGTTGAGGCATGAGTGGAGTTCCGAAGGTGCATGCAATAAGTGTGAGCGCTCCTCAATGTGAATGTCCATGTAGCCAATCTCCAATGTCGCTCCTCCGTTCACGAGATGTATCATGTAGACAACAAGAAGGAAACAACAATGAAAGAGTGACCCATCCAATATGCGTATTTGAGGATGGCTCAAAGAGAAGGAGGTCACCTTTAGGAGTTTCTCAAGGATGATGGAGTCGCGCATCTTGTATGCCTTCACATAACCAATATGTCTCGTGGTGGTACCGCCTTGTAAATCCTTCAAAATGAAAGAACATGCCAACCACTTGGAAAAACAAATGAGGTTAGCGGAAGGGCAAAACCTATCATTCGTGTGGTAAGATACCCAACAAGTGTATGCATCATGCTCGTCATAAGAAATGACAAGGGAGTATTGCATAGTATGGAGGCATATGATGCGAGAACAACCAAATGCAATAGGCACAATCAAACAAGCATGCATCACAAGTAAAGTGTCAAAGTCTCCAAGATCAATAAGCATAGCAAGTTGGCACTCAATACAAGGTGATATGAAAGAGGCAACTAATGGAGGCAAGTGACAATGAGCAAGATATGTCATGCGAGAGGCATGAGCATATATGTCATCAACCCAAGAAAGCAAGTAATAGTGGAACATGGGTGATGCAACATAGCAAGCAATCATAGCGATCAAGTCAAACAAGCTAGTAGTGCGAAGATGCAACATACTAGAAGGAATCATGGCAAGCATGTCATGTGTGCAAATAGCGGGCATGAATAATGCTCATGACATATCACAAGCATGAAAGCAAGATATGAGAGAAATATCATCAATGTATTGGCGAGAGGCCACATGTAAATAGCAATGGGGTATCATGACTCTCCCAACACAACAAGCATCAATAGTATGGGGCACATGATAAACATGGCAATAGCAACAAGGATCTCCACCAAGCATGCAAATACACATAGAAGTAATATAATGATCAATCATGGGTAGATGCAAGCAAGGTGATGCGGAGCATCCCATGTTCATCCCCATGTACACTCCCACTACTCCCCAAGCCCCAAGTGCACATATGACGGGACCTCGAACAAATGCCATTGGACACAAGGTGAACTCGCTCCTCTTCGTACCTTCACTTCCCACATGTGAGACATGGTTAATACCTCAAATATATGTGATATGCATGACCAGGAACAAGGAGGAAGACCATGGACAAGACGGCGAGGACATAAAGTACAAGGACCAAGAGAAGAAGCTGCCCGAAGCTACAGCGGCCGGACGTCCGACCAGGACCGGACGTCTGATGACTCCCAGGCTCAGGACGACCGACCAAGGCCGGACGTCCGATGACCATCAGCCACCAGACGACCGACAACGTCCGGAAATCCGACAAATCCACACCCGAGCCAAATCGTCGGACGTCCGACAAGTACCGGACAACCGGACCCTCGCGAGCCACCGGACGTCCGGTACCCGTCGGACGACCGGCGCCTGTGTGTTGCCATGTGTTGGGCCGCAGCCCATGTACCCCTTCACTTACCCCTTCATGGCCCTAGACTATATATACTCCTCCACCTCCTCCTAGTTAGGTTTAGCATTGGTTTAGCTCATATTTTGTGTGAGAGCCTTGCTCATCCACTTGGTTACTTCTCCTCGGAGCTCACGACCTCTTCGGAGAAGATCCCCCAAGCGGATTCAAGACCCCTTTCTAGGGAAGACTATCAAGACCTCCGTACGGAGAAGAACGGTTCCTTTGTATCCTTACCTTTGTTGATTGTGGATCATATGTTACTCTATGTTGTCGGTGATCTAGCACTTGTGTGATTGATTCCTTGTTGGTTTAGTGATTCTCTCTCTCGTTTTCCCCGTGTTTCCCCTTTGTGCTTCCGTGTGTTCTTTGTGATTCCCCGTAGGATCCACTCCAAACGTGAAAGATCGTCCACATAGGGTTCCACCCTACATCATCTTGGATCAGAGCCAGGTTGTCTCATGATATCATCTTGGTATCATGAGCCATGTTTATCACGTTTTTGGAGCCCCTACCCCTTTTTTCTAGCTTGATTTTGTTGATTTCGTCCTAAATCCGAAAATCCCCACCCAAAAAAATAGCCCCAATTTTTTTTGTGATTTGTTGGTTTGATGATGTTTTGTTGATTTTGATCCATGGATTTGCTTGGTTTCAAGTGGATCTAGCATCTCCCCAAGTTTCCCCATCTTTCCTCCACGAAATCTCGTCAATTTTGACCCCGAAATCTCCATTTTCTGCTCAAAATCGTGCCCCCAAACTCGGATTTCGCGTTGACCCCGACCCACTGGACGACCGACGATTTACGGACGTCCGGACCCTCACAAAGCACCGGACGTCCGACCTTTCTCGGACGACCGGAACCCCTAACCCGAACCGAATTTACGGATTTCCGACTTTCCTGGACGTCCGACGTTTCGGACATCCGACCTTTCCGGACGTCCGTAACCTGTAGTTTCACACTTCGGCTGATTTTTGTTTTGTCCATAACTAATTCATCCGAACTCTGATTTTGACGTTCTTTAGCTCGTTTTGAAGCTCTTGACATCCCCTATCCCACAAAAATACCACCAATATCATTTGACTCCATAAAATTTTCCAAAATTTGGCAAGTTTGCCTAGGCCCTCCACCATATCATCTGTTACACCACCACCGACTTCAGCAACCTAAACCATTTTGTTCACCATAGCATTAGTGGTTGCTTGAGTAGTGATTCGAGTCTCCTAAGGTGTTTCGGCTACTTAGGGACGATTGCTTCTTCATCAACCACCACCACCACTTCCGCATAGGATTACCCACCATACACTTCCACCCCAACTTAACCCAATTTTCAAATTTGAGATTTTGAGTTTGCGGTTTTTCCGTTTCCTAAGGTGTTTCGGCTACTTAGGGACGAGTCTCCATCATCTTGGTATCTACATCAAGAACACCGCCACTCATCATCGCAAAGGACGATAACCTCGACGACACCATTGTATATTCCCCTTGCAAATTGCATTATTAACCCCTAGCCCATTTTGCGTTACTTGCCTATCGAGACTAGCCATTTGAGTATTGCTGGCAATGTTACTTGTGCACATTAGTGATCATACTTCCCATAGCATACATACCATATCATCATCGTGCATATATCAGTATCATATCTTGTGTCACAAGTTTGTTCCCGCATATACACAATTGCTATCTTGGTTTGTGCATTGTGCAAAAGTGGCCATATAGAAAAAAAAGAGAATAAGCTTTTAAGCAAAAGAAAGAGAGCAAAGAAGCTTGTAAGCAAGTGCCATAGCATCATACCACATTGCACACATAAGATTGTCATATCCGATCATCTTGGATCATCTTGAGAGGAACACCGGGAACCATACATACATAGCATACTGGGGATAGAAAGTTTATCCATCCTGCATCTTATAGGTTGTGCACAAGTGTCGTATCCGCCTATTGAGCAATCGTGCTAGCGTCTCTCTTGAGTTGTGAAACACGAGCGTTTTCCATGGATTCCACATTTTGTGCTCATTCCTTGGTTGCACGACCCCATTTATCTATCCGTGTGTGTGTTTCCGTGTGCCATTCTTTGCTATTGGTCGATTTGTTTCCCTTGCGAATTTGTGAATCTCTTTCAACATTATTGACTCTTGCTAACATTTTGCATTAAATTTTTGTGCCACTATCCTCACCGAGCTCCACCATAAGCTTTACTTGTGTAGGTGTGAGAACGGACAAGGATTGGTACCAATAGTGCTATTTCATTGACCGCATTTGAGTGAACTTGATCCATTGTCAACATCGGTCAAGGTACATTGGTATAAGTTCTTATCTTTCTCCCACTCATATTTGCTCGAGTCTTGTGATGGATAGGCAAGGTATTTCCTCTCCGGTCCTCGACAACAACGACGGCGTGAACAACTACATCACCAAAGCGTCTATCCTCGATCTACAACGACAAGTGCAAGGCGCACAATCAAGATTGCGAGAGCACATCGAGAAGAAGCTTTCCGCACATAAAGAGGAGCAAGATGCAAGGATGGAGGAGATTAGAGCCTTGATCAAGTCTTCTTCCACTTTGTCATCTTCAAGGTGGCGACATTCAAGCCACAAGTCTTCGGAGCGCGAAAAAGATGCAAGTGCAAATCGTCCTCGTCCACATCTACATGGCGACCACCATCACGTTCGTGATCCACATCGTCATGAAGGGCAAGTCACCTCCAAGAATCATGTGCACGATGACGACGAATGCCTTCAAGCTCAAGCGCGACAACGACACCATCATCATGAAGATGCTCCAGAAGCGCAAATGCACAAGTCCCAACACGCCAAGTCCTAGCTTCATGAGAACAAAAGAAGACCGCGAGACAACCACCACCAAGGCGGTGCTACGACTACAACAACCACTTCGGCATCTTCGCCAAGTGCTATCAAGGCATCTTCGCCTTTGGACGTACGGCATCTTTGCCTACTTCCCACGAGTACGCCTACATCGACTTCATCAAGTCCAAGGCGACCACCTACAAGTGAGGGCGCCACTTCCATCTTCGGAAGCCCCCCAAGGAAGATGGCCGAGCATGGGACACTCCCTTCGGTCATGGAGACGAGCTACAAGGTGCCACATCATATGGGCCTCCAACAATAAGACGGCGACAAGACGATCGAGCAAGGGCCATCCCCTTCGACCATGGCGATGAGCGCAAACCTCTTCAACAACATGAAGACGACGCCCACATTGGACTCCCCCTCCGAGTCAAGCTACGCAACCGCGCATGGAGACATTTGCACCTACATCTCTCCGACACCCACATATTTCGAGATGCCCCAAGTGCCATGTGAGGAGAGCCACCACCACATGAGTGACATGAGTGACTCCACCATACGTGACATTGAGAGCATTTCCTATGAGAGGATGAGTGTGACCACCACTAGCCCCACACATGAGAGCATGCCACACATCCTATGTGAGGTTGAGCGCCATTTGAGTGACTCCACCAACCATATGAGTGAGAGCATCCTTGAGGGAGTGAGTGAGCCACAACACTTAGCGAGTGAGATAGTTGAGACGGCATGTGAGGCCACTATGATTTCTAACGACTTAACCTCTACTCCTAGTGTGTTTTATTCTTTGGTGCTAGGTCTCCTACATGACGACATGCCTATACGCGACGAGTCCATCCCTCCAATGGGAAAACCGATGGCCATGGTGGACAATGATGCACCCCCACATGGTTCCATCATGATGAAGATGACAACGAGTGGATTTTCAACACCTCACCTACAACACATGAGCGACGCTCCAAAGGTAACATAGGTGATGGTGCTTTTCTTGTCCCACTAGTGGACTCTCTTGACATTGATTGCTTCCATGATGTTGACCCACCTATTACCATGCTTCATGCTAGTGAGACTTCTTCATGCCTTGACTTACCTATTTATGATGAATATGATGATGAGCATGTTGAGTTGCCTAGTTGTGATGCTATGCTCCATAGGATATCATGTGAAAATTCTATTGGTCACATCATGTTTGACAATCCATTGAACTTTTCATATGCTATGAGTGAGATCTCCCATATTGCATCATTTCAATCTCAACATAGTAACTATGCATGCCCCATTAAAATAAATCTCATTTGCACTTATGGCATAGATGATGAGATGATGGTCATTGGATTTTGCTTCTCTTGTGATGATATTGCCATGCTTCCTTTACATGATTTGCACAATTCATCTACTATGTCATGCCATGATCACATTGTTCCAAATATGCATTGTTTTGGATGTTGTCAATGTTGTTCATGTGATGTTCCTACTAATGCTCATGAGGAGACCCCCATAGTTTCCTCATACATATTAGGAGATTTCGATGCATTCCATACTTTGCATGATTCACATAATTGCTTGCACCATATGCATTCCATGAATAACAATGCTCTAGATATTTCTCATGATGCATTACATCCTTTGAGTCTCCATTATGCCATACATAATAACAAACCTATCATGATGGATGACATGTTTCTATATCATGCATCTCATTTATTTGAGCATTGGATATTTTGTGCTAACCGACACATGCATGTGCGCATCATGATGGAAGATGTGTACATATACCATGCACACACAATTTTTTCTTTGTCTTTGTTTTGTGTAGGTACTCATGTATACTCGTCAACCTCTCAATCACAAGAGTTGACGAAACGAGCTCTTGAGAGCAACGATGACTTGGGATCCCGTGGACTATCCTTACCACCATTCCCTTCGCGGAAGGACTACGCGCATCTCTTTTACTTGGCTCTCACACGGCTATGGGCTATCTACCACTTGTCACCTTATGCCCATACTATCGTGTTCACTTTGCATGTTATGCCTCTTTACATGACTTTGCCATGCAATTGTGACCCCTGCTTGCATTTACCCATGATGCACCATTCTGATATTCCTATGTGTATTTGCATGCTTGGTGGAGATCCTTGTTACTTTTGCCATGTTTATCATGTGCATCATGCTATCGCTGCTTGTTGTGTTGGGAGTCATGATGACCCATTGCTATTTACATATGGCTTCTCACCAATACATTCATGCTATATTCCTCATATCTTGCTTTCATGCTTGTGCTATGACATGTGAATTATTCATGCCCACTATTTGCACCAATGATATGCTTGCCATGATTCATTCTAGTACGTTGCATCTTCGCACTACTAGCTTGCTTGACTTGATCGCTATGATTGCTTGTTATGTTGCATCACTCATGTTCCACTATCACTTGCTTTCTTGGGTTGATGACGTATATGTTCATGCCTCTCACTTGATTTGCCATGATCATTATCTCTTGTCTCCATTAGTTGCATCTCTCATATCACCTTGTATTGAGTGCAACCATACTATGCTTATTGATCCTACAGACTTTGAAACCTTACTCGTGATGCATTCTTGTTTGATTGAGCCTATTGTATTTGGTTGTTCTCACATCATATGCCTCCATACTATGAAATACTCCCTTGTCATTTCTTATGATGAGCATGATTCATACACTTGTTTGGTATCTTACCACACGAATGATAGGTTTTGCACTTTCGCTAACCTCATTTGTTTTTCCGAGTGTTTGTCATGTTCTTTCATTTTGAAGGATTTACAAGGCGGTACCACCACGAGACATATTGGTTATGTGAAGGCATACAAGATGCGCGACTCCATCATCCTTGAGAAACTCCTAAAGGTGACCTCCTTCTCTTTGAGCCATCCTCAAATACGCATATTGGATGGGTCACTCTTTCATTGTTGTTTCCTTCTTGTTGTCTACATGATACATCTCACTAACGGAGGAACGACATTGGAGATTGGCTACATGGGCCTTCACATTGAGGAGCGCTCGCACTTATTGGATGCACCTTCGAAACTCCACTCATGCCTCGACATCGAGCTTTGGTACACCAACACCTCCATATTTGTTGATTGTGCTCATACATGTCATGCTCGATGGACATATCATACTCACCACAAGTGTGCACCCTATGCATGGATTGACTCACATTATGCTTGTCTTGTTGCATCTATTTCCATGTCATCCATGATATAGGAGCTTGTTCACTTCCTTAGCAAATTTGTTGTGATCTTCCTTGATGGCATAGTCATACATAATGATCACATTGCCTTCCATCAATTGCATGATAACATACACATGTTGAGCATCCATTGCCATATTCATGCTATTGATGAACCGTCTCACTATGACATCATTTTGCACCGTGGTTGCATTGATCATATTTACAACACATTTGTGCGCACAATGATTGCATTTCCTCCCATGAATGCTTTGCATCTCATTCTAGATCATCTTGATAAGCTTCATGCGCTTTGTCACGACCAATCTTGCCACACGGACTCATTCTTACATGATGGACACTTTGTGTGCGCTAACCATTGTATTTCCGAGTGTTGCTTGTGTTTGCTCTTTTTGCATGTCTATCACTCCGGCGACACCTTGGACTACTCGGATGGCGACATGTCTTCAACTTCGTCCAACTACAAGTCCGTCTTCGACAACCGTTTCCATGGTGATGAGGATCACGATCCGAGGTCGGATCTTTCCCAAGGGGGGGGGGAGATGATGCGGAGCATCCCACGTTCATCCCCATGTACACTCCCACTACTCCCCAAGCCCCAAGTGGACATATGACGAGACCTCGAACAAACGCCATTGGACACAAGGTGAACTCACTCCTCTCCGAACCTTCACTTCCCGCATGTGAGACATGGTTACTACCTCAAATATATGTGCTATGCATGACCAGGAACAAGGAGGAAGACCATGGACAAGACAGCAAGGACACCAAGTACAAGGACCAAGAGAAGAAGCTGCCCGAAGCTACAGCGGCCGGACGTGCGACCAGGACCGGACGTCCGACGACTCCCAGGCTCCGGACGACCGACCAAGGTCGGACGTCCGACGACCATCAGCCACTGGACGACCGACAACATCCGGAAATCCGACAAATCCACTCCCGAGCCAAATCGCCGGACGTCTGATAAGTACCGGACGACCGGACCCTCGCGAGCCACCGGACGTCTGGTACCCGTCGGACGACCGGCGCCTATGCGCTGCCATGTGTTGGGCCGCAGCCCATGTACCCCTTCACTTACCCCTTCGTGGCCCTAGACTATATATACTCCTCCACCTCCTCCTAGTTAGGTTTAGCATTGGTTTAGCTCATATTTTGTGTGAGAGCCTTGCTCATCCACTTGGTTACTTCTCCTCGGAGCTCACGACCTCTTCGGAGAAGATCCCCCAAGCGGATTCAAGACCCCTTTCTAGGGAAGACTATCAAGACCTCCGTACGGAGAAGAACGGTTCCTTTGTATCCTTACCTTTGTTGATTGTGGATCATATGTTACTCTATGTTGTCGGTGATCTAGCACTTGTGTGATTGATTCCGTGTTGGTTTAGTGATTCTCTCTCTCGTTTTCCCCGTGCTTCTCCTTTGTGCTTCCGTGTGTTCTTCGTGATTCCCCGTGGGATCCACTCCAAACGTGAAAGATCGTCCACATAGGGTTCCACCCTACATCACAAGGGTCACAATTGCATGGCAAAGGCATAGAAGCAAGTATAACATGCAAAGTGAACATGCTAGAATGGGCATCAGGTGACAAGTGGTGGATAGCCCATAGTCATGTGAGAGCCAAGTAGAAGAGATGCGCGTAGTCCTTGCGCGAAGGGAACAGTGGTAAGGATACTCCACGGGATCCCAAGTCATCGTTGCTCTCAAGAGCTCATTTCGTCAACTCTTGGGATTGAGAGGTTGACGAGTATACATGAGTACCTACACAAAATAAAGACAAAGGAAAAATTATGTGTGCATGGTATATGTACACATCATCCATCATGATGCGCACATGCATGTGTCGGTTAGCACAAAATAGCCAATGCTCAAATAAATGCGATGCGTGATATAGAAACATGTCATCCATCATGATAGGTTTGTTGTTTTGAATGGCATAATGGAGACTAAAATGATGTAATGCATCATGAGAAATTTCTAGAGCATTGTTATTCATGGAATGCATATGGTGCACGCAATTATGTGAATCGTGCAAAGTATGGAATGCATCAAAATCTCCTAATATGTATGAGGAAACTATGGGGTCTCCTCATGAGCATTAGTAGGAACATCACATGGAGAATATTCACAACATCCAAAACAATGCATATTTGGAACAATGTGATCATGGCGTGACATAGTAGATGAATTGCGCAAATCATGTAAAGGAAGCATGGCAATATCATCACAAGAGAAGCAAAAGCCAATGACCATCATCTCATCATCTATGCCATAAGTGCAAATAGGATTGATTTTAATGGGGCATGCATAGTTACTATGTTGAGATTGAAATGATGCAATATGGGAGATGTCACTCATAGCATATGACAAGTTCAATGGATTGTCAAACATGATGTGACCAATAGAATTTTCACATGATATCCTATGGAGCATAGCATCACAACTAGGCAACTCAACATGCTCATCATCATATTCATCATAAATAGGTAAGTCAAGGCATGAAGAAGTCTCACTAGCATGAAGCATGGGTATAGGTGGGTCAACATCATGGAAGCAATCATTGTCAAGAGAGTCCACTAGTGGGACAAGAGAAGCACCATCACCTATGTTACCTATGGAGCGTCGCTCATGTGTTGTAGGTGAGGTGTTGAAGATCGAATCATTGTCATCTTCATCTTGATAGAACCATGTGGGGGGTGCATCATCGTCCACCATGGCCATCGGTTTTCCCTTTGGAGGGATGGACTCGTCGAGGATAGGCATGTCATCATGTAGGAGACCTAGCACCAAAGAAGAAAACACACTAGGAGTAGAGGTTAAGTCGTTAGGAATCATAGTGGCCTCACGTGCTGTGTCAACTACCTCACTCACTAAGTGTTGTGGCTCACTCACTCCCTCAAGGATGCTCTCACTCATATGGTTGGTGGAGTCACTCAAATGGCGCTCAACCTCACATAGGATGTGTGGCATGCTATCATGTGTGGGGCTAGTGGTGGTCACACTCATCCTCTCAAAGGAAATGCTCTCAATGTCACGTATGGTGGAGTCACTCATGTCACTCATGTGGTGGTGGCTCTCCTCACATGGCACTTGGGGCATCTCGACATATGTGGGTGTCGGAGAGATGTAGGTGCAAATGTCTCCATGCGCGGTCGCGTAGCTTGACTCGGAGGAGGAGTCCAATGTGGGCGTCATCTTCATGTTGTTGAAGAGGTTCGCACTCGTCGTCGTAGTCGAAGGGGATGGCCCTTGCTCGACCGTCTTGTCGCCGTCTTGGTGTTCGAGGCCCATATGATGTGGCACCTCGTAGCTCGTCTCCATGACCGAAGGGAGTGTCCCATGCTCGGCCATCTTCCTTGAGGGGCTTCCGAAGATGGAAGTGTCGCCCTCGCTTGTAGTTGGTCGCCTTGGACTTGATGAAGTCGATGCAGGCCTACACGTGGGAATTAGGCGAAGATGTCGTACGTCCAAAGGCGAAGATGCCTTGATAGCACTTGGCGAAGATGCCGAAGTTGTTGTTGTAGCCGTAGCGCCGTCTTGGTGGTGGTCGTCTCGCGGTCTTCTCTTGTGCTTATGAAGCTTGGACTTGGCGTGAAGTAGGGCTTGTTGGGACTTGTGCATTTGCGCTTGTGGAGCATCTTCATGATGATGGTGTTGTTGTCGCGCTTGAGCTTGAAGGCGTTCGTCGTCGTCATGCACATGATGTTTGGAGGTGACTTGCCCTTCATGACGATGTGGATCACGAACGTGATGGTGGTCGCCATGTAGATGTGGACGAGGATGATTTGCACTTGCATCTTTTCGCGCTCCGAAGACTTGTGGCTTGAATGTTGCCGCCTTGAAGATGACGAAGGGGAAGAAGACTTGATCAAGGCTCTAATCTCCTCCATCCTTGCATCTTGCTCCTCTTTATGTGCGGAAAGCTTCTTCTCAATGTGCTCTCGCAATCTTGATTGTGCGCCTTGCACTTGTCGTTGTAGATCGAGGATAGACGCTTTGGTGATGTAGTTGTTCACGCCGTCATTGTTGTCGAGGACCGGAGAGGAAATGCCTTGCCTATTGTCGGTGTCAAAACCGGCGGATCTCGGGTAGGAGGTCCCTAACTGTGCGTCTAGGCGGATGGTAACAGGAGACAAGGGACGCGATGTTTTACCCAGGTTCAGGCCCTCTTGATGGAGGTAAAACCCTACGTCTTGCTTGATTAATATTGATGATGTGCATTACAAGAGTGGATCTACCACGAGATCAAGCAGGCTAAACCCTAGAAGCTAGCCTATGGTATGATTGTTGTTCGTCCTATGGACTAAAGCCATCCGGTTTATATAGACACCGGAGAGGGCTAGGGTTACACAGAGTAGGTTACAATGGTAGGAGATCTACATATTCGTATCGCCAAGCTTGCCTTCCACGCCAAGGGAATTCCCATCCAGACACGGGGCGAAGTCTTCAATCTTGTATCTTCATAGTCTTGGAGTCCGGCCGATGATGATAGTTCGGCTATCCGGACACCCCCTAGTCCAGGACTCCCTCAGTAGCCCCTGAACCAGGCTTCAATGACGATGAGTCCGGCGCGCATATTGTCTTCGGCATTGCAAGGCGGGTTCCTCCTCCAAATAATTTATAGAAGATTGTGAAAACCGGGATAGTGTCCGGCTCTGCCAAAATAAATTCCACGTACCACCGTAGAGAGAATAATATTACACCAGTTCAATCTGCTGACGCGTTTTGTGGCATGACATCACACCACTACCAAGCCTTTACTCGTTTTGTTTTTATTGTACCACCTCAGCGCGTTTAGCGAAGCGGTTTCCTTGGCACGTCTTGTCAAAGCAGAGATCGTGTTCCCCTTATACCGGGATTCCCATCAATACGGACGTGGGTAACCCAACCGCGCCATTGATTGCGGCGCTTGGGGGATAAGTGAGTTTTATCAGCCCGGTGGGGACGCATGTTTGTGTCCGCCCATATAAGGGGATAAAGATCCAACCCTTTTACCTGCGCCTTCTTCCTCCTTGGCTTATCCAACTCCGCGAACTCGAGCTCCAGCGCCCAAGTCCGCACTTCTCACCTCAACCTTCTCCAACTATGTCCGGAGCGGGAGGCAAGTGGATGGCCTTCTCCGTCACGGAGGGGCAGATCCAGAAGCTGCGCGACACCGGATATTTGTCCAGCAACATCGCGCACCGGCTCCCTGACGAGGGAGAGCTCATTCCCACCCCCAGGCCCCATGAGAGGGTAGTATTTCTTCCCCATTTCCTCCGCGGACTGGGCTTCCCACTTCATCCCTTTGTCCGGGGGCTCATGTTCTACTACAGCCTAGATTTCCATGATCTAGCCCCGAATTTCATCCTCAATATCTCGGCGTTTATCGTCGTGTGCGAGGCCTTCCTCTGCATCCAGCCCCACTTTGGTTTGTGGCTCAAGACCTTCAGCGTCAAGCCGAAGGTTGTGAAGGGCAGCCAAGCGGAGTGCGGAGGCGCCATGGTGGGCAGGATGTCCCACGTTACTTGGCTGGAGGGCACTTTCGTGGAAACCATTAAGGGGTGGCAATCCGGGTGGTTCTACATCACCGAGCCGCGTGACCCTGAATGGGCAGCAGCCCCCGAATTCAGATCCGGCATCCCTACACGGCTCACCTCCTGGAAAGAGAGTGGCCGGATCTGGGGTGATTCGGAGGAGCTGACCGGACTCCAAGCCTGTATCCAAAAGCTGGTGGACAAGAAGCTCAAGCTTGTCAACATAGTCTAGGTCATGCTCATCCGCCGGATTCTCCCGTGCCAACGACGGGGTTTCAACATTGTAGAGTTCGATCCGGCGCAGCACCAGACCCTGAGCGGGCTCTTCGACACTATGTACGAAGATGTCTGGAAGGTGCTGTTCAAGGGCGCCGAGGCTCCCGCATCCGCTACCGAAGATCGCGGATTCAGCTCGCAGCGTTCGGCTGACGAGGTAAGTAATTTTATCCTTTACGGAACGCTTGTTTTCCATAGTTTGACTCTATGCGGGATCTAAACTCCCTTTACCTTTGACAGGACTGGCTGGCGAAGGCCGAACAGACTATTTGTCCGGCCCCATTGCCAGAGGACCCAGCGGACGCCCGCCTAACAGGGCTGCTGGCTCCGGCACCCCACATGGTGCCGGAGAAGAAGGCCAAGAAGAAGGCCACGGGGACTCGGAAGAGTTCCCGTTTTCAGGTGCTATCGGATGACGACTCTGAGGCCGACTCCTCTCACCAAGGTGAGGAGGAGAAGAAAAAAGCCTCTCCCCCAGTGGGGGGAGAGAAGAAAATGAAGGCCTCCACAACGAGGGAGGCCGAAGGGTCCAAGAAGGGAAAAACTCTTCCCCCGGATTGCTCTGCCAACACCAGTGACGACAACGAGGACTGGCCCCCAAGGGCCAAGCCCCTGGCGAGATCGTGAGTATCCGGACTCTCGAATAACTTTATGGTTTTTCTTTTTTGCCGCACAATGTCTTTCTAATGCCGCATACAACCCTGCAGTCCGCCCAAGGACGATCTTCCCGCTTCGTCGAGCGGGTCCTTAGGTGCGTCGGATATGGATTCTCTTTCGACCGCCTCCACCCCCCGTGACACGAATGATGCCGAGGTGGGATCCCGGGAAGGGACCCGCCAGGAGGAGGAGGCCCCGAAGGTGTCGCAGGATAACCTCCCGGACTTTGCACCGGACTCGGCTCCGGATCCCATAGTGGCTCCGGAGTCCAGCGGGCGGCCCCTTCGTAAGAAGGGCAAGACCGTGACGCCGGCAGCCTCCGTCCAACCGGAGGCGCCGGATAGCTTGCTGGAGGCGCTCAATGGCGCCTCCATCAAGAGGAACACCGCACTGTTATGAGTGCGGTGATTCAGAAGGTGCAGCTCGCCAAGAGCGGGCTGACCGAAGCCTGCAGCAGCCTTCTAACAGGCTTTGAGGTAAGAATTTTGATATATGTAAAATAGTACCGCATAGACAGTAGCCCCTGATGCTCGGTTCGGTGTTCGGAAAGAAAAGCCGGACTGAGGATCTTAAGAAGATATACGCAGGAGTCATAAAAAATATGTCAATATGGGATTGCAGGCTGCGCTGCTGACCTCTGCCGCACTGACTGCGGAGGTCAATACTTTGAAGGAAAGCCTCGAGCGGTCCGAGAACGAGCTCGGCCGTGCCAAGAAGCAGCTCGAGGACAAGGAAGGTGAGTAACACCTTATTAAAATTGTACCTTACAGAAAAGGATTTTGGTTGCAAAAAGAATGACAAGGATAACGTGGGTATTGCAGGGGCCACTAACGAGGTGGCGACCCTGAAAGAGGCGGTGGCCGCGGCCGAACGCAATGCGGCCGCGGAGCGCACCGAGCGAGAGAAGCAGGAGGCGCGGGTGGCGGAGGTACAGCAAGAGCTCCAGGATCTCGTGAAAAAACATGAGAGCCTGGAGCGTGACTCGAAGACTCGAGAGTCTGAGCTTGCAACGGCTCTTGAGAGTGCCAAAGCCGCTAAGGCCGAAGCCTACAAGGCCCTCCAGGAGATCGAGGCGGTGAAGAAAATAGCAGCGGGTAAGGCATTTTTCATGCAAAGTAAGCATGTGAGTGTTAATTACCTGTTGCTTACCCGAATTCGGAGCTCTCCAGGAGCGTTCGCAGATCTTCCTCGCAGCGTGTCCGATGCTGCCGCGTTCTACCGGGCCGAGGAGGGGAGCTCGACGGAGAAGGTCTTCTGGTCTCAGTATGCTGAGGCCGGACATCCGGTGCCCCTTAGCGACCAGCTGAAGCAGCTGGTCGAGCTCCACAAGGCGGCCGAACAGGCCATGAAGGGCCTCATAGTTCGGCTGTGGCCTAAGGAGGCCATGCCTGGGAGCTACTTCGGCCTGGTGCGGCGGCTGGTGGATGCGTGCCCGTGGGTTGAAGTCATCAAGCACTCCGCCTGTATTGAAGGTGCCCGTCGGGCCCTTGCCCGCGCAAAGGTGCACTGGGGCAAGATGGATGCCCAGAAGCTCGTGACGGACCCGCCACCAGAGGGCAAGGAGCATCGCACGCCCGAGATGTATTATAAGAGTGTGCTGAAGGGCGCCCGCACTATTGCGGGTGAGTGCTCCAAAGATGTAATATTTGAGTAGACTCGCATTTTGTTATCCTGTGCGCTGAAAACTTAGTTCATTTGCGCTAAGCAACGCATTTTAATTTAAAATATTACCTTCTGTGCGGCTGTTTATCAAATCTGAGAGATGGCAAGTCGTCGGCTTCAGCCCCCATGCCACGAGTGCTGGGGTGTTCGGGATAAATTTGAGCACTCTTGTTCCCATATTTGGGTCCATCTAGGGAGGCGCTCAACACAACGAACAAGGCAACCGGACTTATAATGCTTGAACACTCTCACTTAGCCATAGAATTCTATAATTTTAAATTTCGGCGAAGCCCCTAGTCTTCGGAAGGCCGAATTTGGGGCGCTATCCACGCCTGGGCCGGACTAAGTCGGCTCCTCGCTCTAAGCGGCATAAGTCTTTAAGGACTCGCAAAAAACCTCTCGAACAGCGACCAGCTCTCGCCTCATCATGACGGTCAGTTTTAGCTTTCTCCACTGAGGCGTTAACCCAGCTCAACTGGGGCGCAATCGCAGTGGTTCTCCCAGTGCTACCTTAGCCGATACAACGGAACGTAAGGTACCAAAACATGGGAGCCGGGCAAACCCAACTATTGACCCAAGACATGATTCGGAGCCGATGCATATAATGCTATAAGTTCGGGGTGCCGCACTTGTGAAAGTGTTCGGACTTATCACACCATGATGCGGGAAATGTAAGCCCCTGGTGTATTTAGCCGTACCAAAACGTACGGATGCAACATGTCACAAATGAACATATGTATAAGAGAGAAATGCAATTGGAAGCAAAAAGGTGCTGCATTACTTATTCAAGAAAAACTGCTGTAAGTGCAGAACGATACAAATGGTGCGATAAGCAAGGGATGGGACTGTTAAACATGTCCCCCTCCAGGGGTAGGCTGCCGAATGGTGCGTAAAACAGATTTAATGCTCGTAATGGAGACCACCTGGATATTCGTTGTAGCCTTTATCCTTCCCTGGCTGTTGCATCGTGAGTTCGGCAGGTCTGCTGCCGGACAGGGCCTCTGACGAACGGAGTCCTGTGGGTAAAAATAAAAAGGAAAAAGAAAAGAAAAAAAGAACGACACACTTGAGAGCCCCTGGTGTGGTTGAGCCGCAGTCTGGGCCTATCGTGGTCGTGCCCCTCTCCCCATGCCCATGGTATCTTCAGAGCGTAATGGTGTACGCGAAGGACCTGTCTTGACGTTTTACAGGGGCTGGGGTTGGGGCCGCACTGCTACGCGTGCTCGGAACGTGCCAGGTGGTCTTGTTGTATGTTACTCCGGGCGCGCTTAGCTGTGTCCGGCCGCTTAACGGCCGGACTCGAGAATTGCCTTAAGAGGCTGCATTGTACTTCTGCCGCGAGAGTCGCTGTATGTTCCTCCGTGCGGAGAGAACGTTCAGTGTTGCCGTTGACCGTGATGACTCCTCGAGGGCCTGGCATCTTGAGCTTGAGGTATGCGTAGTGCGGCACCGCGTTGAACTTTGCAAACGCGGTACGTCCGAGCAGGGCATGATAGCCGCTGC
Source organism: Triticum aestivum (assembly GCF_018294505.1). NCBI lineage: Eukaryota > Viridiplantae > Streptophyta > Magnoliopsida > Poales > Poaceae > Triticum > Triticum aestivum. Next base: position 317,098,960 of record NC_057804.1, on the reverse strand, counting down.
GGAACGGAACTATGTCGAAGATTAACTCCTCGCTTCGGAAGTTATCCGGGGATCCGAAGACCACTTCCAGTGTAACTGAGCCTGTACAATTGGCTTCTACACCTGGTATGACGCCTTTAAAGGTCGTCTTGGTAGGTTTAATCCTTGAGGGGTCTATGCCCATTTTGCGCACTGTATCCTGATAAAGCAGGTTCAGGCTGCTGCCGCCGTCCATCAGGACTCTGGTGAGGTGAAATCCATCGACGATTGGGTCTAAGACCAATGCGGCGAATCCGCCGTGGCGGATGCTGGTGGGGTGGTCCCTTCGGTCAAAAGTGATCGGGCAGGAGGACCATGGATTGAACTTCGGGGCGACTGGCTCCATCGCGTATACATCCCTGAGTGCACGCTTCCGCTCCCTTTTGGGTATGTGCGTTGCGTATATCATGTTCACCGTCCGCACCTGTGGGGGGAAACCCTTCTGTCCTCTATTGTTCGGCGGTCGGGTCTCTTCCTCGTCATCGCTATGCAGCCCCTTGTCATTGTTTTCGGCAATTAACTTGCCTGCCTGCTTGAATACCCAACAGTCCCTGTTGGTGTGGTTAGCTGGCTTTTCGGGGGTGCCGTGTATCTGGCACAAGCGGTCGAGTATTCGGTCCAAATTGGACGGACCCGGAGTAGTTCTTTTGAATGGCTTTTTCCGCTGACCGGGTTTAGAGCCTCTGAATCCGGCATTGACTGCCGTATCCTCACTATTGTCGCCGTTAATGCGGCGTTTGTTTTTGTTACGACGCGACCTGCCATTACGGTCCTTGATATCCGGACTGCCAGAATTTTTGCTGAGGTTGTTGCTGCGTGCTAGCCAGCTGTCCTCACCCGCGCAGAAGCGGGTCATGAGTGATGTGAGGGCTGCCATGGATTTCGGCTTTTCCTGTCCCAGGTGCCGGGCAAGCCACTCGTCGCGGATATTATGCTTGAAGGCCGCGAGGGCCTCCGCATCCGGACAGTCGACGATTTGGTTTTTCTTGGTTAAGAATCGTGTCCAGAATTGTCTGGCCGATTCGTCTGGCTGCTGAATTATGTGGCTTAGGTCATCAGCGTCTGGTGGTCGCACATACGTGCCTTGGAAGTTATCGAGGAATGCGGCTTCCAGGTCTTCCCAACTCCCAATTGACTCTGCTGGCAAGCTGTTAAGCCAATGCCGGGCTGGTCCTTTAAGCTTGAGGGGGAGATATTTGATGGCGTGAAGATCGTCACCGCGGGCCATGTGGATGTGAAGGAGATAGTCTTCGATCCAAACCGCGGGGTCTGTTGTGCCATCGTAAGATTCAATATTCACGGGTTTAAACCCTTCGGGGATTTGATGATCCATTACTTCATCTGTGAAGCATAGTGGGTGTGCGGCGCCTCTGTACTGGGCGATATCACGACGGAGCTCAAAAGAGCTTTGTCTGTTTTGTTCGGCCCGGCCGGACTTACTGTGTCCGGCGCGACGGTTGTCGTCACGTATCATGGGGCGCCCACGCGATCCATAGATCGATCTTGATTGTCTTGCCTTATCCTCCAATATATCTCGCAAGTCCGGAGCGTTCCCCTGTGGCTTTGTGCTCTTCGAGCGATGCCGGGGTACGGGTCTAGTGAAGGGCCTAGAGGCCTCTCTGTCGCGACCACGGGGTGGTCGGTCAGCCGTATTGTCTCCTGGTGATGCGGGTTCATACACCTCCTCCTCTAATCGGGGGAGCAGCTTGCGTTTAGGGTAGCTTTTGGAGGGGCGTTCGAGCTCATGCTCTTCGGCCGCGAGGACTTCAGTCCATCTGTCGGCTAGCAGATCTTGATCAGCTCTAAGCTGTTGCTGCTTTTTCTTGAGGCTGTTCGCCGTGGCCATAAGCCTGCGTTTAAAACGCTCTTGTTCGACGGGATCCTCAGGCACGACGAATTCATCGTCGTCGAGGCTTGCCTCGTCTCCGGAGGGAGGCATATAATCCTCTACCTCTTCTTCTGCCGCTCTCTCATGAGGGCTGGCGTCTCCATCCTCCTGCGCTGGATCTTGCTGGAGTGGGTTGTCTTCGGCACTGTCCGGTGTATTATTATCTCCGGTGCCGGAATCTTCATTCTTGCTGTGGCGGGATTTAGAGCGGCGCCGCTGACGCCGGCGCTTGGGCTGTTTCTTGGAGGGGTCATCCTCCGCTGTTCCTTCGCCATTCCCATCCTTTGGGATATCCACCATGTATATGTCATATGATGAGGTGGCTTTCCAGTGCCCGGTGGGCGCTGGTTCTTGGTCGTCTCCGGCATCGTCGTCCATACCGTCGATGTCTTCGGAGTCGTAGTCTAGCATGTCGGTTAGATCGTCGACAGTGGCTACCAAGTGGGTGGTGGGTGGGCTTTGAATTTCTTCGTCGTCCGCATCCCAACCGTCCTGACCGCAGTCCGGCCAGGGCTCTCCTGATAACGAGAGATACTTTAGCGAACTCAAGATGTCGCCGAAAGGTGAGTGTTGAAAGATGTCCGCTGCGGTGAACTCCATGATCGGCGCCCAATCGGATTTGATCGGAGGGGGCGCGGGAGGTTCGGAGTCCGACAAGGAGTCCGGCACCTCAGAGTCACGAGCTTCATGAGGGACAAGGTCATTGTTTGGCTCTATCGCCGTAGAGGTTGCAGCCCCCGAGGCGGTGTCTAGCCATCCGTCCTCGACCTGCGCAGCCGGCTCCGAATTGAAGATCGGAGCGGGTTCAAGTGCGGCCTCCAGGGTACTGTCCGGCTGCAGAGCTAAATCATGCTCGCCGTGACAGTGCGGCACGCTCGACTGTGGCTCGAATCCATCGAGGATCAAGTCCCCGCGGATGTCGGCCGTGAAGTTTAAACGTCCAAATATGACCTGACGGCCAGGGGCGTAGCTTTCGATCTGCTCCAGTTGGCCAAGTGAATTGGCTTGCAGTGCAAAGCCGCCGAATACGAAGATCTGTCCGGGGAGGAAGGTCTCACCCTGGACTGCGTCGTTGATGATGATCGAAGAATCCATTGAGCCTATCGATGACGGCATAGAGGAACTCTCAATGAAAGCACCAATGTCGGTGTCAAAACCGGCGGATCTCGGGTAGGGGGTGCCGAACTGTGCGTCTAGGCGGATGGTAATAGGAGACAAGGGACACGATGTTTTACCCAGGTTCGGGCCCTCTTGATGGAGGTAAAACCCTACGTCCTGCTTGATTAATATTGATGATGTGTGTTACAAGAGTGGATCTACCACGAGATCAAGGAGGCTAAACCCTAGAAGCTAGCCTATGGTATGATTGTTGTTCATCCTATGGACTAAAGCCATCCGGTTTATATAGACACCGGAGAGGGCTAGGGTTACACAGAGTTGGTTACAATGGTAGGAGATCTACATATCCGTATCGCCAAGCTTGCCTTCGACGCCAAGGAAAGTCCCATCCGGACACGGGACGAAGTCTTCAATCTTGTATCTTCATAGTCTTGGAGTCCGGTCGATGATGATAGTTCGGCTATCCGGAAACCCCCTAGTCCAGGACTCCCTCACCTATCCATCACAAGACTCGAGCAAATATGAGTGGGAGAAAGAGAAGAACTTATACGAATGTACCTTGACCGATGTTGACAATGAATCAAGTTCACTCAAATGCGGACAATGAAATAGCACTATTGGTACCAATCCTTGTCGGTTCTCACACCTACACAAGTAAAGCTTTTGGTGGAGCTCGATGAGGATAGTGGCACAAAAATTTAATGCAAAATGTTAGCAAGAGTCAATAATGTTGAAAGAGATTCACAAATTTGCAAGTGAAACAAATGGTCCAATAGCAATATGTGGCACATGGAAACACACACACGGATAGATAAATGGGGTCGTGCAACCAAGGAATGAGCACAAAATGTGGAATCCACGTAAAACGCTCGTGTTGCACAACTCAAGAGAGATGCTAGCACGATTGCTCTATAGGCGGATACGACACTTGTGCACAACCTGTAAGATGCAAGATGGATATACTTTCTATCCCAAGTATGCTATGTATGTATGGTTCCCGGTGTTTCTCTCAAGATGATCCAAGATGATCGGATATGACAATCTTATGTGCAATGTGGTATGATGCTATGGCACTTGCTTACAAGCTTCTTTGCTCTCTTTCTTTTGGTTAAAAGCTTTATTTCTTTTTTTTCTATGGCCACTTTTGCACAATGCACAAACCAAGATAGCAATTATGTATATGCGGGAACAATCTTGTGACACAAGAGATGATATGATGATACCAATGTGATATGGTATGTATGCAATGGGAAGTATGATCACTAATGTGCACAAGTAACGTTGCCGACAATACTCAAATGGCTAGTCTTGATAGGCAAGTAACGCAAAATGGGCTAGGGGTTATCAATGTAATTTGCAAGGGGAATATACAATGGTGTCATCGAGGTTACCGTCCTTTGCGATGATGAGTGGCGGTGTCTTTGATGTAGATACCAAGATGATGGAGACTCGTCCCTAAGTAGCCGAAACACCTTAGGAAACGGAAAAACCGCGAACTCAAAATCTCAAATGACAAATGTCAAATGGTGGTAGCGGAGACCGGTGGTGGTTTGCACTTGGCAATGTGGGGTGGAATAATGGGCTATACACGTGTTGGAGTTGAAGTTGTCGTCCCTAAGTAGCCGAAACACCTTAGGAGACACAAGCCACGACTCAGACAAGCTCAAACAACTACTGGGTTAAGTTGGGGGTGCGAAATGTATGGTGGGTAAGCCTATGCGGAAGTGGTGGTGGTGGTTGATGAAGAAGCAATTTTCCCTAAGTAGCCGAAACACCTTAGGAGACTCGAATCACTACTCAAGCAACCACTAATGCTATGGCAAGCAAAATGGGTTAGGTTGCGGAAGTCGGTGGTGGCTATGCGGATGATATGGTGGAGGGCCTAGGCAAAGATGCCAAAATTCACAAAATTTGATGGAGTCAAATGATGTTGGTGGTATTTTTGTGGGATGGGGGATGTCAAGAGCTTCAAAACAAGCTAAAGAACATCAAAATCAGAGTTCGAATGAATTAGTTATGTCCGAAACTAGAATCAACCGAAGTCAAAACCTACAGGTTACGGACGTCCGGAAAGGTCGGATGTCTGGGGCGTCGGACGCCCGGAAAAGTCAGAAATCCGTAAATTTGGTTCAGGTTAGGGGTTTCGGTCGTCCGGGAAAGGTCGGATGTCCGGTGCTTCGTGGGGGTCCGGACGTCCGTAAAATGTCGGTCGTCCGGTGGGTCGGGGTCAACGCGAGAATTGAGTTCCGGGACGCGATTTTGGGCGGAAAATGGAGATTTCGGGGTCAAAATTGACAAGATTTTGTGGATGGAAGATGGGGAAACTTGGGGAAATGCTAGATCCACTCGAAACCAAGTAAATCCACAGATCAAAATCAACAAAACATCATCAAACCAACAAATCACAAAAAAATTTGGGGGCTATTTTTGGTGGGGATTTTCGGATTTAGGCAAGAACACACAAAATCAAGCTAGAAAAAGAGGGGCAGGGGCTCCAAAACCATGATCAACGTGGCTCATGATACCAAGATGATGTAGGATGGAACCCTATGGTGACGATATTTCACGTTTGGAGTGGATCCTACGGGGAATCACGAAGAACACGCGTAAGCACAAAGGAGAACACGGAGGAAACGAGAGAGAAATCACTCAACCAACAAGGAATCAATCACACACGTGCTAGATCACCGAACACAAAGAGATACATATGATCCACAATCAACAAAGGTAAGGATACAAAGGTAACCGATCTTCTCCGTGAGGAGGTCTTGAATCCACAAGGGGATTTTCCCACGAGGAGGTCTTGAATCCGATAGGATCTTCTCCGAGGAGGCCGCGGTCTCTCACGAGGAGGAGATCCGATGGATGAGCGAAGCTCTATCTCTAACTTGAGCTAAATCAACGCTAACCCTAACGAGGAGGAGGTGGAGGAGTATATATAGTCTAGGGCCACGAAGGGGTAAGTGAAGGGGTACATGGGCTACGGCCCAACACATGGCAGCGCACAGGCGCCGGTTGTCTGACAGGTACCAGATGTCCGGTGGCTCGCGAGGGTCCGGTCGTCCGGTGCATGTCGGATGTCCGGTGTTTTGGCCCTGGACAGGTGGTGTCGGACGTCCGGTCGACGTCGGTCGTCCGGGCGCTGGAGAGTGTCGGACGTCCGGTGTCTGGCGGTCGTCCGGGCGCTGGGAGTTGTTGGACGTCCGGTGGCTCCGGTCGTCCGTGGATTCGGCTCGGGTCCTCAGGGGCCGGACGTCCGGGCTGGGCCGATCGTCCGGTGGCTGTAGCTTCGCGCAGCTTCTTCCCTGGGTCCTTGTACTTGGTGTCCTCGCTAGCTGTTCCGTTGGATGTGGTGGCTTCGTGGCTTTCCTCCAAGTACCTGATCATGCATAGAACACACGTTGGAGGTAGTAGCCATATCTCACATGTAGAAAGTGATGGTTCGGAGAGGAGCGTGTTCACCTTGTGTCCAATGGCGTATGTTAGAGGTCTCGTCATATGTCCACTTGGGGTTTGGAGAGTAGTCAAAGTGTACATGGGGATGAACGTGGGATGCTCCGCATCACCGGATGTCCGGTCCCTGTAGCTTCCTCTGCAGATGCCTGGCCTTGTGGATCTCCAAGGGCCGGATGTCCGGGGTCCTGGCCGGATGTCCGGTGCCTGGAGGCTGTCCTTGCCTTCTTCCATGGGTTCTCTTTTTCCACGGACTTGGGGTCTTGACCATCTTCACATGCATCCTCGGGAGGGTCGTCTTGGTACCTAATCATGCACAACATTCCGGATTGAGGTAGTAGCCATGTCTCGAGAGGATCATATGAGATATCATTAAGGAGAGAAGTCACCTCGGTCTCGAGAACTCTAGCACGTGCTCTAGTCATGGGTCCTCTTGAGGCTTGGTGAGGCGATGGAAGGTCCATGGGGATGACCGAAGGATGCTCCGCATCGTCTCCCCCCCCCCCCTTGGGAAAGATCCGACCTCGGATCGAAATCCTCATCACCATGGTACGGGGAGAGATCGGAGACGTTGAAGATGTCGCTCACATTGTACTTGTCGCGTGGAAGATCGATCTTGTAAGCGTTGTTGTTGTAGCGTGCTAGTACCTTGAAGGGTCCGCCGGCTCGTGGGAGAACCTTGAATTTGCGTTCGTTTGGGAAGCGGTCCTTACGAAGGTGTAGCCACATGAGGTCTCCAATGTTGAATATCACGGGATGCTTGTTGACGTTGAGCTTGGTCGTGAGTCGTTGTACTTGGCGCTTGATGGTGTGTCTTGTATCTTCATGCATCTTCTTGATGTAGCTTGCACGGGCACTTGCGTCGAGGTTGGTGCGCTCTTGTAGAGGAAGAGGTAGAATGTCCAGTGGGGACAATGGGTTGAAGCCGTAGATGACCTCGAAGGGGGACTTGCCGGTCGTCCAATGTCTTGCACGGTTGTAGGCGTACTCGGAGATGGGTAGACACTCCTCCCACTCCTTGATGTTCTTCTTGATCAACACGCGGAGTAGAGTGGATAGTGTACGGTTCGTCACCTTCGTTTGGCCATCGGTTTGAGGGTGGTATGCGGATGAGAACAAGAGCTTGATTCCGAGCTTGGTGCATAGGGTCTTCCAAAAGTAACTCAAGAACTTGACATCGCGGTCGGAGACGATTGTGTTTGGTACTCCATGAAGACGCAAGATTTCCCTACAAAAGAGATTTGCAACATGTGAAGCATCGTCTATCTTGTTGCAAGGGATGAAATGTGCCATCTTAGAAAATCGGTCCACAACAACAAACACGGAATCCTTGCCATTTTGAGTTCTAGGCAAACCAAGTACAAAATCCATGCTAATGTCTTCCCAAGGTTGATAAGGAATAGGGAGAGGCATGTAAAGCATCGGGTGGTGAAGCGTGAGACGTCACGGAACATCTTGGGCCAAAAGTAGTTCTTGGAGAGTGTGGCGAATGTCTTGTCGCGTCTGAAATGTCCCATGAGTCCGCCTCCATGAGCCTCTTGCAAAAGTGATGCGGAGCATCCCACGTTCATCCCCATGTACACTCCGACTACTCTCCAAACCCCAAGTGGAGATATGACGAGACCTCGAACAAACACCATTGGACACAAGGTGAACTCGCTCCTCTCCGAACCTTCACTTCCCACATGTGAGACATGGTTACTACCTCAAACATGTGTGCTATGCATGTCTACGAACCAAGAGGAAGGCCATGGAACAGCTACGAGCATTGGACAAGACGGTGAGGACACCAAGTACAAGGACCAAGAGAAGAAGCTGCTCGAAGCTACAGCCACCGGACGACCGGTCCAGCCTGGACGTCCGGCCCCTGAAGGTCACGCCAGCCCAAGGAAACCAGACCAACGAATGCTACAGCGGCCGGACGTCCGACCAGGACCGGACGTCCGACGACTCCCAGGCTTCGGACGACCGGCCACCTCGGGACGTCCGAGACATCCCCACCAGAACAAAAACTACGGATATCCGGCGAAGGCCGGACATCCGTGCATCAGGCAACAAAACGATATCTATGGACATCCGAAGACCTACGGACGTCCGGACCTTCCTGAGCCTTCGGACGACCGGAACCCTCCGGACGTCCGACGCATGTCTGCGCACAATGTATTGGACCGAGTCCATGTATCCCCCACTTACCCCTTCGTGGCCCATGACTATATATACTCCTCCACCTCCTCCTAGTTAGGGTTAGCATTGATTTAGCTCAAGTTAGAGATAGAGCTTCGCTCATCCATCGGATCTCCTCCTCGTGAGAGACCGCGGCCTCCTCGGAGAAGATCCTATCGGATTCAAGACCCCCTCGTGGGAAGATCCCCTTGTGGATTCAAGACCTCCTCACGGAGAAGATCGGTTACCTTTGTAAGTTGTTGATTGTGGATCATATGTATCTCTTTGTGTTCGGTGATCTAGCACTTGTGTGATTGATTCCTTGTTGGTTGAGTGTTTCTCTCGTTCTCCCCGTGTTTTCCCTCTAGTTCTTCCGCATGTTCTTCGTGATTCCCCGTAGGATCCACTCCAAACGTGAAAGATCGTCACCATAGGGTTCCACCCTACATCATCTTGGATCAGAGCAAGGTTGATCACGTTTTTGGAGCCCCTACCCCTCTTTTTCTAGCTTGATTTTGTTGTGTTCTTCCCTAAATTCGAAAATCCCCACCAAAAATAGCCCCAATTTTTTTGTGATTTGTTGGTTTGATGATGTTTTGTATATTTTGATCCATGGATTTGCTTGGTTTCAAGTGGATCTATCATTACCCCAAGTTTCCCCATTTTTCCTCCACGAAATCCCGCGAATTTTGACCCCGAAATCACCAATTTCCGCCCCAAAATCGCGTCCCGGATCTGAAATTTCGCGTTGACCCCGACCCACCGGACGACCGACGATTTACGGACGTCCGGACCCCCGCGAAGCACCGGACGTACGACCTTTTCCGGACGACCGGAACCCCTAACCCGAACCAAATTTATGGATTTCCGACTTTTCCAGACGTCCGACGCCCCGGACATCCGACCTTTCCGGACGTCCGTAACCTGTAATTTCAGACTTCGGCTGATTCTTGTTTCGGCCATAACTAATTCATCCGAACTCCGATTTTGACGTTCTTTAGCTCGTTTTGAAGCTCTTGACATCCCCCTTCCCACAAAAATACCACCAGCATCATTTGACTCCATCAAAAGTTTGGAACTTTGGCACCTTTGCCTAGGCCTTCCACCATATCATCCGCATAGCCACCACCGACTTCCGCAACCTAACCAATTTGTTCCCCATTGTATATGTGGTTTCTTGAGTAGTGATTCGAGTCTCCTAAGGTGTTTCGGCTACTTAGGGACGATTGCTTCTTCATCAACCACCACCACCATATCTTCCGCATAGCATTACCCACCATACATTTCGCCCCCCAACTTAACCCAATAGTTGTTTGAGCTTGTTTGAGTTGTGGCTTGTGTCTCCTAAGGTGTTTCGGCTACTTAGGGACGGCAACTTCAACTCCGACACGTGTGTAGCCCATCATCCCACTTCCGCGTTGCCAAGTGCAAACCTCCACCGCTTTCCGCTACCACCATTTGACTTTTGTCCTTGAGATTTTGAGTTTGTGATTTTTCTGTTTCCTAAGGTGTTTCGGCTACTTAGGGACGAGTCTCCATCATCTTGGTATCTACATCAAGAACACCGCCTCTCATCATCGCAAAGGACGGTAACCTCGACAACACCATTGTATATTCCCCTTGCAAATTCCATTGATAACCCCTAGCCCATTTTGCGTTACTTGCCTATCGAGACTAGCCATTTGAGTATTGCCGGCAACGTTACTTGTGCACATTAGTGATCATACTTCCCATAGCATACATACCATATCATCGTGGTGCATATATTGGTATCATATATTGTGTCACAAGTTTGTTCCCGCATATACACAATTGCTATCTTGGTTTGTGCATTGTGCAAAACTGGCCATATAGAAAAAAAGAAAGAGAATAAGCTTTTAAGCAAAAGAAAGAGAGCAAAGATGCTTGTAAGCAAGTGCCATAGCATCATACCACATTGCACATAAGATTGTCATATCCGATCAACTTGGGTCATCTTGAGAGGAACACCGGAAACCATACATACATAGCATACTTGGGATAGAAAGTTTATCCATCTTGCATCTTATAGGTTGTGCACAAGTGTTGTATCCGCCTATTGAGAAATCATGCTAGCGTCTCTCTTGAGTTGTGCAACACGAGCGTTTTCCGTGGATTCCACATTTTGTGCTCATTCCTTGGTTGCACGACCCCATTTATCTATCCGTGTGTGTGTTTCCGTGTGCCATTCTTTGCTATTGGTCCATTTGTTTCACTTGCAAATTTGTGAATCTCTTTCAACATTATTGACTCTTGCTAACATTTTGCATTAAATTTTTGTACCACTATCCTCACCGAGCTCCTCCATAAGCCTTACTTGTGTAGGTGTGAGAACCGACAAGGATTGGTACCAATAGTGCTATTTCATTGTCCGCATTTGAGTGAACTTGATTCATTGTCAACATCGGTGAAGGTACATTGGTATAAGTTCTTCTTGTTCTCCCACTCATATTTGCTCGAGTCTTGTGATGGATAGGCAAGGCATTTCCTCTCCGGTCCTCGACAACAATGACGACGTGAACAACTACATCACCAAAGCGTCTATCTTCAATCTACAATGACAAGTGCAAGGCGCACAATCAAGATTGCGAGAGCACATCGAGAAGAAGCTTGCCGCACATAAAGAGGAGCAAGATGCAAGGATGGAGGAGATTAGATCCTTGATCAAGTCTTCTTCCCCTTCGTCTCTTCAAGGCGGCGACATTCAAGCCACAAGTCTTCGGAGCGCAAACACGATGCAAGTGCAAGTCGTCCACGTCCACATCTACATGGCGACCACCATCACGTTCGTGATCAACATCGTCATGAAGGGCAAGTCACCTCCAAGCATCATGTGCACAACGACGACGAGCGCCAAGGAGCTCAAGCACGACACCGACATCATTATCATGCAGATGCTCCACAAGTGCAAATGCACAAGTCCCAACAAGCCCTACTTCACGCCAAGTCCAAGCTTCATGAGCAAAAGAGAAGACCGCGAGACGACCACCACCAAGACGGTGCTAAGGCTACAACAACCACTTCGGCATCTTCGCCAAGTGCTATCTAGGCATCTTCGCCTTTGGACGTACGGCATCTTCGCCTACTTCCCACGAGTACGCCTACAACCACTTCATCAAGTCCAAGGCGACCACCTACGAGAGAGGGTGACACTTCCATCTTTGGAAGCCCCCCAAGGAATATGGCCGAGCATGGGAAATTCCCTTCGGTCATGGAGACGAGCTACGAGGTGCCACATCATATGGGCCTCCAACACCAAGACGGCGACAAGACGGTCAAGCAAGGTCCATCCCCTTCGACTACGGCGACGAGCGTGAACCTCTTCAACACCATGAAGACGGCGCCCACATTAGACTCCTCCTCCGAGTCAAGCTACGCGACCGCGCATGGAGACATTTGCACCTACACCTCTCCGACACCCACCTATGTTGAGCTGCCCCATTTGTCATGTGAGGAGATCCACCACCCCATGAGAGAGATGAGTGACTCCACCATACGTGACATTGAGAGCATTTCCTATGAGAGGATGAGTGTGACCACCACTAGCCTCACACATGAGAGCATGCCACACATCCTATGTGAGGTTGAGCGCCAGTTGAGTGACTCCACCAACCATATGAGTGAGAGCACCCTTGAGGGAGTGAGTGAGCCACAACATGTAGTGAGTGAGGTAGTTGACACGGCATGTGAGGCCACTATGATTTCTAACGACTTAACCTCTACTCCTAGTGTGTTTTCTTCTTTGGTGCTAGGTCTCCTACATGATGACATTCCTACCCTCGACGAATCCATCCCTCCGATGGGAAAACCGATGGCCATGGTGGACGATGATGCACCCCCCACATGGTTCCATCAAGATGAAGATGAGAACGAGATGATCTTCAACACCTCACCTACAACACATGAGCGACGCTCCAAAGGTAACATAGGTGATAGTGCTTCTCTTGTCCCACTAGTGGACTCTCTTAACATTGATTGCTCCCATGATGTTGACCCACCTATTCCCATGCTTCATGCTAGTGAGACTTCTTCATGCCTTGACTTACCTATTTATGATGAATATGATGATGAGCATGTTGAGTTGCCTAGTTGTGATGCTATGCTCCATAGGATATCATGTGAAAATTCTATTGGTCACATCATGCTTGACAATCCATTGAACTTGTCATATGCTATGAGTGAGATCTCCCACATTGCATCATTTCAATCTCAACATAGTAACTATGCATGCCCCATTAAAATCAATCCCATTTGCACTTATGGCATAGATGACGAGACTATGGTCATTGGCTTTTGCTTCTCTTGTGATGATATAGCCATGCTTCCTTTACATGATTTGCGCAATTCATCTATTATGTCATGCCATGATCACATTGTTTCGAATATGCATTGTTTTGGATGTTGTCAATATTCTCCATGGGACGTTTACACTAATGCTCATGAGGAGACCCCCATAGTTTCCTCATATATATTAGGAGATCTTGATGCATTTCATACTTTGCATGATTCCCATAATTGCCACCATACGCATTCCATGAATAACAATGCTCTAGATATTTCTCATGATGCATTACATCCTTTGAGTCTCCATTATGCCATACATAATAACAAACCTATCATGATGGATGACATGTTTCTATATCACGCATCTCATTTATTTGAGCATTGGCTATTTTGTGCTAACCGACACATGCATGTGCGCATCATGATGGATGATGTGTACATATACCATGCACACACAATTTTTCCTTTGCCTTTGTTTTGTGTAGGTACTCACATATACTCGTCAACCTCACAATCCCATGAGTTGACGAAACGAGCTCTTGAGAGCAACGACGACTTGGGATCCCGTGGACTATCCTTACCACCGTTCCCTTTGCACAAGGAGTACGCGCATCTCTTCTACTTGGCTCTCACACGGCTATGGGCTATTTACCACTTGTCACCTTATGCTCATTTTCCCGTGTTCACTTTGCATGTTATACTTGCTTCTATGCATTTGCCATGCAATTGTGACCCTTGCTTGCATCTACCCATGATTCACCATTATGATACTTCTATGTGTATTTGCATGCTTGGTGGAGATCCTTGTTGCTATTGCCATGTTTATCATGTGCCTCATACTATTGTTGATTCTTGTGTTGGGAGAGTCATGATGTTCCATTGCTATTTACATAGGACTTCTTGCCAACACCATGAACCTACTTTCCTCATATCTTGCTTTCATGCTTGTGCTATGACATGTGAATTATTCATGCCCACTATTTTCACACATGACATGCTTGCCATGATTCCTTCTAGTATGTTGCATCTTCGCACTACTAGCATGCTTGACTTGATCGCTATGATTACTTGCTATGTTGCATCACCCATGTTCCACTATTGCTTGCTTTCTTGGGTTGATGACATAGATGTTGATGCCTCTCACTTGGTTTGTCATGATCATTGTCTCTTGTCTCCATTAGTTGCCTCTTTCATATCCACTTGTATTGAGTGCAACCATACTATACTTATTGATCCTAGAGACTTTGACAACTTACTTGTGATGCATGCTTATTTGATTGAGCCTATTGCATTTGGTTGTTCTTACATCATATGCCTCCATACTATGAAATGCTCCCTTGTCCTTTCTTATGATGAGCATGATGCATACACTTGTTGGGTATTTTACCACTTGAATGATAGGTTTTGCATGTCCGCTAACCTCATTTGTTTTTCCAAGTGTTTGTCATGTTCTTTCATTTTGGAGGATTCACAAGGCGGTGCCGTTATGCGACATATTGGTTATGTGAAGGCATACATGATGTACAACTCCAACATCTTTGGGAACTTTCTTGAGGTGAACTCCTTCTCTTTGAGCCATCCTCAAATACGCATATTGGTTGGGTCACTCTTTCATTGTTGTTTCCTTCTTGTTGTCTACATGATACATCTCGTGAACGGAGGAGCGACATTGGAGATTGGCTACATGGACCTTCACATTGAGGAACGCTCGCACTTATTGGACGCACCTTCGAAAATCCACTCATGCCTCGACATCGAGCTTTGGTACACCAACACCTCCATATTTGTTGATTGTGCTCATACATGTCATGCTCGATGGACATATCATACTCACCACAAGTTTGCACCCTATGCATGGATTGACTCACATTATGATTGCCTTGTTGCATCTTATATTCCAATGTCATCCATGATATATGAGCTTGTTCACTTCCTTAGCAAATTTGTTGTGATCTTCCTTGATGGCATATTCATACATAATGATCACATTGTCGACCATCAATTGCATGATAACATACACATATTGAGCATCCATTGCCATGTTCATGCTATTGATAAACCGTCTCACTGTGACATCATTTTGCACCGTGGTTGCATTGATCATATTTACAACACATTTGTGTGCACAATGATTGCATTTCCTCCCATGAATGTTTTGCATCTCATTCTATATCATCTTGATAAGCTTCATGCGTTTTGTCACAACCAATCTTGCCGCACGGACGCATTCTTGCATGATGGACACTTTGTGTGCGCTAACCATTGTATTTCCGAGTGTTGCTTGTGTTTGCTCTTTTTGCATGTCTATCACTCCGGCGACACCTTGGACTACTTGGATTGCGCAATGCCTTCATCGATGTCCAACTACAAGTCCGTCCACGACAACCGTTTCCATGGTGATGAGGATCATGATCCGAGGTCGGATCTTTCCCAAGGGGGGGGGGAGATGATGCGGAGCATCCCACGTTCATCCCCATGTACACTCTGACTACTCTCCAAACCCCAAGTGGACATATGACGAGACCTCGAACAAACGCCATTGGACACAAGGTGAACTCGCTCCTCTCTGAACCTTCACTTCCCACATGTGAGACATGGTTACTACCTCAAACGTGTGTGCTATGCATGTCTAGGAACCAAGAGGAAGGCCATGGAACAGCTACGAGCATTGGACAAGACGGCGAGGACACCAAGTACAAGGACCAAGAGAAGAAGCTGCTCGAAGCTACAGCCACTGGACGACCGGCCCAGCCCGGACGTCCGGCCCCTGAAGGTGACGCCAGCCCAAGGAAACCAGGCCAAGGAATGCTACAGCGGCCGGACGTCCGACCAGGACCGGACGTCCGACGACTCCCAGGCTCCGGACGACCGGCCACCTCCGGACGTCCGAGACTTCCCCACCCGAACCAAAACTATGGATATCCGACGAAGGCCGGACGTCCGTGCATCAGGCAACAGAATGATATCTACGGACATCCGAAGACCTACGAACGTCCGAACCTTCCCGAGCCTCCGGACGAACGAAACCCTCCGGACGTCCGACGCCTACCTGCGCACAGTCTATTGGACCGAGTCCATGTATCCCCCACTTACCCCTTCGTGGCCCATGACTATATATACTCCTCCACCTCCTCCTAGTTAGGGTTAGCATTGATTTAGCTCAAGTTAGAGATAGAGCTTCGCTCATCCATCGGATCTCCTCCTCGTGAGAGACCGCGGCGTCCTCGGAGAAGATCCTATCGGACTCAAGACCCCCTCGTGGGAAGATCCCCTTGTCGATTCAAGACCTCCTCACGGATAAGATCGGTTACCTTTGTATCCTTACCTTTGTTGATTGTGGATCATATGTATCTCTTTGTGTTCGGTGATCTAGCACTTGTGTGATTGATTCCTTGTTGGCTGAGTGTTTCTCTCATTCTCCCCGTGTTTTCCCTCTAGTTCTTCCGCGTGTTCTTCGTGATTCCCCGTAGGATCCACTCCAAACGTGAAAGATCGTCACCATAGGGTTCCACCCTACATCAAAAAGGAGCAAACGAAGAGAAGACTCGGGAATGCAAAGTTTGTTAGCTCTCATAAGATAACCATCCTTGATGTAATATTGTTCCCAAGATGTATGCGTCAAACATTTAGCATAAGGAGTTCCAAAAGATGGATCATTAGCATACTAGACTTTTATGTGCTCAAAGCCAATAACATTCAACTCAAGTTTAGTGACAAGCGTGCATATGCGTGAAAGTGGATCGGCAACTACATTTTCCTTACCCTTAATGTACTTGATCACATAGGGAAAAGATTCAATAAATTCACTCCATTTGGCATGACGCTTGTTCAACTTAGTTTGACCTTTTAAGTACTTAAGCGTTTCATGATTGGTATGGATGACAAACTCATGAGGTCTAAGATAATGTTCCCAAACATGTAGCACACGCACTAAAGCATACAATTCTTTGTCATAGATGGGATAGTTAAGTTGAGCACCGGAGAGGTTTTCACTAAAATATGCAATGGCTCGTTTTTCTTGCATCAAAACTCCGCCAATTCCGGTACCACTTGTATCACAATGAACCTCAAAAGTTTTGTCAAAATTGGGCAAAGCAAGAATCGGAGCATGAGTAAGCAAAGACTTGAGCTCATCAAAAGCGGTGGATTGCAAAGATCCCCAAACAAAAGGAGCATTCTTCTTACTCAAGGCATGCAAAGGAGCGGCAATTGTGCTAAAATATTTCACAAAGCGACGATAAAAACCCGCAAGACCAAGAAAACTACGCACTTGTTGCAAATTGGTGGGTTGGGGCCAAGATTAATTGATTCAATTTTAGTTTCATCAACATCGACACCCTTAGAAGATACAACGAAACCCAAGAAAACCACTTTGTCACCAACGAATGTGCATTTTTCATGTTGGCATAAAGACTTTCCTTGCGAAGTGTTTGTAAAACAGCCCTAACATGATCAAGATGTTCTTTCATGGTTTTGCTAAACACAAGAATATCAGCGAAGTAAACCACAACAAAGACTCCAATATAAGGGCGAAGCACATAATGCATGAGACGCACGAAAGTACCAGGAGCCTCCGATAAACCCATAGGCATAACTAACCACTCATATAGGCCAAATTTGGTTTTGAAAGCAGTTTTCCATTCATCACCCTCTTGAATGCGGATTTGGTAATAGCCACTTTTAAGATCAACTTTTGAGAAAAAGTTAGCTCCACTAAGTTCATCAAGCATATCATCTAAGCGAGGAATGGGATGCCTATAGCGAACGGTAATAGCATTTATAGGTCTACAATCGGAACACAAGCGGAAACTTCCATCGGGCTTAGGCACAAGTATAACCGGAACAGCACAAGGGCTTAAGCTTTCACGTACATGACCGTTGTCGATTAGTTGTTGTACTTGCCGTTGAATCTCCTTGGTTTCTTTGGGATTGACACGGTATGGAGCTTTGTTTGGAAGTGGCGCTCCGGGGATCAGGTCGATTCGATGCTCAATGCCTCGTAGAGGAGGTAGACCCAGAGGTAGCTCATCGGGGAAAACATCTTGGAATTCCTGCAAAAGAGATTGAAACACTAGAGGTAGCTTGTGAGAGGTGTTAGTTTTTGGTTCTCCATCCTTGCGCACAAGGACAAAGTGCATCACACTCGATGGGTTCTCACACACTTCTCTCATCTCACTTTTTGTTGCAAATACTATGAGGTTTTTCTCTCTAGGCGAAGAGGCGCTCAAGTTTGGCTTGTGGCTCTCACTCACTTTTTGGTGGATCACTTTCTCACTCTTCTCTCCATGATGGGTGTCTTGCTTGTCGGCTATCACTTGACTAGGAGACATAGGTCGTAGCACATATTCCTTCCCTTTCATCTTGAAGCTATAGTGGTTGGTACACCCGTTATGGATGACACCACGGTCGAATTGCCATGGTCGACCAAGAAGGAGGTGGCAAACGGTCATTGGGACCACATCACATTCCAAAGTGTCTTCATATGCACCAATTTTGAATGAGACTTGGACCGTATGCTCAACTCAGATAGTGCCAGAGTCACTTAGCCATTGAACCTTGTAAGGGTGCGGGTGCTTCCTCTTTACCAATTGAAGCTTGGAGCATAGTTCTTCGCTTGCCAAGTTGTGGCAACTACCTCCAACGATGATGACCTTGACGGATCGTCCATTGATGATGGCCTTAGTGTGGAAGATGTGGCATCTTTGGTCTTCTTCTTGTTGATGTTGAAGAGTCAAGACCTTGGAGACAACAAGAGCGGGGCTCGTATCTTCATCACAAAAGACTTGATCATCTTCATCCTTGTTCACGCGCCGGTGTATGGCCAATTGCTCAAGAGCTTCCATTTCATCTTCACTCATTGAGTCGTAGGTGCCATCGTCGTTGAGGATCATGGTGCGCTTGTTTGTGCATTCATAGGACTTGTGGCCTCGGCCGCCGCAAGTGAAACACTTGAAGGAGCTTGTCTTGACGGTCTCATCGGTCGTAGTAGAAGACGAAGCACGCGGCTTGAAGTTGCTTGTAGTAGGAGGAAGACGACTTGAACTTGCCGAAGTTTTCTTGTAACTTGACTTGTTGTCGTTGCTTGGAGAAGGCTTGGTTGACGTCGAAGTTGGAGTAGTTGTTGAAGCTTGGTTATTGGAGAAGCTGTAGGTCTTGGATGAGTACTTGGCGTACTTAAAGTCATCTTGCACTTGACGTTCCGCCTTTGTAGCTTGATGCACGAGCTCAATGAGGTTGGAGTAGGGTTGGAAGTCGGCGATCTTCTTGATGGGATGATTGAGTCCATTCAAGAATCGTGCCATTGTTTGCTCATCATCCTCTGTGACATTGGCTCGAATCATGGCAATCTCCATTTCCTTGTAGTATTCTTCAACACTCTTTGTTCCTTGTTTGAGGAGTTGTAGCTTCTTGAAGAGATCGCGGTTGTAGTATGTGGGCACAAAACGTGCTCGCATGACATCTTTCATTTGAGCCCAAGTGGTGATTGGAGGTTCACCTCTTGCTTGTCGGCGCTCAAGGACTTGTTCCCACCATATGAGCACATAGTCTTGGAACTCAAGTGATGCCATAGCGATCTTCTTCTCTTCCTCATAGTTGTGCAAACGAAAGATTTTGTCGACCTTCAATGCCCATGAGAGGTATTCTTCAGGATCATTGCTTCCATTGAACTTGGGCATTGTGAATTTGAGCTTGCCATAGCGTTGCTCTTCATTGTGTTGTTGGCGATGGTGATGATGACACCCTTGACGTGGAGGGTACTCATCCTCATGTTGCTCTTGGCGTGGAGGAAGTCCATGATCAACTTTCTCTTGTTGAACTTGAGGTTGAGGTGGAGTTTGACGAGCTTGTGAAGGAGCTTGTGGAGCTTGACGTTGCACACACGGTTGGTAGTTCCTCTCTTGGATTTCTTCTCGAAGGGCTTCCTCTTGATTACGCCGTTCACGATTGTAGTTGGCGATAGCTCGACTTGATTCTTGAAGGGCACGTTGCACCTCAAGAGCTTGCGCTTCACATAGTTGTTGTTGAAGATGTTGAGCCTCGGCATCTTGTTGCTCTTGGTGTAGACGCGCTCGTTCTTCCTCTTGGCGCCGTAGTCGTTGTCGTTCTTGAGCTTGAGCAAAAGCGACTTGGTTTGATTGAGGACGAGGGACTTGCTCATCGGCTTGCTCTTCTGAATGCTTGACGTGTAGCGGGTTGCGAGATGCATGACGATCTTGACGCGCGGCTCATCGAAGAGTGTTCGATGATGGTGTACTTGAGCTGGAGAAGGAGTCGTCGGAGTGTCGACTTGAGTGTCTCTGTCTTGACTATGACGATGTAGAAGGAGGCCGGTTGACCAACAAGGCACGGATCTCGTCCATTCTTGCATCGTTCTCTTGCTTGTGCGCATCGAGCTTGTTGCCGAAGTAGTCTCTTGTACGTTGCTCAGAGAGTCACAAGTCGGTGGCGAGGTTGCCGATGCGGTCGTTCATTGCTTGTTGCTCTTGATGCAACGCTCGTTGTGCACGAAAGAGGTGGCTCTTGGTGACGTATGATGACATGTCGTCGTCTTGCTCGATGAAGAGTGGGTTGGTAGAAGTACTTGGCCTATCCATCATTTCAAGCAAAATGTGAGTGGTAGAAGGAGAAGAACTTATACCAATGTACCTTTGACTGATGTTGATGATGAATCAAGTTCACTCAAATGCGGACAATGAAATATCACTATTGGTACCAATTCTTGTCGGTTCTCACACCTGCACAAGTAAAAGCTTATGGTGGAGCTTGGTTAGGATGGTGGCACAAAATTTGATGCAATTGAAAGCGAGATTCAATAATGTTGGAAAAGATTCATAAATTTGCAAATGCAACAAGTAGACCAAGCAAGTAGGGGAACACGGAAACACACATGCAAATAGATAAATGGGATTGTGCAAACCAAAAGTGAGCCAAAATGTGGAATCCACGAAAATGCTCTTGTTGCACAATACTAGAGAGACACTAGCACGATTGCATAATAGGCAGATACGGAGCTTGTGCACAACCTGCTAGGCAAAAATGCAACGATCTCTATCCCAAGTATGCTATATGTATGGTATTTCGGTGATATGATCCAAGATGATCTTATATGACAATCTTAATGTAGTATGATGCTATGGTTCTTGCTCATAAGCTCTTTGCTTATCTTTCCTCTTTGCTTAAAAGCTTGGGTGGCTCTTTCACTTTTGAGCTCTTTTCTCATGAAAAACTTCACAAACCAAGATAGCAATTGTGTATGCTATGACAACTTTGTGACACACAAGTTGATTCCAAGGTATGCACCACGGTGTTATGGTATGTATGCTATGGAGTATGATCACTAATGTGCACAAGTCACGTTGCCGGCAATGCTCAATGGCTAGTCTCGATGGGTAAGCTACGCAAAAGTGATAGAGGCAAAGGTGTCCCATCTTTCGATGAGATGATGGATATCGCTTTGGTGGAAGTCAACTTTGACGATCCGACTACGTACGTGCGAGGACGTCGCGCCTTAGCAATCGCTAAACCAACTCCGAGAGGTTATTGACCATGCCGGAGCACGATCAACCTGACCACGAGGGTCTGTTTCCTGCGAGCAACTGAAGAAGAAGCAAGAAACTGAGATTGCAATCTGGATATTGCGAATATAAGATGAAAGCTTTATTGATCAATGTAGGGTTCTATGACGCCTTTGTCTGGTCGTTGAACACAAACGAAGTACGCGAAGTTGCAGCTATGGCGAACTTTTAATCTAAACAAAACCCAAAGTCTAAACGATGCCCTAAGGGCTGTATATATGGAGGAAGAGGGGGTAATTTCGTGGCCCTTGGTGGAGGGGTCCGAAATCAACCCTATCTCTTGTTTCCCCACACATACGGACTCTAAAAATAGCCTACACTTATGTATTTCGAAATTACATGGGTCTGGCCCAATAATAAGGTGACGCAGCACCTAGAATAGCCTCGGGATGAAATTTATGAAGTGGCATCTTGTATATTTCGTCCAAGGCTTCATGCACCCATTATGGTGGCTTCAAAGTCCTGAAATCATCACTTGTAACTCTGTTCTTGTTCCCCTTGCGCATGCCATCATCTCCATGCTTGTTCTTGCTCCAATGTTCATCCTTCTCCAAGCTAGGCCCTTCATTTGTAAGCAAAACAAATGTATCCAATTTAGGCAGCATCATATTCTCATGAACATTAGAATCATTACCAAGAAATGAAAGTACCTGGTAATTTAGTTGATAGAGGCAAAGGTGTCCCGTCTTTCGATGAGATGATGGATATCGCTTTGGTGGCAGTCGACTTTGACGATCCGACTACGAACGTGCGAGGACGTCGCGCCTTAGCAATCGCTAAACCAACTCCGAGAGGTTATTGACCACGCCGGAGCACGATCAACCTGACCACGAGGGTCTGTTTCCTGCGAGCAAACGAAGAACAAGCAAGAAACTGAGATTGCAATCTGGATATTGCGAATATAAGATGAAAGCTTTATTGATCAAGGTGGGGTTCTGTGACGCCTTTGTCTGGTCGTTGAACACAAACGAAGTACGCGAAGTTGCAGCTATGGCGAACTTTTAATCTAAACAAAACCCAAAGTCTAAACGATGCCCTAAGGGCTGTATATATGGAGGAAGAGGGGGGAATTTCGTGGCCCTTGGTGGAGGGGTCCGAAATCAACCCTATCTCTTGTTTCCCCACACATACGGACTCTAAAAATAGCCTATACTTATGTATTTCGAAATTACATGGGCCTGGCCCAATAATAAGGTGACGCAGCACCTAAAATAGCCTCGGGACGAAATTTATGAAGTGGCATCTTGTATATTTCGTCCAAGGCTTCATGCACCCATTATGGTGGCTTCAAAGTCCTGAAATCATCACTTGTAACTCCGTTCTTGTTCCCCTTGCGCATGCCATCATCTCCATGCTTGTTCTTGCTCCAATGTTCATCCTTCTCCAAGCTAGGCCCTTCATTTGTAAGCAAAACAAATGTATCCAATTTAGGCAGCATCATATTCTCATGAACATTAGAATCATTACCAAGAAACGAAAGTACCTGGTAATTTAGTTGGCGTGCACGAGCTCTAGTAATTGGTCCAGTATGTATAGCAGCAGGGGCTGTGGGTGTAACAATGTATTGATGTCCTCATCATCCTCCCCTTCTTGAAATGAAGTCGTCCTCGACGGAAGTTCATCTTCCTCACCCAAATAAGGCTTCAAATCTGCAATGTTAAAAGTGGGACTAACCCCAAAATCTGCAGGCAGCTCAAGTTTATATGCATTATCATTTATTTTCTCTAACACCTTAAAGGGACCATCAGCACGTGGCATTAACTTTGATTTGCGCAAATCAGGAAATCTATCCTTACGCAAATGTAACCAAACAAGATCTCCAGGTGCAAACACAACATGTTTTCTACCCTTATCTCCAGCAAGTTTATATTTAGCATTCATACGCTCAATGTTTTCCTTAGTTAACTCATGCATTTTTAAAATCAATTCAGCACGTTGTTTAGCATCAAAATTAACCTTCTCCGAAGATGGAAGAGGCAACAAATCAATAGGTGCACGAGGTAGGAAACCATACACAACTTCAAAAGGGCACATCTTAGTAGTAGAATGCAATGAACGATTATAAGCAAATTCAATATGAGGCAAGCATTCCTCCCACATTTTCTTATTATTCTTCAAAACAGCCCTAAGCATAGTAGACAACGTTCTATTGACTACTTCAGTTTGTCCATCAGTTTGGGGGTGACAAGTAGTACTAAAAAGCAGTTTAGTCCCCAACTTAGCCCATAAACATCTCCAAAAGTGGCTAAGAAATTTAGTATCACGATCTGAAACAATAGTATTTGGCACACCATGCAAGCGAATAATTTCACGAAAGAACAAATCAGCAACATTAACAGCATCATCGCTTTTATGACATGGTATAAAGTGTGCCATTTTCGAGAATCTATCCACGACAACAAATATGCTATCCCTCCCCTTCTTTGTTCGAGGTAAACCTAAAACAAAGTCCATAGATATATCCTCCCAAGGAACACTAGGTACAGGCAAAGGCATATATAAACCATGAGGATTGAGTCGTGACTTAGCTTTTTGACATGTAGTGCAGCGAGCAATAAAACGCTCAACATCCCGTCTCATCTTTGGCCAAAAGAAATGTGTAGCAAGTACGTCCTCCGTCTTCTTCACGCCAAAGTGTCCCATTAATCCTCCTCCATGCGCCTCCTGCAACAACAAAAGACGAACGGAGCTAGCTGGAATGCATAGCTTGTTAGCACGAAACACAAATCCATCGTTAACAACAAACTTGTTCCACATTCTTCCTTCTTTACAATTCTGCATTACATCTTTAAAATCAGCATCATGCACATATTGATCTTTGATGGTCTCCAAACCAAATATTTTGAAGTCAAGTTGTGAAAGCATAGTATAGCGACGAGACAATGCATCAGCAATAACATTTTCTTTTCCCTTCTTGTGTTTAATGACATAAGGGAAAGTCTCAATGAATTCAACCCATTTAGCATGTCTACGATTCAGTTTAGCTTGACTTTTAATATGTTTCAAAGATTCATGATCAGAATGTATAACAAATTCTTTGGGCCATAAATAATGTTGCCATGTTTCTAAAGTCCGAACAAGAGCATATAATTCTTTATCATAAGTAGAATAATTCAGACTAGGCCCACTCAATTTTTCAGAAAAGTATGCAACAGGTTTGCCATCTTGTAATAACACACCTCCTAATCCAATTCCACTAGCATCACATTCAAGCTCAAAAGTCTTATTAAAATCAGGAAGTTGGAGTAAAGGAGCATGTGTCAACTTATCTTTCAATACCGTGAAGGCTTCTTCCTGTGCGGTACCCCAAAGAAAAGGCACATCTTTCTTTGTAAGCTCATTGAGAGGTGCAGCAATGGTGCTGAAATCTCTCACAAAACGCCTATAGAATCCAGCGAGGCCAAGAAAACTCCTCACTTGTGTGACCGTTTTGGGCTGCGGCCAACTCTCAATAGCTTCAATCTTGGCTTTATCAACTTCAATTCCCTGTGGAGTAACAACATAGCCAAGAAAAGATACTCGGTCGGTGCAAAAGGTGCACTTCCCAAGGTTACCAAACAAACGTGCATCACGTAGAGCAATAAAAACAGCACGTAAATGTTCCAAATGTTCTTCCAAAGATCTGCTATAAATCAATATGTCATCAAAGTAAACTACCACAAATCGTCCAATGAAAGCACGTAAAACTTCGTTCATTAATCTCATGAAAGTACTAGGTGCATTAGTTAACCCAAAAGGCATGACTAACCACTCATATAATCCAAACTTAGTTTTAAATGTTGTTTTCCATTCATCTCCCAATTTCATACGAATTTGATGGTAACCACTACGCAAATCAACTTTGGAGAATATTGTAGAGCCACTCAATTCATCAAGCATATCATCTAGCCTAGGAATAGGATGACGATAACGAATAGTAATATTATTAATGCCTCTACAATCAACACACATACGTGATGTACCATCCTTTTTCGGCACTAGAATAATAGGAACAGCACAAGGACTAAGGGATTCGCGTATATAACCTTTGTCGAGAAGCTCTTGTACTTGACGCATAATCTCCTTCGTCTCCTCTGGATTGGTACGGTATGGTGCACGGTTTGGCAGTGAAGCACCGGGAATTAAGTCAATCTGATGCTCAATCCCTCGAATAGGCGGTAATCCCGGTGGCACGTCTTGTGGAAAAACGTCAGCGAACTCCTGCAAAATGTTAGTGACAGCAGGAGGCAAAGAGGAAGGCACGTCCTCGAATGAAAATAATGCCTCTTTGCACACAAAAGCATAGCAAACAGATTTGCTGAAATCTAGCTCATCAATATCAGATTTGGTGGCAAATAAACATGCACTTTTCAATTTAATTTCAGAAGCAACACTAGATGGTTTATTATTAGGCTTCATTTGTTGCTCAAATTCTTTTGCCACAATCTGATTTTCACTCTTATTCTTCTCCTGTTTTGCTTTATTAGCTCTATTAATATCATCTTTCAAAATGGAATCAGGAGTCATAGGAAGCAAAGTAATATTTTTATCCTTATGAACAAGAGTATAGTGATTGTTTCTACCATGGTGTACAGAATTTTTATCAAATTGCCATGGTCTACCAAGTAATAAGGAACATGCTTGCATAGGTACCACATCACAATCAACATAATCAGCATATGTAGAGATACTAAAATGCACACGAACAGTACGTGTTACCTTAACCTTGCCGCTGTTGTTGAACCATTGGATGTAGTAAGGATGTGGATGTGGTCTTGTGGTGAGAGAAAGCTTCTCCACCATCTCCATGCTAGCCAAGTTGTTGCAGCTCCCTCCGTCTATTATGACGCGCACAGAACGTTCCTTCACAACTCCCTTGGTATGGAACAAATTGTGCCTCTGATTTTGCTCAGCTTGTGTGACCTGCACACTCAAAACACGTTGAGCAACTAAACATTCATACCTGTCAGCGTCTTCAGGAGCCATGTATTGCGTCTCATGATCAGAATCATCTCCACCATGTTCTTCACGTGTAATAAGAGCCAATGTCTCCTCATCATAGTCACTAGCGGACTCATATCCACCACCCTCGGTAGCAATCATCACACGCGGAGATTTGCATTCTCTCGCATAATGACCTCCTCCCTTACAACGACGACAAATAATATCACTTGTGTGCCCTGTTGATGCCCTGGAAGAAGAAGAACTCTGTGCAGGCCCGGCAGGTGCGCTCTTGGCAGATAATGGTGGTTGTTCCTGTTTTCTTGTATCACGGCTGTAGGAGGCACCTGATTGAGGTGCTGGTGCAGTTGAAGTAGAAGATGCACGCGGTGTCCATGATGAAGGTCGGCCTGCAGAAAAGTTAGTTCGCGCCAATGCTTGTCGATCCTGCACTTCACGTTCAGCTTTACAAGCAAGATGGAATAAATGAGTGATATTAGTATGCTCCTTATAGTCTAGAATGGTCTGAATCTCTCTATTTAATCCACCCAGAAAACGTGCAAGCATAGCTTCATTCTCCTCAACAATACCACATCGAATCATGCCAGTTTGTAATTCCTGATAATATTCTTCTACAGAATTTTTTCCTTGTCTTAAACGCTGCAATTTTTGAAGCAATTCACGTTGATAATATGGTGGAACCCAACGCGTACGCATAGCAGTTTTCAAAGCAGCCCAAGTAGCTGGAATAGGATATAATCTACAATGTTCAGACCACCAGACACATGCAAAACTAGTGAAAGCACAAACAGCAGCAACCCGTCTCTCCTCGGGATATTGTAAACATGTAAAACGTTGTTCAGTTTCTAACTCCCAAGTAAGATATATATCAGGAACATATCTACCCTGAGGTGGTATATTCAATTTCAGTTTAAGAATATGGACATCATCTCGTACCTGAGGTGGTGGTGCAGGCCTACCATTACGAATATATACCTGAGGTCGACCTGCTGGTGGTGGTGTTGGTGGTTGCACGTAGTTCTGATTTTGAGCAACCTCATCCTCGTAATCTCCCACATAATCATCCTCCTCCGCATCAGCAGCAGGAGCCACAGAAGTATCAGCAGCAGCACCAACAGTTTGGCCAAATGCAAGAGGAACACGGCTCGCTCGGCGGAGGTCTATTTCACGACGTGGAGGTAGTCGTTGTTGTTGTTGTTGGAGAGGTGCGTTAGGTGCAGCGGGTGGTGGTGGTGGAAGACGCGCGAGCAATTCATTGAACTTGTTATCGAGCTTTGTTTCGAACGTCTTCTCCATGCCATCTATCTTCTCCATGGCCTCTTCAAATCTGTTTAGCACGTCTTGCACCTATCCACTCATCATTTGCTGAAATTTATCATGCAAATCCTTATTCGTCATGCTCTCCCAGTCAGTCTCGTCGGCTTGTGATCCTGGCATGGTTAGCAGCAATAGAAACACACAAGAATATGATCCTACAGACTACTAACAAGAGGTGGTGGTGGGTGTCACAAATCCGTCAAGCAAATCTCAAATTCTTACCAGTTCTTACCCAGCAGCAGGGGGTGATCGGCAACCGTTGTAGTCAAAAACTCTCAAAGCTTGGATAGAGCGATTACCAGGGAGAGTCAAACGCACGACGTAGATGTATGTGGAGCTGGGAAGGCTTATAATATGGTAGCAAAAAGGGTCAGCAATAATCAATTCAGAGATACAAAGTTGAATAAACGCTCAACGACGGTACTGTGCTGGTCCTAGGCTAGACTGTGCTAGAGACGCGAGCCTAGAACACCAACAAAATCACGGCGCGGCACGTAAAGAAGGGAAAAGCACACTCTGGAATTTTTTTTCGCTCTTTTTTTTGCGCTCTTTTTTTATTTTTTTGCGCTGCTTTTTTTTTGCGAAAAATCACTATAATGGCGAGTGTCTAAAAACTCTTCCTAGCTCAAACTGACAGGATGGGCACGAAATTTTTTCGACCAATTTTTTTTTCGACTGCCCGGACCCAAAAACTGGAAACGGGTCAAAAAAAACTTCCTATAATAGCACCTGTCTCAAAACACTTAGAAACACCTAAAAATAGGATAGCCAGAATTTTTTTCGAAAAATGCGTTTTCGAAAATTTTTGGGCCTAAACAGAGCGTGGTTTCCAGACTCTTTTTTTTCCGAAACCTACTCCGGCAAGGAAACACGAATCGGAATCTAGATGGATCTCGAAAACAAACCTAATATGACAAGAACTCGGATTGGTGGTAGATGGCAGCGGTGGTAGTATATGACAGCGGTGGTGGTATATGGATACGGATTCGAAGCGGTGGCGGATAAGCGGTGGTGGTAGATGGCAGGGGTGATGATGATGGTGCGGCGGCGGCGTGACAACTTATGACCAAAACTCGAAACTCTAAAAGACTAGACTCTAAGACCAGCAACTAGACACGACGATGCAACCGCAAATTCAACAAAGCAAAACCCTAAAAAGATTATGCAAAGGCTCAGATTGGTTCGGATATGATGAACTAACCCTAATTTTTTTTGTGTGGCTTTTTCGTGGACTGTAGGTATGAAGAACCGACTCGATCTAAACTACGAAAAACTGTAAAATCTCACCGAGCAACCTGGAAATCTGATACCACTTGATAGAGGCAAAGGTGTCCCGTCTTTCGATGAGATGATGGATATCGCTTTGGTGGAAGTCGACTTTGACGATCCGACTACGAACGTGCGAGGACGTCGCGCCTTAGCAATCGCTAAACCAACTCCGAGAGGTTATTGACCACGCCGGAGCACGATCAACCTGACCACGAGGGTCTGTTTCCTGCGAGCAAACGAAGAACAAGCAAGAAACTGAGATTGCAATCTGGATATTGCGAATATAAGATGAAAGCTTTATTGATCAAGGTGGGGTTCTGTGACGCCTTTGTCTGGTCGTTGAACACAAACGAAGTACGCGAAGTTGCAGCTATGGCGAACTTTTAATCTAAACAAAACCCAAAGTCTAAACGATGCCCTAAGGGCTGTATATATGGAGGAAGAGGGGGGAATTTCGTGGCCCTTGGTGGAGGGGTCCGAAATCAACCCTATCTCTTGTTTCCCCACACATACGGACTCTAAAAATAGCCTGTACTTATGTATTTCGACATTACATGGGCCTGGCCCAATAATAAGGTGACGCAGCACCTAAAATAGCCTCGGGACGAAATTTATGAAGTGGCATCTTGTATATTTCGTCCAAGGCTTCATGCACCCATTATGGTGGCTTCAAAGTCCTGAAATCATCACTTGTAACTCCGTTCTTGTTCCCCTTGCGCATGCCATCATCTCCATGCTTGTTCTTGCTCCAATGTTCATCCTTCTCCAAGCTAGGCCCTTCATTTGTAAGCAAAAAGAATGTATCCAATTTAGGCAGCATCATATTCTCATGAACATTAGAATCATTACCAAGAAACGACAGTACCTGGTAATTTAGTTGGCGTGCACGAGCTCTAGTAATTGGTCCAGTATGTATAGCAGTAGGGGCTGTGGGTGTAACAATTGTATTGATGTCCTCATCACCAAAGGCCCAAAGGTATCACACCCCGAGTATGTTGATTTCAATATTGATGATGATGACTTGTTAGTTGATGATGATTTACTTGTTGACAACTCTAGTGATGAATACTATGATGAAAAGTCAATTAACCATGCTAATCAAGACAAAACGAATGACAATGATAAGGAGAAGATTTAGCATGATGAGGACATCAATACCATTGTTACACCCACAACTCCTATTGCTACATATACTGGACCAATTACTAGAGCTCGGGAACGCCAATTAAATTATCAGGTACTTTCGTTTCTTGGTAATGATTCTAATGTTCATGAGAATATGATGCTGCCTAAATTGGATACATTTGTTTTGCTTACAAATGAAGGGCCTAGCTTGGAGAAGGATGAACATTGGAGCAAAAACAAGCATGGAAATGATGGCATGCACAAGGGGAACAAGTGATGATTTCAGGACTTTGAAGCCACCATAATGGGTGCATGAAGCCTTGGACAAAATATACAAGATGCCACTTCATAAATTTCATCCCTAGGCTATTCTAGGTGTTGTGTCACCTTATTATTGGGCCAGGCCCATGTAATTTCGAAATACATAAGTATAGGCTATTTTTAGAGTCCATATGTGTGGGGAAACAAGAGATAGGGTTGATTTCGGACCCCTCCACCAAGGGCCACGAAATTCCCCTCCCCCCTCTTCCTCCATATATACAGCCCTTAGGGCACCGTTTAGACTTTGGGTTTTGTTTAGACTAAAAGTTCGCCATAGCTGCAACTTCGCGTAGTTCGTTTGTGTTCAACGACCAGACAAAGGCGTCACAGAACCCCACCTTCATTAATAAAGCTTTCCTCTGTTATTCGCAATATCCAGATTGCAATCTTAGTTTCTTGCTTGTTCTTCGTTTGCTTGCAGGAAATAGACCTTCGTGGTCAGGTTGATGGTGCTCCGGCGTGGTCAATAACCTCTCGGAGTTGGTTTAGCGATTGCTAAAGCGCGATGTCCTCGCACGTTGGTAGTCGGATCGTGAAAGTCGACTTCCACCAAAACGATAGCCACCATCTCATCGAAAGACGGGACACCTTTGCCTCTATCAAGTGGTATCAAATTTCCAGGTTGCTCGGTGAGATTTTACAGTTTTTCGTAGTTTAGATCGAGTCTGTCTTCATACCTATAGTCCACGAAAAATCCACAAAAAAATTTGGGTTAGTTCATCATATCCGAACCAGTCTGAGCCATTGCATAATCTTTTCTGTTTTGGCGTTGTTGAATTTGTGGTTGCATCGTTGTGTCTAGTTGCTGGTCTTAGAGTCTAGTCTTTTAGAGTTTCGAGTTCTGGTCATAAGTTGTCATACCGCCGCCGCACCATCATCATCGCCCCTACCATCTACCACCACCGCTTATCCGCCACCGCTCTGAATCCGTATCCATATACCACCACCGATCTGTATCCATATACCACCACCGATCTGTATCCATATACCACCACCGCTACCATATACCACCACCGCTGCCATATCCTACCACCATATTTCCACCACCAATCCGAGTTCTTTTCATATTAGGTTTGTTCGAGATCCATCTAGTTTCCGATTCGTGTTTCCTTGCCTGAGTAGGTTTCGGAAAAAAAATAAGAAGAGTCTGGAGACCCCTGGGCAGTTTTTAGGCCAAAATTTAGGCGACCTAAAATATTTTCTCCCTATCCTATTTCTAGGTCCCGGGGAGTGTTTTGAGACACTCGCCATCATAGTGATTTTTTGTTGCACTTTTTTGTCGTCGCTTCCCTGATTTCCGAAAAAAAAATTGTCAAAATAAATTTTGTGCCCGTCCTGTCAGTTTGACCTAGGAAGAGTTTTGAGACACTCGCCATTATAGTGATTTTTCGCAAAAAAAAGCGCAAAAAAAATAGCGCAAAAAAAGACCGATTTTTTTTATAGAGTGTGCTTTTCTGATGTAGGGCGGAACCCTAAGGGGCCGATCTTTCACGTTTGGAGTGGATCCTACGAGGGAACACGAGGAACGCGGGGAAAACACAATGGAAAACACGGGGAGAAACGAGAGAATCACTTAACCGACAAGTAATCAATCACACAAGGGCTAGATCAATGAAACCATAAGGTAACACATGATCCAAAATCAACAAAGGAAGGATACAAAGGGAACCGTTCTTCTCCGTGAGGAGGTCTTGATTGTCTTCTCCGGATGGAGGCCTTGAATCCGAATGGATCTTCTCCTAAGAGGCACGATCCCTCAAGTGGAGTAGATCCGGTACGGATGAGCAGAGCTCTATCTCTAAATGAGCTATCACAATGCTAAGTCTCGAAGTGAGGAGGAGGAGTCCTATATATAGGCTAGGGACGAAAGGGTACATGCACTCTGATGTAGGGTAGAACCCTAGGATGGATCTTTTCACACTTGGAGGGGGAAAAGGAGAGAAAGAAAAAGAACACAAGGAGGCAATCACTCCAACAGTTCCCGATTAAACATCCACTAGGGTAACAACACAAGATCCACAAGTCACAAACACAATCAAAGGAAATATACAATGGCAAAGTTCATCCCAAATCCAAAGGAGATGGGGTCTTGAAGGTAGTCTTCTCCTTGTGGAGGCCTTGAAATCCACAAGGATTCTTCCCTAGGGGGTCTTGATCCTCCAAGAGGGAAGGTGAAGGAGCAAAGCTCACAAATATCTCATCTAATACTTTGCTAACCCTAAACATGGTCCTTGGTATGGAACATATAGCCTTGGGGTCGAAGGAGATGAAGAAGAGCCGAAGTTGCAATCTCAGCCGGCCATCCTGGGAGGCCCGTGCGCACGGGGTAAGTTGAGCCCGTGCGCACGGGGGTCCCGTGGGCACGGTACAGGCCCATGCGCACGAGGTGCTCCAGCGCCAACTTCCTGTGTAGTCCGTGGGCACGGGGTCTCGGGGGCCCGTGCGCACGGGGTCGCCTGGAACCTCCTGTGCTGCTGCTGTTGTCCTTCTTCTTGGTTCGCACGGCCTTGAGGTGGTTCTCCTTCTCCTTGGTGATGCTCCCGAGCTTATTGGTGATGTTCCTCTTCATACCTAAGGAGGCATAGCATATCTTGGTGAGGTAGTAAACATGTTCCATTCGTGTCTGTATGCAAGTCTAGTAGGAAGGAGTTCACCTTGGTTTCAGAAGCAGGTGCTCTAGCTCTTGTCATGGGCCACCGTGGGGTTCGATGTGTAGGTGTAGAGTCCATGGGGATGATGGAAGGATGCTCCGCATCATCTCCCCTCCCTTGGGAAAGATCCGACCTCAGATCAAAATCTTCATCACCATGGTAAGGTGAGAGGTCGTTGACGTGGAAGATGTCGCTCACGTTTTACTTATCTCGTGGGAGTTCAATCTTGTAGGCGTTGTCGTTGTAGCGTGCTAGCACCTTGAAGGGTCCATCGGCTCGAGGGAGAAGTTTGGACTTGCGTTCATTGGGGAAGTGGTCCTTGCGAAGGTGTAGCAACACAAGATCGCCTATGTTGAAGATCGTGGGTTGCTTGTTGACGTTGAGCTTGGTCGCTAGTCGGTGTACTTGGCGCTCGATGGTGTTCCTTGTATCTTCATGCATCTTCTTGATGTAGCTTGCTCGTGCACTCGCATCCTGATGCGGAGCATCCCACGTTCATCCCCATGTACACTCCGACTACTCTCCAAGCCCCAAGGATACATAAGATGAGACCTCGACTATGCGCCATTGGACACAAGGTGAACCCGTTCCTAAATGCTTCCCCTTTCCATTCGTGTGAGACATGGTTGCTACTTCAAGCGCGGACCATGTGCATACTCAGGTACACCCAAGGAGACCATGGAGAGACCAAGGACCAAGGCCAAGTGTGCGCGGGAGCGAAGGAAGGAGAGGGAAGAAGAGTCTGCTGCTACAGTAGCCGGACATCCGGCCAGGCGCGGACATCCGGCCCAGCACCCGGAAATCCGGCCCCCTTCTATCCAGAGAGCACCAGAGTCGGCCAAGACAGCCCGGACATCCAGCCCGTCGCGAGCCGCCAGACATCCGGCCCAGCACCCGGAAATTCGGCGCCCCATCACAGAAGCTGGACCCTGCCAGCCCGGACATCCGGAACTAGCGCCCGGACATCCGGTGTCTCATGAAGGCCCAGACATTCGGCCTGACGCCCGGACATCCGGCCCCCTGCCTGCGTGCAACTCATCCGGGCCGAGTCCCATGTACCCCTTCGTCCCTTAGACTATATATACTCACCCACCTCCTCCTAGTTAGGGTTAGCATTGGTTTAGCTCATATTTTGTGTGAGAGCCTTTCTCATCCACTTGGTTACTTCTCCTCGGAGCTCATGACCTCTTAGGAGAAGATCCCCCAAGCGGATTCAAGACCCCTTCAAGGGAAGACAATCAAGACCTCCTCACAGAGAAGAACGGCTGCCCTTGTATCTTTCCTTTGTTGATTTTGAATCTTGTGCTACCTTATGTGTTCGGTGATCTAGCCCTTGTGTGATCGATTACTTGTTGGTTTAGTAATCCTCTCGTTTCTCCTCGTGTTTTGCCTTGTGTTTTCCACGCGTTCTTCATGTCTCCCCGTAGGATCCACTCCAAACGTGAAAGATCGGCCCCTAGGGTTCCGCCCTACATCATCTTGGTATCATGAGCCACGTTGATCATGTTTTTGGAGCCCCTACCCCGTGTTTTCTAGCTTGATTTTGTTGATTTCGTCCTAAATCTGAAAATCCCCACCAAAAATAGCCCCCAATTTTTTTTGTGATTTGTTGGTTTGATGATGTTTTGTTGATTTTGATCCATGGATTTGCTTGGATTCAAGTGGATCTAGCATCTCCCCAAGTTTCCCCATCTTTCATCCACAAAATCTCTCCAATTTTGCCCCCGAAATCATCAATTTCCGCCTCAAAATCGAGTTCCTCGAGTTCATCCTCGGATTTGGAGCCCGGACATCCGGCCCGACCCCCGGACATCCGGCCATCCTGGAAATCCGGCCAATAGCCCGGACATCCGGCTCCTAGAGTGCATTTTCGCACAAGTTTCTGGACATCAGGTCCCGGAAATTTGGCCCGAGCCCCGGATGTCCGGCCCCTGTCATTTCAGCTTTTCTCTTTTCATCGTTTTGACCATAACTAATTCAGTCGGAGTCCGATTTTGACGTTCTTTAGCTCGTTTTGAAGCTATTGACATCCCCCATCCCACAAAAATACCACCAACACCATTTGGCTCCATCAAAATTTTGGAATTTTGGCATCTTTGCCTAGGACTTCCACCACATCATCCGCATAGCCACCACCGACTTCCGCAACCTAACCCATATTGCACCCCATTGCATTAGTGGTTGCTTGAGTAGTGATTTGAGTCTCCTAAGGTGTTTCGGCTACTTAGGGACGGTTGCTCCTTCATCAACCACCACCACCATTTCCACATAACCTTTCCCACCATACATTTCGCCAACCCATTAACCCAATTTTGTTTGACTTTTGTTTGAGTTGTGGCTTGTGTCTCCTAAGGTGTTTCAGCTACTTAGGGACAACAAGTTCAACTCTGACACGTGTATAGCCCATCATTCCACTTCCGCATTGCCAAATGCAAACCACCACCGCTTTACCGCTACCACCATTTGACATTTGACGTTTGAGATTTTGAGTTCGCGGTTTTTTCGTTTCCTACGGTGTTTCGGCTACTTAGGGACGAGTCTCCATCATCTTGGTATCTACATCAAGAACACCGCTAGTCATCATCGTCGGACGGTAACCTCCATATCATCTTGGTATCGTGGTATCCCTCCATTGTATATTCCCCTTGCCATTTAATTGTTAACCCCTAGCCTTACTTTTGCGTTACTTGCCTATCGAGACTAGGCATTTGAGTATTGCCAGCATCTACCCATGATTCACCATTATGATACTTCTATGTGTATTTGCATGCTTGGTGGAGATACTTGTAGCTATTGCCATGATTTCTTTGTGCCCCATGTTATTGATACTTGTTGTATTGGGAGAGTCATGATGACACATTGCTATTTACATATGGCTTCTCACCAATACATTCATGCTATTTTCCTCACATCTTGCTTCTTGCTTGTGATATGTCATGTGAATTATTCTTGCACACTATTTGCACCAATGACATGCTTGCCATGATTCCTCCTAGTATGTTGCATCTTCGCACTACTAGCTTGCTTGACTTGATCGTTATGATTGCTTGCTATGTTGCATCACCCATGTTCCACTATTACTTGCTTTCTTGGGTTGATGCCATATATGTTAATGCCTCTCACTTGATTTGTCATGATCATTGCCCCTTGTCTCCATTAGTTGCATCTCTCATATCACCTTGTATGGAGTGCCAACTTGTTATGCTTATTGATCTTGGAGACTTGGACACTTTACTTGTGATGCATGCTTGTTTGATTGAGCCTCTTGTATTTGGTTGTTCTTGCATCATATGCCACCATACTATGAAATGCTCCCTTATACTTTCTTATGATGAGCATGATGCATACACTTGTTGGGTATCTTACCACACGAATGATAGGTTTTGCACTTTCGCTAACCTCATTTGTTTTTCTGAGTGTTTGTCATGTTCTTTCATTTTGAAGGATTCACAAGGCATTACCGTCATGAGAAATATTGGCTATTTGAAGGCATACATGATGTACAACTCCAACATCGTTGGGAACTTTCTTGAGATGAACTCCTTCTCTTTGAGCCATCCTCAAATACGCATATTGGATGGGTCACTCTTTCATTGTTGTTTCCTTCTTGTTGTCTACATGATACATCTCGTGAACGGAGGAGCGACATTGGAGATTGGCTACATGGACCTTCACATTGAGGAGCGCTCGCACTTATTGGATGCACCTTCGGAACTCCACTCATGCCTCAACATTGATATTTGGTACACCAACACCTCCATATTTGTTGATTGTGCTCATACATGTCATGCTCGATGGACATATCATACTCACCACAAGTTTGCACCCCATGCATGGATTGACTCACATTATGCTTGTCTTGTTGCATCTATTTCCATGTCATCCATGATATATGAGCTTGTGCATTTCCTTAGCAAATTTGTTGTGATCTTCCTTGATGGCATATTCATACATCATGATCATATTGTCCACCATGAATTGCATGATAGCTTACACATATTGAGCATCCATTTCCATATTCATGCTATTGATGAACCGTCTCTCTATGACATCATTTTGCACAATGGTAGAATTTGTCGCTTTGTGCACCATGCTAATTATCCCATGAATGCTTTGCATATCATTCTAGATCATCTTGATAAGCATCATGTGTCTTGCCATGCACCATCTTGCCACACGGACTCATATTTACTTGATGGACCCTTGGTGTGCGCTAACCATTGTATTTCTAAGTGTACTTTGTGTTTGCTTCTTTTGCATGTATACCACTTCGGAGACACCTTGGAGTACTTGGATTGCGCCATGCCTTCAACTTCGTCCAACTACAAGTCCGTCCACGACAACTGTTTCCATGGTGATGAGGATCACGATCCGAGGTCGGATCTTTCCCGGGGGGGGGGAGGTGAGGCGGAGCATCCCACGTTCATCCCCATGTACACTCCGACTACTCTCCAAGCCCCGAGGATACATAAGATGAGACCTCGACTATGCGCCATTGGACACAAGGTGAACCCGTTCCTAAATGCCTTTCCATTCGTGTGAGACATGGTTGCTACTTCAAGGGCGGACCTAGTGCATACTCAGGTACACCCAAGGAGACCATGGAGAGCCCAAGGACCAAGGCCAAGTGTGCGCGGGAGCGAAGGAAGGAGAGGGAAGAAGAGTTTGCTGCTACAGCAGCTGGACATCCGGCCATGTCCCGGACATCCGGCCCAGGACCCAGAAATCTGGCCCCCTTCTATCCAGAGAGCACCAGAGTCGGCCAAGTCAGCCCGGACATCCGGACCCAGGCCCGGACATCCGGCCCGTCGCGAGCCGCCGGATATCCGGCCCAGCACCCGGAAATCCAGCGCCCCATCACAGAAGCTGGACCCTGCCAGCCCGGACATCCGGCACCAGCGCCTGGACATCCGGCGTCTCATGAAGGCCCGGACATCCGGCCCGACGCTCGGACATCCGCCCCCCTGCCTGCGTGCAGCTCATCCGGGCCGAGTTCGATGTACCCCTTCGTCCCTTAGACTATATATACTCCCCCACCTCCTCCTAGTTAGGGTTAGCATTGGTTTAGCTCATATTTTGTGTAAGAGACTTGCTCATCCACTTGGTTACTTCTCCTCGGAGCTCACGACCTCTTCGGAGAAGATCCCCCAAGCGGATTCAAGACCCCTTCAAGGGAAGACAATCAAGACCTCCTCACGGAGAAGAACGGCTACCCTTGTATCTTTACTTTGCTGATTTTGAATCTTGTGCTACCTTATGTGTTCGGTGATCTAGCCCTTGTGTGATCGATTACTTGTCGGTTTAGTAATCCTCTCGTTTCTCCTCGTGTTTTGCCTTGTGTTTTCCGCACGTTCTTCGTGTCTCCCCGTAGGATCCACTCCAAACGTGAAAGATCGGCCCCTAGGGTTCCGCCCTACATCACATCCATGTTGGTGCGCTCTTGTAGAGGAAGTGGTAGAATGTCCAATGGCGACAACGGGTTGAAGCCGTAGACAACCTCGAAGGGGGACTTGCCGGTAGTCGAATGTCTTGCACGGTTGTAGGCGTACTCGGGGATGGTTAGACACGCCTACCACTACTTGATGTTCTTCTTGATCAACACGAGAAGTAGAGTGGATAGTGTCCGGTTCGTCACCTCAGTTTGGCCATCGGTTTGAGGATGGTATGCGGATGAAAATAAGAGCTTGATTCCAAGCTTGGCGCATAGCGCCTTCCAAAAGTAACTCAAGAACTTGACGTCGCGGTCGGAGACGATTGTCTTTGGTACTCCATGGAGGCGCAAGATTTCCCTACAAAAGAGATTTGCAACATGTGAAGCATCGTCTATCTTGTTGCAAGGAATGAAATGTGCCATCTTAGAAAATCGGTCCACAACAACAAATACAGAATCCTTTCCATTTTGAGTTCTAGGCAAACCAAGTACAAAATCCATGCTAATGTCTTCCCAAGGTTGATAAGGAATAGGGAGTGGCATGTAAAGACCATGGGATTGAGCTTTAGACTTAGCTTTGCGACATGTCGAGCACCGGGTGGTGAAGCGTGAGACGTCGCGAAACATCTTGGGCCAAAAGTAGTTCTCGGAGAGCATGGGAAAGTCTTGTCGCGTCCAAAATGTCCCATGAGTCCGCCTCCATGAGCCTCTTGCAAAAGGAGCAAACGAAGAGAAGACTCGGGAATGCATAGTTTGTTAGCTCTCATAAGATAACCATCCTTGATGTAATATTGTTCCCAAGATGTATGCATCAAACATTTAGCATAATGAGTTGCAAAAGATGGATCATTAGCATACAAGTCTTTTATGTGCTCAAAGCCAATAACATTCAACTCAAGTTTGGTGACAAGCGTGCACATGCGTGAAAGTGCATCCGCAACTACATTTTCCTTACCCTTAATGTACTTGATCACATAGGGGAAAGATTCAATAAATTCACTCCATTTGGCATGACGCTTGTTCAACTTAGTTTGACCTTTTAAGTAAGCGTTTCATGATCGGTATGGATGACAAACTCATGAGGTCTAAGATAATGTTCCCAAACATGTAGCACACGCACTAAAGCATACAATTCTTTGTCATAAATGGGATAGTTAAGTTGAGCACCGGAGAGTTTTTCACTAAAATATGCAATTGCTCGTTTTTCTTGCATCAAAACTCCGCCAATTCCGGTACCACTTGCATCACAATGAACCTCAAAAGTTTTGTCAAAGTTGGGCAAAGCAAGAACCGAAGCATGAGTAAGCAAAGACTTGAGCTCATCAAAAGCGGTGGATTGCAAAGATCCCCAAACAAAACGAGCATTCTTCTTACTCAAAGCATATAAAGGAGCGGCAATAGTGCTAAAGTCTTTCACAAAGCAACGATAAAAACCTGCTAGACCAAGAAAACTACGCACTTGTTGCAAATTGGTGGGTTGGGGCCAAGTTTTAATTCCTTCAATTTTAGATTCATCAACATGGACACCCTTGGAAGATACAACAAAACCCAAGAAAACCACGTTGTCAACACCAAATGTGCACTTTTTCATGTTGGCATAAAGACTTTCCTTGCGAAGTGTTTGCAAAACCGCCCTAACAAGATTAAGATGCTCTTTCATGGTTTTGCTAAACACAAGAATATCATCAAAGTAAACCACAACAAAGACTCCAATATAAGGGCGAAGTACATGATGCATGAGACGCACGAAAGTACCGGGAGCCTCCGATAAACCCATAGGCATAACTAAGCACTCATATAAGCCAAATTTGGTTTTGAAAGCAGTTTTCCATTCATCACCCTCTTGAATGCGGATTTGATAATAGCCACTTTTAAGATCAATTTTTGAGAAAAAGTTGGCTCCACTAAGTTCATCAAGCGTATCATCTAACGAGGAATGGGATGCCTATAGCGGACGGTAATAGCATTTATGGGTCTACAATCGGAACACAAGCGATAGGTACCATCTTGCTTGGGCACAAGTATAACGGGAACAACACAAGGGCTTAAGCTTTCACGTACATGACCGTTGTCGATGAGTTGTTGTACTTGCCGTTGAATCTCCTTTGTCTCGTCGGGGTTGATGCGGTAGGGAGCCTTGTTAGGATGAGGAGCGCCGGGGATGAGGTTGATTCGATGCTCAATGTGATGCGGAGCATCCTACGGCCATCACCATGTCAAGAGTCCGTTTGGCAAGTGACACGTGCGACCTCTACTTCTCATACAAAAAGGTGAATCTTCTCCTTTACACGTGTTCACTTGACCCCTTCGAGGATGGTATACTACTTGACACTCCACTCATGTGCATACATAGGTATTGTCCAAACATCATGGACGAGGAGGAGTGCGAGCACAAGTGTACAACTACACCATCCGCGAGTGAGGCATGGAAGAGAAGGAAGAAGAGGACCCGTCCTGTCTAGAACAAGCGGTACTACCGCCCACACCAGGCGGTACTACCGCTGAAGGCACACCGGCGGTACAACCGCTCGACTACCGCCCATCTACCGGCCCAGCTTTTGTATTCGAGCGGTGCAAGACCGGTACAGCCCCGGTTCTCCCCCCCCCCAGCTACGACTAGACCGGTACAACTGGCCCTACCACCGGTACAACCGCTCCCTACCTTCACGAGCACCTCCAGAAACCGGTACCTGAGCTCCTAGTGGTACAACCGCTCACACATCCGGTACAACTGCCCTGCCTGTGCGCAGTGAGAGGGGTTTCACCCCATGTATCCCCCAACTTACCCCTTGGACTATATATACTTGTCCCTTAGCTCTGTACTAGGGTTAGCAAATATGATAGCTCATTCTTAGGTGAGCTTTTCTCCTACCTCTACTCTTGAGAGAGAGAGAGACTACCACTCCCATGGAGTTCAAGACCTCCATGTGAGAAGATCCTGCAGGATATCATCAAGACCCCCTTGTGGGAAGATCCGTCTAGGATATCATCAAGACCTCCTCTTGGAGATGAAGCTTACCTTGTATCTTTCCCTTTGTTGTTCATGTACCTTGTGATTTCTCTCCGTTCTTCCCCGCGTTCATCATGTTCTTCGAGGGATCCCACTCCAAATGTGAAAGATCGGCCTACACCGGGTTAGCCCCGTATCATCTATGGTATCATGAGCCACGTTGATCACGTTTTTGGAGCCCCTACCCCGTGTTTTCTAGCTTGATTTTGTTGTTTTCGTCCTAAATCCGAAAATCCCCAGCAAAAATAGCCTCAATTTTTTTTGTGATTTGTTGGTTTGATGATGTTTTGTTGATTTTGATCCGTGGTGCCCCGAAATCATCCATTTCCGCCCCAAAATCGCGCCCCGATTTGATCTGCGGAAAATCCCGACACGAGCAGTAGTACCGCCCCTTCGAGCGGTACTACCGCTGAGTGCCACAAGCGGTACTACCGCCCCTCCCAGTTTTAGCGTTTCGAGTTTCACCGTTTTGCCCATAACTAATTCATCCGGACTCCGATTTTGACGTTCTTTAGCTCGTTTTGAAGCTATTGACATCCCCCATCCCACAAAAATACTACCAACACCATTTGACTCCATAAAATTTTCGAAAATTTGGCAAGTTTGCCTAGGCTTTCCACCATATCATCCGCATAGCCACCACCGACTTCCGCAACCTAACCCATTTTGTTCCCATGCATTAGTGGTTGCTTGAGTAGTGATTCGAGTCTCCTAAGGTGTTTCGGCTACTTAGGGACGGTTGCTTCTTCATCAACCACCACCACCACTTCCGCATAGGCTTACCCACCATACACTTCCACCCCAACATAACCCAATTTTGTTTGAGCTTGTTTGAGTTGTGGCTTGTGTCTCCTAAGGTGTTTCGGCTACTTAGGGACGACAACTTCAACATTGACTCGCATAACCCATCATCCCACTTCCGCATTGCCATGTGCAAACCACCACCGCTTTCCGCTACCACCATTTGACATTTGTCATTTGAGATTTTGAGTTCGCGGTTTTTCCGTTTCCAAAGGTGTTTCGGCTACTTAGGGACGAGTCTCCATCATCTTGGTATCTGCATCAAGAACACCGCCACTCATCATCCCAAAGGACGGTAACCTCGATGACACCATTGTATATTCCCCTTGCAATTGCATTGTTAACCCCTAGCTCATTTTGCGTCACTTGCCTATCGAGACTAGCCATTTGAGTATTGCCGGGCCACGTTACTTGTGCACATTAGTGATCTAGACCATCCATTGCATACATACCATATCATCTTGGTATCATATCATCCATTGTGTCTCAAGTTTGATCACACATATACACAATTGCTATCTTGGTTTGTGCATTTCACATTGTGGCCATATCAAAAAAAATAAAAAGAAGAGCGAATATAGCTTTTAAGCAAAGAAAGAGAGCAAAGAGCTTGTAAGAAATAGCCATAGCATAAAAATATATCATATGGTATCATATTTGATAATCTTGGATCATTGTGTGAGAAACACCGGGAACCATACATACATAGCATACTTGGGATAGAGAGTTTATCTATTTTGCATCTTATAGGTTCCGCACAAGTGTCGTATCCGCCTATTTAGCAATCGTGCTAGCGTCTCTCTTGAGTTGTTGATAGAGGCAAAGGTGTCCCGTCTTTTGATGAGATGATGGATATCGCTTTGGTGGAAGTCGACTTTGACGATCCGACTACGAACGTGCGAGGACATCGCGCCTTAGCAATCGCTAAACCAACTCCGAGAGGTTATTGACCACGCCGGAGCACGATCAACCTGACCACGAAGGTCTGTTTCCTGCAGCCAAACGAAGAACAAGCAAGAAACTGAGATTGCAATCTGGATATTGCGAATATAAGATGAAAGCTTTATTGATCAAAGGTGGGGTTCTGTGACGCCTTTGTTTGGTCGTTGAACAAAACGAAGTACGCGAAGTTGCAGCTATGGCAAACTTTAATCTAAACAAAACCCAATGTCTAAACGATGCCCTAAGGGCTGTATATATGGAGGAAGAGGGGGGAATTTCGTGGCCCTTGGTGGAGGGGTCTGAAATCAACCCTATCTCTTGTTTCCCCACACATACGGACTCTAAAAATAGCCTATACTTATGTATTTCGAAATTACATGGGCCTGGCCCAATAATAAGGTGATGCAGCACCTAGAATAGCCTCGGGACGAAATTTATGAAGTGGCATCTTGTATATTTCGTCCAAGGCTTCATGCACCCATTATGGTGGCTTCAAAGTCCTGAAATCATCACTGGTAACTCCGTTCTTGTTCCCCTTGCGCATGCCATCATCTCCATGCTTGTTCTTGCTCCAATGTTCATCCTTCTCCAAGCTAGGCCCTTCATTTGTAAGCAAAACAAATGTATCCAATTTAGGCAGCATCATATTCTCATGAACATTAGAATCATTACCAAGAAACAAAAGTACCTGGTAATATAGTTGGCGTGTGCGAGCTCTAGTAATTGGTCCAGTATGTATAGCAGCAGGGGCTATGGGTGTAACAATTGTATTGATGTCCTCATCATCCTCCCCTCTTGAAATGAAGTTGTCCTCGACGGAAGTTCATCTTCCTCACCCAAATAAGGCTTCAAATATGCAATGTTAAAAGTGGGACTAACCCCAAAATCTGCAGGCAGCTCAAGTTTATATGCATTATCATTTATTTTCTCCAACACCTTAAAGGGACCATCAACACGTGGCATTAGCTTTGATTTGCACAAATCAGGAAATCCATCCTTACGCAAATGTAACCAAACAAGATCTCCAGGTGCAAACACAACATGTTTTCTACCCTTATCTCCAGCAAGTTTATATTTAGCATTCATACGCTCAATGTTTTCCTTAGTTCACTCATGCATTTTTAAAATCAATTCAGCATGTTGTTTAGCATCAAAATTAACCTTCTCCGAAGATGGAAGAGGCAACAAATCAATAGGTGCACGAGGTAGGAAACCATACACAACTTCAAAAGGGCACATCTTAGTAGTAGAATGCAATGAACGATTATAAGCAAATTCAATATGAGGCAAGCATTACTCCCACATTTTCTTATTATTTTTCAAAACAACCCTAAGCATAGTAGACAATGTTCTATTGACTACTTCAGTTGGTCCATCTGTTTGAGGGTGACAAGTAGTACTAAAAAGCAGTTTAGTCCCCAACTTAGACCATAAACATCTCCAAAAGTGGCTAAGAAATTTAGTATCACGATCTGAAACAATAGTATTTGGCACACCATGCAAGCGAATAATTTCACGAAAGAACAAATCAGCAACATTAACAGCATCATCGCTTTTATGACATGGTATAAAGTGTGCCATTTTCGAGAATCTATCCACGATAACAAATATGCTATCCCTGCCCTTCTTTGTTCGAGGTAAA
Source organism: Triticum aestivum (assembly GCF_018294505.1). NCBI lineage: Eukaryota > Viridiplantae > Streptophyta > Magnoliopsida > Poales > Poaceae > Triticum > Triticum aestivum. The sequence goes on along the minus strand of NC_057804.1, from coordinate 317,053,991 downwards.
CCTAAAACAAAGTCCATAGATATATCCTCCCAAGGAACACTAGGTATAGGCAAAGGCATATATAAACCATGAGGATTGAGTCGTGACTTAGCTTTTTGACATGTAGTGCAGCGAGCAATAAAACGCTCAACATCCCATCTCATCTTTGGCTAAAAGAAATGTGTAGCAAGTATGTTCTCCATCTTCTTCACGCCAAAGAGTCCCATTAATCCTCCTCCATGCGCCTCCTGCAACAACAAAAGACGAACGGAGCTAGCTGGAATGCATAGCTTGTTAGCATGAAACACAAATCCATCATTAACGACGAACTTGTTCCACATTCTTCCTTCTTTACAATTCTGCATTACATCTTTAAAATCAGCATCATGCACATATTGATCTTTGATGGTCTCCAAACCAAATATTTTGAAGTCAAGTTGTGAAAGCATAGTATAGCGACGAGACAAAGCATCAGCAATAACATTTTCTTTTCCCTTCTTGTGTTTAATGACATAAGGGAAAGTCTCAATGAATTCAACCCATTTAGCATGTCTACGATTCAGTTTAGCTTGACTTTTAATATGTTTCAAAGATTCATGATCAGAATGTATAACAAATTCTTTGGGCCATAAATAATGTTGCCATGTTTCTAAAGTCCGAACAAGAGCATATAATTCTTTATCATAAGTAGAATAATTCAGACTAGGCCCACTCAATTTTTCAGAAAAATATGCAACAGGTTTGCCATCTTGTAATAACACACCTCCTAATCCAATTCCACTAGCATCACATTCAAGCTCAAAAGTCTTATTAAAATCAGGAAGTTGGAGTAAAGGAGCATGTGTCAACTTATCTTTCAATACCGTGAAGGCTTCTTCCTGTGCGGTACCCCAAAGAAAAGGCACATCTTTCTTTGTAAGCTCATTGAGAGGTGCAGCAATGGTGCTGAAATCTCTCATAAAACGCCTATAGAATCCAGCGAGGCCAAGAAAACTCCTCACTTGTGTGACCGTTTTGGGCTGTGGCCAACTCTCAATAGCGTCAATCTTGGCTTTATCAACTTCAATTCCCTGTGGTGTAACAACATAGCCAAGAAAAGATACTCGGTCGGTGCAAAAGGTGCACTTCCCAAGGTTACCAAACAAACGTGCATCACGTAGAGCAATAAAAACAGCACGTAAATGTTCCAAATGTTCTTCCAATGATCTGCTATAAATCAATGTCATCAAAGTAAACTACCACAAATCGTCCAATGAAAGCACGTAAAACTTCGTTCATTAATCTCATGAAAGTACTAGGTGCATTAGTTAACCCAAAAGGCATGACTAACCACTCATATAATCCAAACTTAGTTTTAAATGCCGTTTTCCATTCATCTCCCAATTTCATACGAATTTGATGGTATCCACTATGCAAATCAACTTTGGAGAATATTGTAGAGCCACTCAATTCATCAAGCATGTCATCTGGCCTAGGAATAGCATGACGATAACGAATAGTAATATTATTAATGCCTCTACAATCAACACACATACGTGATGTACCATCCTTTTTCGGCACTAGAATAATAGGAACAGCACGAGGACTAAGGGATTCACGTATATAACCTTTGTCGAGAAGCTCTTGTACTTGACGCATAATCTCCTTCGTCTCCTCTGGATTGGTACGGTATGGCGCACGGTTTGGCAGTGAAGCACCGGGAATTAAGTCAATCTGATGCTCAATCCCTCGAATAGGCAGTAATCCCGGTGGCACATCTTGTGGAAAGACGTCAGCGAACTCCTGCAAAATGTTGGTGACAGCAGGAGGCAAAGAGGAAGGCACGTCCTCGAATGAAAATAATGCCTCTTTGCACACAAAAGCATAGCAAACAGATTTGCTGAAATCTAGCTCATCAATATCAGATTTGGTGGCAAATAAACATGCACTTTTCAATTTAATTTCAGAAGCAACACTAGATGGTTTATTATTAGGCTTCATTTGTTGCTCAAATTCTTTTGCCACAATCTGATTTTCACTCTTATTCTTCTCCTGTTTTGCTTTATTAGCTCTATTAATATCATCTTTCAAAATAGAATCAGGAGTCATAGGAAGCAAAGTAATATTTTTATCCTTATGAACAAGAGTATACTGATTGTTTCTACCACGGTGTAAATAATTTTTATCAAATTGCCATGGTCTACCAAGTAATAAGGAACATGCTTGCATAGGTACCACATCACAATCAACATAATCAGCATATGTAGAGATACTAAAATGCACACGAACAGTACGTGTTACCTTAACCTTGCCGCTGTTGTTGAACCATTGGATGTAGTAAGGATGTGGATGTGGTCTTGTGGTGAGAGAAAGCTTCTCCACCATCTCCATGCTAGCCAAGTTGTTGCAGCTCGCTCCGTCTATGTTGACGCGCACAGAACATTCCTTCACAACTCCCTTGGTATGGAACAAATTGTGCCTCTGATTTTGCTCAGCTTGTGTGACCTGCACACTCAAAACACGTTGAGAAACTAAACATTCATACCTGTCAGCGTCTTCAGGAGCCATGTATTGCGTCTCATGATCAGAATCATCTCCACCATGTTCTTCGCATGTAATAAGAGCCAAAGTCTCCTCATCATAGTCACTAGCGGACTCATACCCGCCATCCTCAGTAGCAATCATCACACACTGTGATTTGCATTGTCCCGCATAATGACCTCTTCCCTTACAACAACGACAAATAATATCACTTGTGTGCCCTGTTGATGCCATGGAAGAAGAACTCTGTGGAGGCCCGACAGGTTCGCTCTTGGCAAATAATGGTGGTTGTGCCTGCTTTCTTGTATCACGGCTGGAGGTGGCACCTGATGGAGGTGCTGGTGCAGTTGAAGTAGAAGATACACGCGGTGTCGATGATGAAGGTCGGCCTGCAGAATAGTTAGTTCGCGCCAATGCTTGTCAATCCTGCACTTCACGTTCAGCTTTACCAGCAAGATGGAATAAATGAGTGATATTAGTATACTACTTATAGTTTAGAATGGTCTGAATCTCTCTATTTAATCCACCCAGAAAACGTGCAAGCATAGCTTCATTCTCCTCAACAATACCACATCTAATCATGCAGTTTGTAATTCCTGATAATATTCTTCTACAGAATTTTTTCCTTGTCTTAAGCGCTGCAATTTTTGAAGCAATTCACGTTGATAATATGGTGGAACCCAACGAGTACGCATAGCAGTTTTCAAAGCAGCCCAAGTAGTTGGAATAGGATATAATCTACAATGTTCATACCACCACACACATGCAAAACTAGTGAAAGCACAAACAACAGCGGCAACCCGTCTCTCCTCGTGATATTGTAAACATGTAAATCGTTGTTCAGTTTCTAACTCCCAAGTAAGATATATATCAGGAACATATCTACCCTCAAATGGTGGAATATTCAATTTCAGTTTAGGAAGATGGTCATGATCTCGTACCTGAGGGAGAGCCCTACCATTGTGATTATTTGCATGTGGACGACCTGGTGGTTGTGGTGCAGGTGGTTGCACGTAGTTCTGATTTTGATCAACCTCATCCTCGTAATCTCCCACATAATCATCCTCCTCCGCATCAGCAGCAGGAGCCACAGAAGTATCAACAGCAGCACCAACAGTTTGGCCAAACGCAAGAGGGACACGGCTCGCTCGGCGGAGGTCTGTTTTGCGACGTGGAGGTAGTCGTTGTTGTTGTTGTAGAGGTGAGTTAGGTGCAGCTGGTGGTGGTGGTGGAAGACGCGCGAGCAATTCATTAAACTTGTTATCGAGCTTTGTTTCGATCGTCTTCTCCATGCCATCTATATTCTCCATGGTCTCTTCAAATCTGTTTAGCACATCTTGCACCTGTCCACTCATCATTTGCTGAAATTTGTCATGCAAATCCTTATTCGTCATGTTCTCCCAGTTAGTCTCATCGGCTTGTGATCTTGGCATGGTTAGCAGCAATAGAAACACACAAGGATATGATCCTACAGACTACTAACAATAGGTGGTGGTGGGTGTCACAAATCCGTCAAGCAAATCTCAAATTCTTACCAGTTCTTACCCAGCAGCAGGCGGTGATCGGCAACCGTTGTAGTCAAAACTCTCAAAGCTTGGATAGAGCGATTACCAAGGAGAGTCAAACGCATGACGTAGATGTATGTGGAGCTGGGAAGGCTTATAATATGGTAGCAAAAAAGGTCAGCAATAATCAATTCAAGGATGCAAAGTTGAATAAACGCTCAACGACGGTACTGTGCTGGTCCTAGGCTAGACTGTGCTAGAGACGCGAGCCTAGAACACTAACAAAATCACGGCGCTGCACGTAAACAAGGGAGGAGCACACTCTGAATTTTTTTTCTCTTTTTTTTCACTTTTTTTGCACTTCTTTTTCCTCTTTTTTTTTGCTCCGCAACAATTTTTTTTGAAAAAGTCTACAAATGGTCTAGAAACTGCCTAGCCATAATTTTCTAGACTCGGAGTAACACGAAAGTTCGGGAGTCCATCTCTATCACGACTCGGAGTATGGCGTGATCTAGAAGTCGAAAACAAAGCAACAATTACTGGACTCGGACTAGGACTGGTGGCGGAGAAGAATCTGGTGGAACTCGGACTGGTGGCGGAGATGAATCTGGTGGAACTCGGACTGGTGGCAGATATATGTTGCAGGTGGACTCGGATTGGCGTGATGGAGGTGGATATGTGGTATATGGCTGCGGTAATGTCAATGGTGGTAGATGGCAGCGGTGATGACGATAGTAGTATATGGCAGCGGTGATGACGATGGTGGTATATGGCAGCGGTGATGACGATGGTGGTATATGGCAGGGATGATGATGATGATGCGGCGACGGCGTGACAACTTGTGAACAGAACTCGAAACTCTAAAGGACTAGACACTAAGACCAGCAACTAGACACGACGATGCAACCGCAAATTCAACAAAGCAAAACCCTAAAAAGATTATGCAAAGGCTCAGATTAGTTCGGATATGATGAACTAACCCTTTTTTGTGTGGCTTTTTCGTGGATTGTAGGTATGAAGAACAGACTCGATCTAAACTACGAAAAACTGTAAAATCTCACCGAGCAACCTGGAAAACTGATACCACTTGATAGAGGCAAAGGTGTCCCGTCTTTCGATGAGATGATGGATATCGCTTTGGTGGAAGTCGACTTTGACGATCCGACTACGAACGTGCGAGGACGTCGCGCCTTAGCAATCGCTAAACCAACTCCGAGAGGTTATTGACCACGCCGGAGCACGATCAACCTGACCGCGAAGGTCTATTTCCTGCAGGCAAATGAAGAACAAGCAAGAAACTGAGATTGCAATCTGGATATTGCAAATATAAGATGAAAGCTTTATTGATCAAAGGTGGGGTTCTGTGACGCCTTTGTCTGGTCGCTGAACACAAACGAAGTACGCGAAGTTGCAGCTATGGCGAACTTTAATCTAAACAAAACCCAAAGTCTAAACAATGCCCTAAGGGCTGTATATATGGAGGAAGAGGGGGGAATTTCGTGGCCCTTGGTGGAGGGGTCCGAAATCAACCCTATCTCATGTTTCCCCACACATACGGACTCTAAAAATAGCCTATACTTATGTATTTCGAAATTACATGGGACTGGCCCAATAATAAGGTGACGCAGTACCTAGAATTGCCTCGAGATGAATTTTATGAAGTGGCATCTTGTATATTTCGTCCAAGGCTTCATGCACCCATTATGGTGGCTTCAAAGTCCTGAAATCATCACTGGTAACTCCGTTCTTGTTCCCCTTGTGCATGCCATCATCTCCATGCTTATTTTTGCTCCAATGTTCATCCTTCTCCAAGCTAGGCCCTTCATTTGTAAGCAAAACAAATATATCCAATTTAGGCAGCATCATATTCTCATGAACATTAGAATCATTACCAAGAAACGGAAGTACCTGGTAATTTAGTTGGCGTGCGCGAGCTCTTGTAATTGGTCCAGTATGTATAGCAGCAGGGGATGTGGGTGTAACAATTGTATTGATGTCCTCATCAGTTGTGCAACACTCGCGTTTTTCGTGGATTCCACATTTTGTGCTCATTACTTGGTTGCACGACCCCATTTATCTATCCGTGTGTGTGTTTCCGTGTGCCACATATTGCTATTGGTCTACTTGTTTCGCTTGCGAATTTGTGAATCTCTTTCAACATTATTGACTCTTGCTAACATTTTGCATCAAATTTTTGTGCCACTATCCTCACCGAGCTCTACCATAAGCTTTACTTGATAGGTGTGAGTGAACAACTCCGGTACCAATTCCACTATTCTTTCATCTCACATTAAGTGAAACGAAATACATCCTCAACTTTGGGAAAAGGTAACTTGGTATTGTTTATCTCATTTCCTACTCACCTCTACTCGAGTCTTGTGATGGATAGGCAAGGCATTTCACCTTCGGTCTACAACAACAATGACGAGTTCGATGCCACGAACAACAACTCCGACGCCAAGATGCAAGCTCAAATGGAGGAGATCAAAGCACTCATCAAGTCTTACAAGCGATCTTCCTCATCTTCGAGAAGACGCTCAAGAGCACATGCTTCCGAGCTACCGTCTATGGCAAGATCACATCGGCATCGACACCATCACCAACAAGAACGTGAAGGTCAAGAGCTCAACACCAACAACCGCTCAACGACTTCACCATCTCCCTTGGCATCTTCGCCAAGCGACTTCAAGGCATCTTCGCCTACGGACATACGACATCTTCGCCAACAAGAACCTCAAGGCTATGTTCAAGAGAAGCTCCCCAAGCTCAAGTCCGCGACTTCCTCGAGCTACTACGACCTCGACATTGACCATGCGATTCCTTTCTATGGGACTCACGAACCTGAGGAGTACCTCGAGTGGGAGCATTTGATGGACGACTACCTCAAGCGACATCAAGTCCCTTCCGAAGATCAAGTGAAGTGCGCCACAAGAAACTTCCACGACTACGCATTGGCATGGTGGCTTCACACACCTTCGGAGTACTACGACATGAGTTGGCCCAAGACGAAGAGAGCTTTGCAGCGAGAGTTTGTGCCTCCAACCTACATGGAACAACTTCGATGCCAATTGGAGAACACCACCCAAGGATCCAAGTCCATCGACAAGTACTTCAAGGGGATGAAGATTGCCTTGCGACGAGCCGGCGTGGACGACCCCATGTCAATGAAGTTCCACTTCATGATGGGATTGCACAACAACATATCCAAGACAATCTTCCTCGAGAACTACAAGTCCATAAACGACTACTACATTGGTGCTCTCAAGGCGGAACAAGAACTCATGAAGGCCAAGGCTTCTCCACCCCAAGCAAACTTCATAGAGACCAAGCTCTACGACAAGCATGAGGCTAGTACCACGAAGATGTCCAAACCCAACGAGCTCCAAGACGATGCTCCCAAGTTCGGCTTCACCGCCATCCCTCTTTGTGGCATTGATGATGCCAAGTCTACCTTGAATCTTTTTCAAGATGGTGCAGCGACGAGTACGACTACAGAGACCTTCAAGGACCAAGCTTTGGAGGCGAGCGACAAGGTGGCGAGCAAGGATGATGCTTCCATCTTAGGAGGCGAGAGTGATGATGTGCCATCTTCGGCCTTCATCCACGGCGACGATGACGAGATGATCGAGCAAGGGATTTTCCCTTCGGTCATGGAGGAGAGTGATGATGTGCCATCTTCGGCCTTCATCCACGGCGACCACGACGAGATGGTTGAGCATGGGATTTTCCCTTCGACCACGGTGACGTATGATGACTTGAGTGACTTGTGCCACCATATTGAGAGTGAGAGTGACTTCACCACTAGCCCCATGTATGATGTTTTGCCACAAATCCCATGTGAGGAGAGCCACAACCCCCACCACTTAAGTGAGATGAGTGACTCCACCATATGTGACTTTGAGTGCACCTACTTTGAGGGAGTGAGTGAACCACCACATAGAGAGAGTGAGATAGTTGATAGGTCTCGTGAGGCCATTTGCATTTCTAACAACTTGACCTCTGCCTCTATTGTGTCTTCTCATTTGGTGCTAGGTCCCATTTATGATGACGCGCCAATCCTCGACGACTTCGTCCTCCCTTTGGACAAGACGATGGCCATGGTGGAATATGATACACCCCCCACATGGTTCCATCAAGATGATGATGACCACCATTTGGTCTTTCCCACCTCACCTACACCACTTGAGTGGAATGAAAAAGGTAACATAGGTGAAGGGGATGCTCTAGTCCCACTAGTGGACATTCTTGACATTGATTGCTTGCATGATGTTGATCCATCTAGTACCTTGCGTCATTCTAGTATGATTTCCCCATGTGATGATTTGCCCATTTATGATGAGTACAATGATTCTCATGTGGAGTCTATTAGTTGTGATGCCATGTTACATAGGATTTCTTGTGACAATTCTTTAGGTCACATCATGTTTTCTAATCCACTTGACTTGTCATATGCTATGCATGAGATCCATCATATGTATTATTTGCAATCTCTTCATAGTGACTATGCATATGCCATTAAAATAAACCCAGTTTGCACATATGGCATAGATGACAAGCCCATGGTTATTGGCATTTGTTTTTCTTGTGATGATATTGATATGCTCCCTTTGCATCATTTATCTCATATGCCATGCCATGCCCACCTAGCTTCGGATATGCATTGTTTTGGATGTTGTCCATTTTCTCCATGTTATGTTTCCGATATTGCTCATGAGGACACCCCCATAGTTTCCTCATGCATTGTAGGAAATTTTGATCCATCCCATTCATTGGATGATCCTAATAATTATATGCACCATATGCTCCCCATGAATGACAATGCTATTGATGTGCCATATAATTGTATGCCCAATTTGCATCCCCATCGTGTCATACATAATAACTATTCTTTCATGATGGATGACATGTTCTTATACCATGCATCAAATTTCTTTGAGCATTTCTTATATTGTGCTAACTCACACGTGCACATACACATCATGATGGATGATGTGTACATTTACCACGCGCACAATTTCTTTGGTTTGTGTCTCTTTTCTGTAGGTACCCATGAATACTTGTCAACCTCGCAATCCCACGAGTTGACAAAACGAGCTCTAGAGAGCAATGAGGACTTGGGATCCCATGAATTGTCTTTCCCACCGCTCTCTTCGCGCAAAGAATTAGCGCATTTCTTCTACATGGCCCTCACTTGGCTATGGGTTGTTCTCCATTATATATCCTTTGCCCATATTGCCGTGTTCACTTTGCATGATATGCTCATTCCTATGCCTTTGCCATGCATTTGTGACCCATGCTTTGCATTACACATGATAATTGATTCTAGTACTTGTTTGTGTATTTGCAAGTTCGGTGGATATATCACTTGTTATTGTCATGTTCTATTCATGACCCATTCCTATGATGATACTTTCATATTGCTTTGTGCCCGTGCTTGCGATATGTCATGTGCATTGTCTATGCCTAGTATTTGCTCACATGACATGATTGCCATGATTTACTCTAGTGTGTTGCATCTTTGCTCCACTAGTTTGCACGACTTAATCTCTATGCTTGCTCATGTTGCATCACCCATGATTCATACTTGCTCATCTCATGCGGTTGATGACAAACATCTATATGCTTTGCACATGATTCATATTAATTCTTGTCATATATCTCCATGTGTTGCCTCTCCCATACTAGATTTGCCATGTATTGAATGCAACCATGCTATTAGTCTCGCTCATGAGTTTGCCCCCATAGCATTCTCACATATGTTTGGAGATTTTGACATATGACTTGTGAAGCATGTTTGTCTTACTTCTTTGCACCATATACCTAGTGCCATGAAAATATTGCCATTGTTGCATCATATTATTCATGCACTTGTGCTTCTAATGGTTATGTGCACAAGATGATAACCATCATGATGGATGATGTGTTTATCTACCATGCACATACGTTCTTTGTTTTGTTTTGTACATGTGTAGGATACTTGGACTTTTTGTCGACTTCCACTTCACGTGAGTTGACCATTCGAGCTCTTGAGAGTGAGCCTCTTACATTCTACCACGACTCGCTTCTACACCAAATTTCCTACCACTTCGGCATTGTGAAGAATGCACAAGGACACGCTTTCAAGGGACATCCTTCTTGACATTGGATATGGTGGATCATACTTCATGTGTTGCTTGCACCATTTGCACGCATGGTCGAGATATTGCTTTCACCCATGATTGCCACATTTCCATTCCTCATGACATATGTACCTTGTGTGTTGCATCCAATTCTTGGACTACTTGCTACTATCATATGGTTGGTTGCACCAATGTCATTTCTTCACATATGCCATGTCCCTTTGCTTGTCACATGATTCACTTGATTGCCTCACACATGATGAACAATTTCTCTTTATATTGTGTTGAGTGCCACACTATATTCACTACACCCTATGCACATTATGCTTGGATTGTCTTGCACTTGACCCATGTGTTTAGACATCTCATCTTATTTGGTGTTGTGAATGATTCCTATGCCTACCATCGACCATTTCTCGAGCGCTTTATGCATGCTTGCTATGACCTTGAGGTGGATGCTTATGCTCTTGTCACACATATTTGCATCTCTACATCACATTTACATGCTTGTCCCAATGATATCTTTGCTTGCGCTCGATTGATATGCTTACATGCCATGTCACAATCCTTTGTCACACCATATGCTATGCTTAATGATGACACTTGTTTGGTGAATCACCACTTGAATGCTTGGTTTTGCACTAACGCTAACCACATTTATTTTTCCAAGTGTTTGTTCACCTGACCCCTTCGAGGATGGTATACTACTTGACACTCCACTCATGTGCATACATAGGTATTGTCGGAACATCATGGACGAGGAGGAGTGCGAGCACAAGTGTACAACTACACCATCCGCGAGTGAGGCATGGAAGAGAAGGAAGAAGAGGACCCGCCCTGTCTGGAATGAGCGGTACTACCGCCCACACTAGGCGGTACTACCGTTGAAGGGACACCGGCGGTACAACCGCTCGACTACCGCCCATCTACCGGCCCAGCTTCTATATTCGAGCGGTGCAAGACCGGTACAGCCCCGGTTCTCCCCCCAGCTGCGACTAGACCGGTACAACCGGCCCTACCACCGATACAACCGCTCCCTACCTTCACAAGCACCTCCAGAAACCGGTACCTGAGCTCCTAGCAGTACAACCGCTCACACATCCGGTACAACCGCCCTGCCTGTGCGCAGTGAGAGGGGTTTCACCCCATGTATCCCCCAACTTACCCCTTGGACTATATATACTTGTCCCTTAGCTCCGTATTAGGGTTAGCAAATATGATAGCTCATTCTTAGGTGAGCTTTGCTCCTACCTCTACTCTTGAGAGAGAGAGAGACTACCACTCCCATGGAGTTCAAGACCTCCATGTGAGAAGATCCCGCGGGATATCATCAAGACCCCCTTGTGGGAAGATCCGTCTAGGATATCATCTAGACCTCCTCTTGGAGATGAACCTTACCTTGTATCTTTCCCTTTGTTGTTCATGTACCTTGTGATCTTGTGTGTTTTGATTGTCTAGTGGATGTGTGATTAGACTTGTTCTTGAGTGTTTCCCCTTGTGATTTCTCTCCGTTCTTCCCCGCGTTCATCATGTTCTTCGAGGGATCCCACTCCAAAGGTGAAAGATCGGCCTACACCGGGTTAGCCCCGTATCACAATGCCTCAAAGAGGAGCGAGACCCGGAGGTAGCTCATCGGGGAAAACATCTTGAAATTCCTGCAAAAGAGATTGAAACACCAAAGGTAGCTCGTGAGCAGTGTTAGTTTTAGGTTATCTATCCTTGACCACAAGGACAATGATGAGGACATCAATACTATTGTTACACCCACAGCCCCTACTGCTAAACATACTGGACCAATTACTAGATCTCGCGCACGCCAATTAAATTACCTGGTACTTTCATTTCTTGGTAATGATTCTAATGTTCATGAGAATATGATGCTGCCTAAATTGGATACGTTTGTTTTGCTTACAAATGAAGGGTCTAGCTTGGAGAAGGATGAACATTGGATCAAGAACAAGCATGGAGATGATGGCATGCGCAAGGGGAACAAGAACGGAGCTACAAGTGATGATTTCAGGACGTTGAAGCCACCATAATGAGTGCATGAAGCCTTGGATGAAATATACAAGATGCTACTTCATAATTTTCGTCCACCGGCTATTCTAGGTGCTGCGTCACCTTTTTATTGGGCCAGGCCCATGTAATTTCGAAATACATAAGTATAGGCTATTTTTAGAGTCCGTATGTATGGGGAAACAAGAGTTAGGGTTGGTTTCGGACCCCTCCCTCAGGGGCCACGAAATTCCCCCCTCTTCCTCCATATATACAACCCTTAGGGCGTCGTTTAGACTTTGGGTTTTGTTTAGATTAAAAGTTCGCCATAGCTGCAACTTCGCGTACTTTGTTTGTGTTCAACGACCAGACAAAGGCGTCACAGAACCCCACCTTGATCAATAAAGCTTTCCTCTGTTATTCGCAATATCCAGATTGCAATCTTAGTTTCTTGCTTGTTCTTCGTTTCCTTGCAGGAAATAGACCTTCGTGGTCAGGTTGATCGTGCTCCGGCATGGTCAATAACCTCTCGAAGTTGGTTTAGCGATTGCTAAGGAGCGACGTCTTCGCACGTTCGTAGTCGGATCGTCAAAGTCGACTTCCACCAAAGCGATATCCATCATCTCATCGAAAGACAGGACACCTTTGCCTCTATCAAGTGGTATCAGATTTCCAGGTTGCTCGGTGAGATTTTATAGTTTTTCATAGTTTAGATCGAGTCTGTTCTTCATACCTATAGTCCACGAAAAAGCTACAAAAAAATTAGGGTTATTTCATCCTATCCGAACCAATGTGAGCCTTTGCATAATCTTTTCTGTATTTGCGTTGTTGAATTTGCGGTTGCATCGTCGTGTCTAGTTGCTGGTCTTAGAGTCTAGTCTTTTAGAGTTTCGAGTTCTGGTCATAAGTTGTCACGCTGCCACCGCACCATCATCATCGCCCCTCCCATCTACCACCACCGCTTATCCGCCACCTCTGCCATATACCACCACCGCTGCCATATACCACCACCGCTGCCATATATCACCACCGCTGCTGATGTAGGGTGGAACCCTATGTGGGTGATCTTTCACGTTTGGAGTGGATCCTATGGGGAAACACAAAGAACGCGCGGAAGAACACGAGGAAATCACGGGGAGGAACGAGGGAAAACACTCAACCAACAAGGAATCGGTCACACAAGTGCTAGATCAAAGAACACAAAGAGATACACGAGATTGAAAGTCAACAAAGGTAAGGATACATAGGAACCGTTCTTCTCCGTGAGGAGGCCTTGAAATCCATGAGGGGATCTTCCCACGAGGGGGTCTTGAATCCAATAGGATCTTCTCCGAGGAGGCCGCGGTCTCTCACGAGGAGGAGATCCGGTGGATGAGCGAAGCTCTATCTCTAATTGAGCTAGATCAACGCTAAATCTAACTAGGAGGAGGTGGAGGAGTATATATAGTATAGGGCCACGAAGGGGTAAGTGAAGGGGTACATGGGCTGCGGCCCAACACACTGTGCGGAGACAGGCGTCGGACGTCCGGAGGCTCGGGAAGGTCCGGACGTCCGGTGCTCTTCGGACTTCCGTAGATTCGGCTCGGGTGCGCTTCAGTCGAACGTCCGGAGGGGGCCGGTCGTCCGGAGGCTCGCGGGGTCCCGGACATCCGGAGTTCTTTGGATGTCCGCAACTTCGGTTCGGTGGTCGTTGGCACGGTCGTCTGGAGGGGGCCGGTCGTCCGGAGCCTGGGAGTTGTCGGACGTCCGGTCCTGGTCGGACGTCCGGCCACAGTAGCTTCAGGCAGCTTCTTCTCTTGGTCCTTGTACTTGGTGTCCTCGCTGTCTTGTCCATGGTCTTCCTCCTTGTTCCTGGTCATGCATAGCACATATATATGAGATAGTAACCATGTCTCACATGTGGGAAGTGAAGGTTCGGAGAGGAGCGAGTTCACCTTGTGTCCAATGGCGTATAGTCGAGGTCTCGTCATAAGTCCTCTTAGGGTTTGGAGAGTAGTCGGAGTGTACATGGGGATGAACGTGGGATGATCCGCATCATATCCCCCCCCCCTTGGGAAAGATCCGACCTCGGATCGTGATCCTCATCACCATGGAAACGGTTGTTGATGACGAACTTGTAGTTGGACGGAGTTGAAGACATGGCGCAATCCAAGTAGTCCAAGGTGTCGCCGGAGTGATAGACATGCAAAAAGAGCAAACACAAGCAACACTTGGGAATACAATGGTTAGCGCACACAAAGTGTCCATCATGTAAGAATGAGTCCATGCAGCAAGATTGCTCATGACAAAGCGCATGAAGCTTATCAAGATGATCTAGAATGAGATGCAAAGCATTCATGGGAACAAAAGCATGGTGCACAAAGCGACAAATTCTACCATTGTGCAAAATGATGTCATAGAGAGACGGTTCATCAATAGCATGAATATGGTAATGGATGCTCAATATGATTATGTTATCATGCAATTGATGATAGGCAATATGATCACGATGTATGAATATGCCATCAAGAAAGATCACAACAATTTGCTAAGAAAATGCACAAGCTCATATATCATGGATGACATGGGAATAGGTGCAACAAGACAATCATAATGTGTGTCAATCCATGCATAGGGTGCAAACTTGTGGTGAGTATGATAAGTCCATCGAGCATGACATGTATGAGCACAATCAACAAATATGGAGGTGTTGGTGTACCAAAGCTCGATATCGAGGCATGAGTGCAGTTTCGAAGGTGCATCCAATAAGTGCGAGCGCTCCTCAATGTGAAGGTCCATGTAGCCAATCTCCAATGTTGCTCCTCCGTTCACGAGATGTATCATGTAGACAACAAGAAGGAACACAACAATGAAAGAGTGACCCATCCAATATGCGCATTTGAGGATGGCTCAAAGAGAAGGAGTTCACCTTTAGGAGTGTCTCAAGGATGATGTAGTTGCGCATCTTGTATGCCTTCACATAACCAATATGTCGCGTGATGGTACCGCCTTGTGAATCCTTCAAAATGAAAGAACATGACAAACACTCGGAAAAACAAATGAGGTTAGCGAAAGTGCAAAACCTATCATTCGTGTGGTAATATACCCAACAAGTGTATGCATCATCCTCATCATAAGAAAGGACAAGGGAACATTTCATAGTATGGAGGCATATGATGTAAGAACAACCAAATACAAGAGGCTCAATCAAACAATCATGCATCACAAGTAAGGTGTCCAAGTCTCCAAGATCAATAAGCATAGTAAGTTGGCACTCAATACAAGGTGATATGAGAGATGCAACTAATGGAGACAAGAGGCAATGATCATGACAAATCAAGTGAGAGGCATTAACATATATGTCATCAACCCAAGAAAGCGAGTAATAGTGGAACATGGGTGATGCAACATAGCAAACAATCAAGTTAAGCAAGCTAGTAGTGCGAAGATGCAACATACTAGAAGGAATCATGGCAAGCATGTCATGTGTGCAAATAGTGTGCATGAATAATTCACATGTCATAGCACAAGCATGAAAGCAAGATATGAGGAAAGTAGGTTCATGGAGTTGGCAAGAAGTCCTATGTAAATAGCAATGGAACATCATGACTCTCCCAACACAAGAATCAACAATAGTATGAGGCACATGATAAAGATGGCAATAGCAACAAGGATCTCCTCCAAGCATGCAAATACACATAGAAGTATCATAATGGTGAATCATGGGTAGATGCAAGCAAGGGTCACAATTGCATGGCAAATTCATAGAAGCAAGTATAACATGCAAAGTGAACACGAGAAAATGAGCATAAGGTGACAAGTGGTAAATAGCCCACGGCCGTGTGAGAGCCAAGTAGAAGAGATGTGCGTAGTCCTTGCGCGAAGGGAACGGTGGTAAGGCTAGTCCACGGGATCCCAAGTCGTCGTTGCTCTCAAGAGCTCGTTTCGTCAACTCATGGTATTGTGAGGTTGACGAGTGTTCATAAGTACCTACACAAAACAAAGACAAAGAGAAAATTGTGTGTGCATGGTATATGTACACATCACCCATCATGATGCGCACGTGCATGTGTCGGTTAGCACAAAATAGCCAATGCTCAAATAAATGAGATGCGTGATATAGAAACATGTCATCCATCATGATAGGTTTGTTGTTATGTATAGCATAATGGAGACTCAAATTGTGTAATGCATCACGAGCAATATCTAGAGCATTGTTATTCATGGAATGCATATGGTGCACGCAATTATGGGAATCATGCAAAGTATGGAATGCATCAAAATCTCCTAATATGTATGAGGAAACTATGGGGGTCTCCTCATGAGCATTAGTGGAAACATCACATGGAGAATATTGACAACATCCAAAACAATGCATATTCGGACCAATGTGATCATGGCATGGTATAGTAGATGAATTGCACAAATCCTGTAAAGGAAGCATGGCAATATCATCACAAGAGAAGCAAAAGCCAATGACCATCATCTCGTCATCTATGCCATAAGTGCAAATGGGATTGATTTTAATGGGGCATGCATAGTTACTATGTTGAGATTGTAATGAGGCAATATGGGAGATCTCACTCATAGCATATGACAAGTTCAATGGATTGTCAAACATGAAGTGACCAATAGAATTTTCACAAGATATCCTATGAAGCATAGCATCACAACTAGGCAACTCAACATGCTCATCATCATATTCATCATAAATAGGTAAGTCAAGGCATGAAGAAGTCTCACTAGCATGAAGCATGGTAATAGGTGGGTCAACATCATGGGAGCAATCAATGTCAAGAGAGTCCACTAGTGGGACAAGAGAAGCACCATCACCTATGTTACCTTTGGAGCGTCGCTCATGTGTTGTAGGTGAGGTGTTGAAGATCGTCTCGTTGTCATCTTCATCTTGATGGAACCATGTGGGGGGTGTATCATCGTCCACCATGGCCATCGTCGTCTCCAATGGAGGAATAGACTCGTCAAGGATAGGCATGTCGTCATGTAGGAGACCTAGCACCAAAGAAGAAAACACACTAGGAGTAGAGGTTAAGTCATTAGGAATCATAGTGGCCTCACATGCCGTGTCAACTACCTCACTCACTAAGTGTTGTGGCTCACTCACTCCCTCAAGGATGCTCTCACTCATATGGTTGGTGGAGTCACTCAAATGGCGCTCAACCTCACATAGGATGTGTGGCATGATCTCATGTGTGGGGCTAGTGGTGGTCACACTCATCCTCTCATAGGAAATGCTCTCAATGTCACGTATGGTGGAGTCACTCATGTCACTCATGTGGTGGTGGCTCTCCTCACATGGCACTTGGGGCATCTCTTCATATGTGGGTGTCGGAGAGATGTTGGTGCGAATGTCTCCATGCGCGGTCGCGTAGCTTGACTCGGAGTATGAGTCCAATATGGGCGCCGTCTTCATGGTGTTGAAGAGGTTTGCGCTCGTCACCGTGGTCGAAGGGGATGTCCCTTGCTCGACCGTCTTGTCGCCGTCTTGGTGTTGGAGGCCCATATGATGTGGCACCTCGTAGCTCGTCTCCATGACCGAAGGGAATTTCCCATGCTCGACCATCTTCCTTGGGGGGCTTCCGAAGATGGAAGTGTCACCCTCGCTTGTAGGTGGTCGCCTTGGACTTGATGAAGTCATTGTAGGCGTACTCGTGGGAAGTAGGCGAAGATGCCGTATGTCCAAAGGCGAGGATGCCTTGATAGCACTTGGCGAAGATGCCGAAGTGGTTGTTGTAGTTGTAGCACCGTCTTGGTGGTGGTCATCTCGCGGTCTTCTTTTGTGCTCATGAAGCTTCAACTTGGCATGAAGTAGGGCTTGTTGGGACTTGTGCATTTGCGCTTGTGGAGCATCTTCATGATGATGGTGTCGTTGTCGTGCTTGAGCTTGAAGGCGTTCGTCATCATCGTGCACATGATGCTTGGAGGTGACTTGCCCTTCATGACGATGTTGATCACGATTGTGATGGTGGTCATCACGAAGATGTGGACGTGGACGAATTGCGCTTGCATCGTGTTTGCGCTCCGAAGACTTGTGGCTTGAATGTCGCCGCCTTGAAGATGACGAAGGGGAAGAGGACTTGATCAAGGCTCTAATCTCCTCCATCCTTGCATCTTGCTCCTCTTTATGTGCGGCAAGCTTCTTCTCGATGTGCTCTCGCAATCTTGATTGTGCGCCTTGCACTTGTCGTTGTAGATCGAAGATAGACGCTTTGCTGATGTAGTTGTTCACACCGTCGTTGTTGTCGAGGACTGGAGAGGAAATGCCTTGCCTATCCATCACAAGACTCGAGCAAATATGAGTGGGAGAAAGAGAAGAACTTATACCAATGTACCTTGACCGATGTTGACAATGAATCAAGTTCACTCAAATGCGGACAATGAAATAGCACTATTGGTACCAATCCTTGTCGGTTCTCACACCTACACAAGTAAAGCTTTTAGTGGAGCTCGGTGAGGATAGTGGCACAAAAATTTAATGCAAAATGTTAGCAAGAGTCAATAATGTTGAAAGAGATTCACAAATTCGCAAGTGAAACAAATGGACCAATAGCAAAGAATGGCACACGGAAACACACACACGGATAGATAAATGGGGTCGTGCAACCAAGGAATGAGCACAAAATGTGGAATCCACGGAAAACGCTCGTGTTGCACAACTCAAGAGAGACGCTAGCACGATTGCTCAATAGGCGGATACGACACTTGTGCACAACCTATAAGATGCAAAATGGATAAACTTCTATCCCAAGTATGCTATGTATGTATGGTTCCCGGTGTTTCTCTCAAGATGATCCAAGATGATCGGATATGACAATCTTATATGCAATGTGGTATGATGCTATGGCACTTGCTTACAAGCTTCTTTGCTCTCTTTCTTTTGCTTAAAAGCTTTATTTCTTTTTTCTATGGCCACTTTTGCACAATGCACAAACCAAGATAGCAATTGTGTATATGCGGGAACAAACTTGTGACACAAGATATGATACCAATATATGCACCACAATGGTATGGTATGTATGCTATGGGAAGTATGATCACTAATGTGCACAAGTAACGTTGCCGGCAATACTCAAATGGCTAGTCTCGATAGGCAAGTAACGCAAAATGGGCTAGGGGTTATCAATGCAATTTGCAAGGGGAATATACAATGGTGTCGTCGAGGTTACCGTCCTTTGCGATGATGAGTGGCGGTGTTCTTGATGTAGATACCAAGATGATGGAGACTCGTCCCTAAGTAGCCGAAACACCTTAGGAAACGGAAAAACCGCGAACTCAAAATCTCAAATGACAAATGTCAAATGGTGGTAGCGGAAAGCGGTGGTGGTTTGCACTTGGCAATGCGGAAGTGGAATGATGGGCTATACACGTGTTGGAGTTGAAGTTGTCATTCCGAAGTAGCCGAAACACCTTAGGAGACACAAGCCACGACTCAGACAAGCTCAAACAACTATTGGGTTAAGTTGGGGGCGAAATGTATGGTGGGCAATGCTATGCGGAAGTGGTGGTGGTGGTTGATGAAGAAGCAATCGTCCCTAAGTAGCCGAAACACCTTAGGAGACTCGAATCACTACTCAAGCAACCACTAATGCTATGGCAAGCAAAATGGGTTAGGTTGCGGAAGTCGGTGGTGGCTATGCGGATGATGTGGTGGAAGGCCTAGGCAAACTTGCCAAATTTTCGATAATTTGATGGAGTCAAATTGTGTTGGTGGTATTTTTGTGGGAAGGGGTATGTCAAGAGCTTCAAAACAAGCTAAAGAACGTCAAAATCGGAGTTCGGATTAATTAGTTATGGCCAAAACAAGAATCAGCCGAAGTCAATATTTATAGGTTACAGACGTCCATAAAGGTCGGATGTCCGGAGCGTCGGACGTCCGGCAAAGTCGGAAATCCGTAAATTCGGTTCGGGTTGGGGGTTCCGGTCGTCCGGAAAAGGTCGGACATCCGGTCGTTCCTGGGGCTCCGGACGTCCGTAAAACTCCGGTCGTCCGGTGGGTCGGGGTCAACGCGAGATGCGAGATCTGGGGCGCGATTTTGAGCGGAAAATGGAGATTTCGGGGTCAAAATTGACGAGATTTCGTGGATGGAATATGGGGAAACTTGGGGAGATGCTAGATCCACTCGAAACCAAGCAAATCCACGGATCGAAATCAACAAAACATCATCAAACCAACAAATTACAAAAAAAAATTGGGGCTATTTTTCAGTGGGGAATTTTCGGAATTAGGACGTAAACAACAAAATCAAGCTAGAAAAAGAGGGGTAGGGGCACCAAAACGTGATCAACGTGGCTCATGATACCATATGATGTAGGGTGGAACCCTATGTGGATGATCTTTCACGTTTGGAGTGGATCCTATGGGGAAACACGAAGAACGCGCGGAAGAACACGAGGAAATCACGGGGAGGAACGAGGGAAAACACTCAACCAACAAGGAATCGGTCACACAAGTGCTAGATCAAAGAACACAAAGAGATACACGAGATCCAAAGTCAACAAAGGTAAGGATACATAGGAACCGTTCTTCTCTGTGAGGAGGGCTTGAAATCCACGAGGGGATCTTCCCATGAGGGGTACTTGAATCCGATAGGATCTTCTCCGAGGAGGCTGCGGTCTCTCACGAGGAGGAGATCCGGTGGATGAGCGAAGCTCTATCTCTAATTGAGCTAAATCAACGCTAAATCTAACTAGGAGGAGGTGGAGGAGTATATATAGTCTAGGGCCACGAAGGGGTAAGTCAAGGGGTACATGGGCTGCGGCCCAACACACTGTGCGCAGATAGGCGTCGGACGTCCAGAGGGGTCCGGTCGTCCGGAGGCTCGGGAAGGTCCGGACGTCCGGTGCTCTTCGGACTTCCGTAGATTCGGCTCGGGTGCGCTTCGGTCGGACGTCCGGAGGGGGCCGGTCGTCCGGGGGCTCACGGGGTCCCGAACGTCCGGAGTTCTTCGGATGTCCGCAGATTCGGTTCGGTGGTCGTTGGCACGGTCGTCCGGAGGGGGCCGGTCGTCCGGAGCCTGGGAGTCGTCGGACGTCCGGTCCTGGTCGGACGTCCGGCCGCTGTAGCTTCGGGCAGCTTCTTCTCTTGGTCCTTGTACTTGGTGTCCTCGCCGTCTTGTCCATGGTCTTCCTCCTTGTTCCTAGTCATGCATAGCACATATATATATGAGGTAGTAACCATGTCTCACATGTGGGAAGTGAAGGTTCGGAGAGGAGCGAGTTCACCTTGTGTCCAATGGCGTATAGTTGAGGTCTCGTCATAAGTCCTCTTAGGGTTTGGAGAGTAGTCGGAGTGTACATGGGGATGAACGTGGGATGCTCCGCATCAACTGCCATCTACCACCATATATCCACCACCAATCCAAGTCTTTTCATATTAGGTTTGTTTTGAGATTCATCTAGTTTCCGATTCGTGTTTCCTTGTCGGAGTAGGTCCAGAAACCACCCTCCGTTTAGGCCCAAAATTTACCGAAAATGCACTTGTCGAAAAAAATTCTGGATATCCTATTTTTAGGTGTTTCTGAGTGTTTTGAGACAGGTGCCATTATAGAAAGTTTTTTTTGAGCCGTTTCCAGATTTTGGTCCGGGCAGTCGAAAAAAAAATTGGTCGCAAAAATTTTGTGTCTATCCTGTTACCTTGACTTGGGAAGAGATTTGAGACACTTGCCATTATAGTGAATTTTCGCAAAAAAAAAGATAAGCGCAAAAAAAAGGAGCGAAAAAAATCAGAGTGTGCTCCTCCCTTGTTTACGTACCGCGCCGTGATTTTGTTGGTGTTCTAGGCTCGCGTCTCTAGTACAGTCTAGCCTAGGACCAGCATAGTACCGTCGTTGAGCGTTTATTCGACTTTGCATCTCTGAATTGATTATTGCTGACCCTTTTTGCTACCATATTATAAGCCTTCCCAGCTCCACATACATCTACGTCGTGCGTTTGACTCTCCCTGGTAATCGCTCTATCCAAGCTTTGAGAGTTTTGACTACAACAGTTGCCAATCACCGCCTGCTGCTGGGTAAGAACTGGTAAGAATTTGAGATTTGCTTGACGGATTTGTGACACCCACCACCACCTCTTGTTAGTAGTCTGTAGGATCATATTCTTGTGTGTTTCTATTGCTGCTAACCATGCCAGGATCACAAGCCGACGAAACTGACTGGGAGAACATGACGAATAAGGATTTGCATGATAAATTTCAGCAAATGATGAGTGGACAGGTGCAAGATGTGCTAAACAGATTTGAAGAGGCCATGGAGAAGATAGATGGCATGGAGAAGACGTTCGAAACAAAGCTCGATAACAAGTTTAATGAATTGCTCGCGCGTCTTCCACCACCACCACCCGCTGCACCTAACACACCTCTCCAACAACAACAACAACGACGACTACCTCCACATCGTGAAACAGCCCTCCACCGAGAGAGCCGTGTCCCTCTTACGTTTGGCCAAACTGTTGGTGCTGCTGTTGATACTTCTATGGCTCCTGCTGCTGATGTGGAGGAGGAGGATTATGTGGGAGATTACGAGGAAGAGGTTGATCAAAATTGGAACTACGTGCAACCACCTGCACCACAACCACCATGTCGTCCACATGCAAATAATCACAATGGTAGGGCTCTCCCTCAGGTACGAGATCATGACCATCTTCCTAAACTGAAGTTGAACATTCCACTATTTGAGGGTAGATATGTTCCTGATATATATCTTACTTGGGAGTTAGAAACTGAACAACGATTTACATGTTTACAATTTCCTGAGGAGAGACGGGTTGCCGCTACAGTTTGTGCTTTCACTAGTTTTGCATGTGTATGGTGGTCTGAACATTGTAGATTATATCCTATTCCAACTACTTGGGCTGCTTTGAAAACTTCTATGCGTACGCGTTGGGTTCCACCATATTATCAACGTGAATTGCTTCAAAAATTGCAGCGCTTAAGACAAGGGAAAATTCTGTAGAAGAATATTATCAGGAATTACAAACAGGCATGATTAGATGTGGTATTATTGAGGAGAATGAAGCTATGCTTGCACGTTTTCTGGGTGGATTAAATTGAGAGATTCAGACCATTCTAGACTATAAGGAGTATACTAACATCACTCGTTTATTCCATCTTGCTTGTAAAGCTGAACGTGAAGTGTAGGATCGACAAGCATTTGCGCGAACTAACTTTTCTGCAGGCCGACCTTCATCATGGACACCGCGTGCATCTTCTACTTCAACTGCACCAGCACCTCCTTCAGGTGCCACCTCCATCCGTGATACAAGAAAGCAGGCACAACCACCACTATCTGCCAAGAGCGCACCTGTCGGACCTACACAGAGCTCTTCTTCTTCCATGGCATCAACAGGGCACACAAGTGATATTATTTGTCGTCATTGTAAAGGAAGAGGTCATTATGTGCGAGAATGCAAATCTCAGCGTGTGATGATTGCTACTGAGGATGGTGGGTATGAGTCCGCTAGTGACTATGATGAGGAGACTTTGGCTCTTATTACACGTGAAGAACACGGTGGAGACGATTCTGATCATGAGACGCAATACATGGCTCCTAACGATGCTGACAAATATGAATGTTTAGTTGCTCAACATGTTTTGAGTGTGCAGGTCACACAAGCTGAGCAAAATCAGAGGCATAATTTCTTCCATACAAAGGGAGTTGTGAAGGAACGTTTCTGCGCGTCATCATAGAAGGAGGGAGCTACAACAACTTGGCTAGCATGGAGATGGTGGATAAGCTCTCTCTCACCACAATACCACATCCACATCCTTACTACATCCAATGGTTCAACAACAGCAGCAAGGTTAAGGTAACACGTACTGTTCGTGTGCATTTTAGTATCTCTACATATGCTGATTATGTTGATTGTGATGTGGTACCTATGCAAGCATGTTCCTTATTACTTGGTCGACCATGGCAATTTGATAAAAAAATTGTACACCATGGTAGAAACAATCATTATACTCTGGTTCATAAGGATAAAAATATTACTTTGCTTCCTATGACTCCTGATTCCATTTTGAAAGATGATATTAATAGAGCTAATAAAGCAAAACAGGAGAAAATAAGAGTGAAAATCAGATTGTGGCAAAAGAATTTGAGCAACAAATGAAGCCTAATAGTAAACCATCTAGTGTTGCTTCTGAAATTAAATTGAAAAGTGCATGTTTACTTGCCACTAAATCTGATATTGATGAGCTAGATTTCAGCAAATCTGTTTGCTATGCTTTTGAGTGCGAAGAGGCATTATTTTCATTCGAGGACGTGCCTTCCTCTTTGCCTCCTGCTGTCACTAACATTTTGCAGGAGTTCCCTGACGTCTTTCCACAAGACGTGCCACCGGGATTACCACCTATTCGAGGGATTGAGCATCAGATTGACTTAATTCCCGGTGCATCACTACCCAACCGTGCACCATACCGTACCAATCCAGAGGAGACGAAGGAGATTATGCGTCAAGTACAGGAGCTGCTCGACAAAGGTTATATACGCGAATCCCTTAGTCCTTGTGCTGTTCCTATTATTCTAGTGCCGAAAAAGGATGGTACATCACGTATGTGTGTTGATTGTAGAGGCATTAATAATATTACTATTCGTTATCGTCATCCTATTCCTAGGCTAGATGATATGCTTGATGAATTGAGTGGCTCTACAATATTCTCCAAAGTTGATTTGCGTAGTGGATACCATCAAATTCGTATGAAATTGGGAGATGAATGGAAAATAGCATTTAAAACTAAGTTTGGATTATATGAGTGGTTAGTCATGCCTTTTGGGTTAACTAATGCACCGAGTACTTTCATGAGATTAATGAACGAAGTTTTACGTGCTTTCATTGGACGATTTGTGGTAGTCTACTTTGATGACATATTGATTTATAGCAGATCTTTGGAAGAACATTTGGAACATTTACGTGCTGTTTTTATTGCTCTACGTGATGCACGTTTGTTTGGTAACCTTGGGAAGTGCACCTTTTGCACCGACCGAGTATCTTTTCTTGGCTATGTTGTTACTCCACAGGGAATTGAAGTTGATAAAGCCAAGATTGAAGCTATTGAGAGTTGGCCGCAGCCCAAAACGGTCACACAAGTGAGGAGTTTTCTTGGCCTCGCTGGATTCTATAGGCGTTTTGTGAGAGATTTCAGCACCATTGCTGCACCTCTCAATGAGCTTACAAAGAAAGATGTGCCTTTTCTTTGGGGTACCGCACAGGAAGAAGCCTTCACGGTATTGAAAGATAAGTTGACACATGCTCCTTTACTCCAACTTCCTGATTTTAATAAGACTTTTGAGCTTGAATGTGATGCTAGTGGAATTGGATTAGGAGGTGTGTTATTACAAGATGGCAAACCTGTTGCATACTTTTCTGAAAAATTGAGTGGGCCTAGTCTGAATTATTCTACTTATGATAAAGAATTATATGCTCTTGTTCGGACTTAAGAACATGGCAACATTATTTATGGCCCAAAGAATTTGTTATACATTCTGATCATGAATCTTTGAATCATATTAAAAGTCAAGCTAAACTGAATCGTAGACATGCTAAATGGGTTTAATTCATTGAGACTTTCCCTTATGTCATTAAACACAAGAAGGGAAAAGAAAATGTTATTGCTGATGCATTGTCTCGTCGCTATACTATGCTTTCACAACTTGACTTCAAAATATTTGGTTTGGAGACCATCAAATATCAATATGTGCATGATGCTGATTTTAAAGATGTAATGCAGAATTGTAAAGAAGGAAGAATGTGGAATAAGTTCGTCGTTAACGATGGATTTGTGTTTCGTGCTAACAAGCTATGCATTCCAGCTAGCTCTGTTCGTCTTTTGTTGTTGCAGGAGGCGCATGGAGGCGGATTAATGGGACAATTTGGCTTGAAGAAGACGGAGGACGTACTTGCTACACATTTCTTTTGGCCAAAGATGAGATGGGATGTTGAGCGTTTTATTGCTCGCTGCACTACATATCAAAAAGCTAAGTCACGACTCAATCCTCATGGTTTATATATGTCTTTGCCTGTACCTAGTGTTCCTTGGGAGGATATATGATAGAGGCAAAGGTGTCCCGTCTTTCGATGAGATGATGGATATCGCTTTGGTGGTAGTCGACTTTGACGATCCAACTACGAACGTGCGAGGACGTCGCGCCTTAGCAATCGCTAAACCAACTCCGAGAGGTTATTGACCACGCCGGAGCACGATCAACCTGACCACGAGGGTCTGCTTCCTGCGAGCAAACGAAGAACAAGCAAGAAACTGAGATTGCAATCTGGATATTGCGAATATAAGATGAAAGCTTTATTGATCAAGGTGGGGTTCTGTGACGCCTTTGTCTGGTCGTTGAACACAAATGAAGCACGCGAAGTTGCAGCTATGGCGAACTTTTAATCTAAACAAAACCCAAAGTCTAAACGATGCCCTAAGGGCTGTATATATGGAGGAAGAGGGGGGAATTTCGTGGCCCTTGGTGGAGGGGTCCGAAATCAACCCTATCTCTTGTTTCCCCACACATACGGACTCTAAAAATAGCCTATACTTATGTATTTCGAAATTACATGGGCCTGGCCCAATAATAAGGTGACGCATCACCTAAAATAGCCTCGGGACGAAATTTATGAAGTGGCATCTTGTATATTTCGTCCAAGGCTTCATGCACCCATTATGGTGGCTTCAAAGTCCTGAAATCATCACTTGTAACTCCGTTCTTGTTCCCCTTGCGCATGCCATCATCTCCATGCTTGTTCTTGCTCCAATGTTCATCCTTCTCCAAGCTAGGCCCTTCATTTGTAAGCAAAACAAATGTATCCAATTTAGGCAGCATCATATTCTCATGAACATTAGAATCATTACCAAGAAACGAAAGTACCTGGTAATTTAGTTGGCGTGCACGAGCTCTAGTAATTGGTCCAGTATGTATAGCAGCAGGGGCTATGGGTGTAACAATTGTATTGATGTCCTCATCATCCTCCCCTTCTTGAAATGAAGTCGTCCTCGACGGAAGTTCATCTTCCTCACCCAAATAAGGCTTCAAATCTGCAATGTTAAAAGTGGGACTAACCCCAAAATCTGCAGGCAGCTCAAGTTTATATGCATTATCATTTATTTTCTCTAACACCTTAAAGGGACCATCAGCACGTGGCATTAACTTTGATTTGCGCAAATCAGGAAATCTATCCTTACGCAAATGTAACCAAACAAGATCTCCAGGTGCAAACACAACATGTTTTCTACCCTTATCTCCAGCAAGTTTATATTTAGCATTCATGCGCTCAATGTTTTCCTTAGTTAACTCATGCATTTTTAAAATCAATTCAGCACGTTGTTTAGCATCAAAATTAACCTTCTCCGAAGATGGAAGAGGCAACAAATCAATAGGTGCACGAGGTAGGAAACCATACACAACTTCAAAAGGGCACATCTTAGTAGTAGAATGCAATGAACGATTATAAGCAAATTCAATATGAGGCAAGCATTCCTCCCACATTTTCTTATTATTCTTCAAAACAGCCCTAAGCATAGTAGACAACGTTCTATTGACTACTTCAGTTTGTCCATCAGTTTGGGGGTGACAAGTAGTACTAAAAAGCAGTTTAGTCCCCAACTTAGCCCATAAACATCTCCAAAAGTGGCTAAGAAATTTAGTATCACGATCTGAAACAATAGTATTTGGCACACCATGCAAGCGAATAATTTCACGAAAGAACAAATCAGCAACATTAACAGCATCATCGCTTTTATGACATGGTATAAAGTGTGCCATTTTCGAGAATCTATCCACGACAACAAATATGCTATCCCTCCCCTTCTTTGTTCGAGGTAAACCTAAAACAAAGTCCATAGATATATCCTCCCAAGGAACACTAGGTACAGGCAAAGGCATATATAAACCATGAGGATTGAGTCGTGACTTAGCTTTTTGACATGTAGTGCAGCGAGCAATAAAACGCTCAACATCCCGTCTCATCTTTGGCCAAAAGAAATGTGTAGCAAGTACGTCCTCCGTCTTCTTCACGCCAAAGTGTCCCATTAATCCTCCTCCATGCGCCTCCTGCAACAACAAAAGACGAACGGAGCTAGCTGGAATGCATAGCTTGTTAGCACGAAACACAAATCCATCGTTAACAACAAACTTGTTCCACATTCTTCCTTCTTTACAATTCTGCATTACATCTTTAAAATCAGCATCATGCACATATTGATCTTTGATGGTCTCCAAACCAAATATTTTGAAGTCAAGTTGTGAAAGCATAGTATAGCGACGAGACAATGCATCAGCAATAACATTTTCTTTTCCCTTCTTGTGTTTAATGACATAAGGGAAAGTCTCAATGAATTCAACCCATTTAGCATGTCTACGATTCAGTTTAGCTTGACTTTTAATATGTTTCAAAGATTCATGATCAGAATGTATAACAAATTCTTTGGGCCATAAATAATGTTGCCATGTTTCTAAAGTCCGAACAAGAGCATATAATTCTTTATCATAAGTAGAATAATTCAGACTAGGCCCACTCAATTTTTCAGAAAAGTATGCAACAGGTTTGCCATCTTGTAATAACACACCTCCTAATCCAATTCCACTAGCATCACATTCAAGCTCAAAAGTCTTATTAAAATCAGGAAGTTGGAGTAAAGGAGCATGTGTCAACTTATCTTTCAATACCGTGAAGGCTTCTTCCTGTGCGGTACCCCAAAGAAAAGGCACATCTTTCTTTGTAAGCTCATTGAGAGGTGCAGCAATGGTGCTGAAATCTCTCACAAAACGCCTATAGAATCCAGCGAGGCCAAGAAAACTCCTCACTTGTGTGACCGTTTTGGGCTGCGGCCAACTCTCAATAGCTTCAATCTTGGCTTTATCAACTTCAATTCCCTGTGGAGTAACAACATAGCCAAGAAAAGATACTCGGTCGGTGCAAAAGGTGCACTTCCCAAGGTTACCAAACAAACGTGCATCACGTAGAGCAATAAAAACAGCACGTAAATGTTCCAAATGTTCTTCCAAAGATCTGCTATAAATCAATATGTCATCAAAGTAAACTACCACAAATCGTCCAATGAAAGCACGTAAAACTTCGTTCATTAATCTCATGAAAGTACTAGGTGCATTAGTTAACCCAAAAGGCATGACTAACCACTCATATAATCCAAACTTAGTTTTAAATGCTGTTTTCCATTCATCTCCCAATTTCATACGAATTTGATGGTAGCCACTACGCAAATCAACTTTGGAGAATATTGTAGAGCCACTCAATTCATCAAGCATATCATCTAGCCTAGGAATAGGATGACGATAACGAATAGTAATATTATTAATGCCTCTACAATCAACACACATACGTGATGTACCATCCTTTTTCGGCACTAGAATAATAGGAACAGCACAAGGACTAAGGGATTCGCGTATATAACCTTTGTCGAGAAGCTCTTGTACTTGACGCATAATCTCCTTCGTCTCCTCTGGATTGGTACGGTATGGTGCACGGTTTGGCAGTGAAGCACCGGGAATTAAGTCAATCTGATGCTCAATCCCTCGAATAGGCGGTAATCCCGGTGGCACGTCTTGTGGAAAAACGTCAGCGAACTCCTGCAAAATGTTAGTGACAGCAGGAGGCAAAGAGGAAGGCACGTCCTCGAATGAAAATAATGCCTCTTTGCACACAAAAGCATAGCAAACAGATTTGCTGAAATCTAGCTCATCAATATCAGATTTGGTGGCAAATAAACATGCACTTTTCAATTTAATTTCAGAAGCAACACTAGATGGTTTATTATTAGGCTTCATTTGTTGCTCAAATTCTTTTGCCACAATCTGATTTTCACTCTTATTCTTCTCCTGTTTTGCTTTATTAGCTCTATTAATATCATCTTTCAAAATGGAATCAGGAGTCATAGGAAGCAAAGTAATATTTTTATCCTTATGAACAAGAGTATAGTGATTGTTTCTACCATGGTGTACAGAATTTTTATCAAATTGCCATGGTCTACCAAGTAATAAGGAACATGCTTGCATAGGTACCACATCACAATCAACATAATCAGCATATGTAGAGATACTAAAATGCACACGAACAGTACGTGTTACCTTAACCTTGCCGCTGTTGTTGAACCATTGGATGTAGTAAGGATGTGGATGTGGTCTTGTGGTGAGAGAAAGCTTCTCCACCATCTCCATGCTAGCCAAGTTGTTGCAGCTCCCTCCGTCTATTATGACGCGCACAGAACGTTCCTTCACAACTCCCTTGGTATGGAACAAATTGTGCCTCTGATTTTGCTCAGCTTGTGTGACCTGCACACTCAAAACACGTTGAGCAACTAAACATTCATACCTGTCAGCGTCTTCAGGAGCCATGTATTGCGTCTCATGATCAGAATCATCTCCACCATGTTCTTCACGTGTAATAAGAGCCAATGTCTCCTCATCATAGTCACTAGCGGACTCATATCCACCATCCGCGGTAGCAATCATCACACGCGGAGATTTGCATTCCCTCGCATAATGACCTCCTCCCTTACAACGACGACAAATAATATCACTTGTGTGCCCTGTTGATGCCATGGAAGAAGAAGAACGCTGTGCAGGCCCCGCAGGTGCGCTCTTGGCAGATAATGGTGGTTGTGCCTGTTTTCTTGTATCACGGCTGGAGGTGGCACCGGATGGAGGTGCTGGTGCAGTTGAAGTAGAAGATGCACGTGGTGTCCATGATGAAGGTCGGCCTGCAGAAAAGTTAGTTCGCCCCAATGCTTGTCGATCCTGCACTTCACGTTCAGCTTTACAAGCAAGATGGAATAAACGAGTGATATTAGTATACTCCTTATAGTCTAGAATGGTCTGAATCTCTCTATTTAATCCACCCAGAAAACGTGCAAGCATAGCTTCATTCTCCTCAACAATACCACATCTAATCATGCCAGTTTGTAATTCCTGATAATATTCTTCTACAGAATTTTTCCCTTGTCTTAAACGCTGCAATTTTTGAAGCAATTCACGTTGATAATATGGTGGAACCCAACGCGTACGCATAGCAGTTTTCAAAGCAGCCCAAGTAGTTGGAATAGGATATAATCTACAATGTTCAGACCACCATACACATGCAAAACTAGTGAAAGCACAAACAGCAGCAGCAACTCGTCTCTCCTCAGGATATTGTAAACATGTAAATCGTTGTTCAGTTTCTAACTCCCAAGTAAGATATATATCAGGAACATATCTACCCTCAAATGGTGGAATATTCAATTTCAGTTTAGGAATATGGACATCATCTCGTACCTGAGGTGGTGGTGCAGGCCTACCATTACGAATATATACCTGAGGTCGACCTGCTGGTGGTGGTGCTGGTGGCTGCTCGTAGATCTGATTTTGATCAACCTCATCCTCATAATCGCCCGCATACTCATCATCCTCCTGGGTACCAGCAGCAGCAGTAGCAGGAGCCAAAGAAGCACCAACAGCAGTAGCAGCGGCACCAGAATTTTGTCCTGGCTCAATAGGAACACGCTGTGCTCGTCCATACTGATTCGGAAGGGGGCGTAGTTGTTGTTGTTGCAGAGGTGCGACAGGTGCAGCCGGTGGTGGAAGACGCGCAAGCAGTTCATTAAATTTGTTATCGAGCTTTGTTTCGAACGTCTTCTCAAGGCCAGTGATCTTCTCCATGGCCTCTTCAAAATTGTTCAGCACATCTTGTACCTGTTCAGTCATCATTTGCTGAAACTTATCATGAAGCTCCTTGTTCGTTAAGTTCTCCCAGTCAATCTCGTCGGCTTGTGATCCTGGCATGGTTAGCAGCAATAGAAACACACAAGAATATGATCCTATAGACTACTAAGAAGTGGTGGTGGTGTATCACAAATCCGTCAAGCAAATCTCAAATTCTCACCAGTTCTTACCCAGCAGCAGGCGGTGATCGGCAACCGTTGTAGTCAAAAACTCTCAAAGCTTGGATAGAGCGATTACCAGGGAGAGTCAAACACACGACGTCGATGTATGTGGAGCTGGGAAGGCTTATAGTATGGTAGCAAAAAGGGTCAGCAATAATCAATTCAGAGATGCAAAGTTGAATAAACGCTCAACGACGGTACTGTGCTGGTCCTAGGCTAGACTGTGCTAGAGACGCGAGCCTAGAACACCAACAAAATCACAGCGCGGCACGTAAACAAGGGAAAAGCACACTCTGAAATTAAATTTCGCTCTTTTTTTTTGTGCTGCTTTTTTTTGTGAAAAATCACTATAATGGCGAGTGTCTCAAAACTCTTCCTAGCTCAAACTAACAGGATGGGCACGAAATTTTTTCGACCAAGTTTTTTTTTTCGACTGCCCGGACACAAAAACTGGAAACGGGTCAAAAAAAACTTCCTATAATGGCACCTGTCTCAAAACACTCAGAAACACCTAAAAATAGGATAGCCAGAATTTTTTCGAAAAATGCGTTTTCAAAAAATTTTGGGCCTAAACGGAGCGTGGCTTTCCGGACTCTTTTTTTTCCGAAACCTACTCCGGCAAGGAAACATGAATCGGAATCTAGATGGATCTCGAAAACAAACCTAATATGACAAGAACTCGGATTGGTGGTGGATATATGGTGGTAGATGGCAGCGGTGGTGGTATATGACAGCTGTGGTGGTATATGGATACGGATTCGAAGCGGTGGCGGATAAGCGGTGGTGGTAGATGGCAGGGGCGATGATGATGGTGCGGCGGCGGCGTGACAACTTATGACCAGAACTCGAAACTCTAAAAGACTAGACTCTAAGACCAGCAACTAGACCGACGATGCAACCGCAAATTCAACAAAGCAAAACCCTAAAAAGATTATGCAAAGGCTCAGATTGGTTCGGATATGATGAACTAACCCTAATTTTTTTGTGGCTTTTTCGTGGACTGTAGGTATGAAGAACAGACTCGATCTAAACTACGAAAAACTGTAAAATCTCACCGAGCAACCTGGAAATCTGATACCACTTGATAGAGGCAAAGGTGTCCCGTCTTTCGATGAGATGATGGATATCGCTTTGGTGGCAGTCGACTTTGACGATCCGACTACGAACGTGCGAGGACGTCGCGCCTTAGCAATCGCTAAACCAACTCCGAGAGGTTATTGACCACGCCGGAGCACGATCAACCTGACCACGAGGGTCTGTTTCCTGCGAGCAAACGAAGAACAAGCAAGAAACTGAGATTGCAATCTGGATATTGCGAATATAAGATGAAAGCTTTATTGATCAAGGTGGGGTTCTGTGACGCCTTTGTCTGGTCGTTGAACACAAACGAAGTACGCGAAGTTGCAGCTATGGCGAACTTTTAATCTAAACAAAACCCAAAGTCTAAACGATGCCCTAAGGGCTGTATATATGGAGGAAGAGGGGGGAATTTCGTGGCCCTTGGTGGAGGGGTCCGAAATCAACCCTATCTCTTGTTTCCCCACACATACGGACTCTAAAAATAGCCTATACTTATGTATTTTGAAATTACATGGGCCTGGCCCAATAATAAGGTGACGCAGCACCTAAAATAGCCTCGGGACGAAATTTATGAAGTGGCATCTTGTATATTTCGTCCAAGGCTTCATGCACCCATTATGGTGGCTTCAAAGTCCTGAAATCATCACTTGTAACTCCGTTCTTGTTCCCTTGCGCATGCCATCATCTCCATGCTTGTTCTTGCTCCAATGTTCATCATGCTCCAAGCTAAGCCCTTCATTTGTAAGCAAAACAAATGTATCCAATTTTGGCAGCATCATATTCTCATGAACATTAGAATCATTACCAAGAAACTAAAGTACCTGGTAATTTAGTTGGCGTGCACGAGCTCTAGTAATTGGTCCAGTATGTATAGCAGCAGGGGCTGTGGGTGTAACAATTGTATTGATGTCCTTATCAATATATCTATGGACTTTGTTTTAGGTTTACCTCGAACAAAGAAGGGGAGGGATAGCATATTTGTTGTCGTGGATAGATTCTCGAAAATGGCACACTTTATACCATGTCATAAAAGGGATGATGTTGTTAATGTTGCTGATTTGTTCTTTCGTGAAATTATTCGCTTGCATGGTGTGCCAAATACTATTGTTTCAGATCATGATACTAAACTTCTTAGCCACTTTTGGAGATGTTTATGGGCTAAGTTGGGGACTAAACTGCTTTTTAGTACTACTTGTCACCCCCAAACTGATGGACAAACTGAAGTAGTCAATAGAACATTGTCTACTATGCTTAGGGCTGTTTTGAAGAATAATAAGAAAATGTGGGAGAAATGCTTGCCTCATATTGAATTTGCTTATAATCGTTCATTGCATTCTACTACTAAGATGTGCCCTTTTGAAGTTGTGTATGGTTTCCTACCTTGTGCACCTATTGATTTGTTGCCTCTTCCATCTTCGGAGAAGGTTAATTTTGATGCTAAACAACGTGCTGAATTGATTTAAAAAATGCATGAGTTAACTAAGGAAAACATTGAGCGTATGAATGCTAAATATAAACTTGCTGGAGATAAGGGTAGAAAACATGTTGTGTTTGCACGTGGAGGTCTTGTTTGGTTACATTGCGTAAGGATAGATTTCCTGATTTGCGCAAATCAAAGCTAATGCCACGTGCTGATGGTCCCTTCAAGGTGTTAGAGAAAATAAATGATAATGCATATAAACTTGAGCTGCCTGCAGATTTTGGGGTTAGTCCCACTTTTAACATTGCAGATTTGAAGCCTTATTTGGGAGAGGAAGATGAACTTCCGTCGAGGACGACTTCATTTCAAGAAGGGGAGGATGATGAGGACATCAATACTATTGTTACACCCACAGCCCCTACTGCTATACATACTAGACCAATTACTATTGCTCGCGCACGCCAATTAAATTACCAGGTACTTTCGTTTCTTGGTAATGATTCTAATGTTCATGAGAATATGATGTTGCCTAAATTGGATACATTTGTTTTGCTTACAAATGAAGGGTCTAGCTTGGAGAAGGATGAACATTGGATCAAGAACAAGCATGGAGATGATGGCATGCGCAAGGGGAACAAAAACGGAGCTACAAGTGATCATTTCAGGACGTTGAAGCCACCATAATGAGTGCATGAAGCCTTGGACGAAATATACAAGATGCTACTTCATAATTTTCGTCCACAGGCTATTCTAAGTGCTGCGTCACCTTTTTATTGGGCCAGGCCCATGTAATTTTGAAATACATAAGTATAGGCTATTTTTAGAGTCCGTATGTATGGGGAAACAAGAGTTAGGGTTGGTTTCAGACCCCTCCCTCAGGGGCCACGAAATTCCCCCCTCTTCCTCCATATATACAGCCCTTAGGGCGTCGTTTAGACTTTGGGTTTTGTTTAGATTAAAAGTTTGCCATAGCTGCAACTTCGCGTACTTCGTTTGTGTTCAACGACCAGACAAAGGCGTCACAAAACCCCACCTTGATCAATAAAGCTTTCCTCTGTTATTCGCAATATCCAGATTGCAATCTTAGTTTCTTGCTTGTTCTTCGTTGCTTGCAGGAAATAGACCTTCGTGGTCAGGTTGATCGTGCTCCGGCGTGGTCAATAACCTCTCGGAGTTGGTTTAGCGACTGCTAAGGCGCGACGTCTTCGCACGTTCGTAGTCAGATCGTCAAAGTCGACTTCCACCAAAGCGATATCCATCATCTCATCGAAAGACGGGACACCTTTGCCTCTATCAGACAAAGTGCTTCACACTCGATGGGTTCTCACACACTTCCCTCATCTCACTTTTTGTGGCAAATAGTATGAGGTTTTTCTCTCTAGGCGAAGAGGCGCTCAAGTTTGGCTTGTGGATCTCACTCACTTTTGGGTGGCTCACTTTCTCACTCTTCTCTCCATGATGGTTGGCTTGCTTGTCGGCTATCACTTGGCTAGGATACATAGGTCATAGCACATACTCCTTCCCTTTCATCTTGAAGCTATAGTGATTGGTACGCCCAGTGTGGATGACACCACGGTCAAATTGCCAAGGTCGGCCAAGAAGGAGGTGGCAAACGGTCATTGGGACCACATCACACTCCAAAGTGTCCTCATACGCACCAATTTTGAAGGAGACTTGGACCGTATGCTCAACTCGTATAGTGCCGGAGTCACTTAGCCATTGAACCTTGTAAGGGTGCGGATGCTTCCTCTTGGCCAATTGAAGCTTGGAGCATAGTTCTTCACTTGCCAAGTTGTGGCAACTACCTCCATCGATGATGACCTTGACAGACCTTCCATTGATGCCGGCCTTTGTGTGGAAGATGTGTCATTGTTGGTCTTCTTCTTGTTGATGTTGAAGAGTCAAGACCTTGGAGACAACGAGAGCGGGGCTCGGATCCTCATCACAAAAGACTCTATCATCTTCATCCTCGTTCACTCGCCGGTGCATGGCCACTTGCTCAAGAGCTTCCATTTCATCTTCACTCATTGAGTCGTAGGTGCCATCGTCATTGAGGATCATGGTGCGCTGGTTTGTGCATTCATAGGACTTGTGGCCTCGGCCACCGCAAGTGAAACATTTGAAGGAGCTTGTCTTGACGGTCTTGTCGGTCGAAGTAGATGAAGAAGCACACGGCTTGAAATTGCTTGTAGTAGGAGGAAGACGGCTTGAACTTGCCGACGTTTTCTTGTAACTTGACTTGTCGTCGTTGCTTGGAGAAGGCTTGGTTGATGTAGATGTTGGAGGAGTTGTTTAAGCTTGGATGTTGGAGAAGCCATATGTCTTGGAGGAGTACTTGGCGTACTTGTAGTCATCTTGCACTTGACGTTCCACCTTTGTAGCTTGATGCACGAGCTCAATGAGGTTGGAGTAGGGTTGGAAGTCGGTGATCTTCTTGATTGGGTGATTGAGTCCATTCAAGAATCGTGCCATTGTTTGCTCATCATCTTCCTTGACATTGGCTCGAATCATAGCGATCTCCATTTCCTTGTAGTATTCTTCAACACTCTTTGTTCCTTGCTTGAGGAGTTGTAGCTTCTTGAAGAGATCACGGTTGTAGTATGTGGGCACAAAACGGGCTTGCATGACATCCTTCATTTGAGCCCCAGTGGTGATTGGAGGTTCACCTCTTGCTTGTAGGTGCTCAAGGACTTGTTCCCACCATATGAGCACATAATCTTGGAACTCAAGTGATGCCATAGTGATGTTCTTCTCTTCCTCATAGTTGTGCAAACGAAAGATTTTGTCGACCTTCAATGCCCATGAGAGGTATTCTTCCGGATCATTGCTTCCATTGAACTTGGGCATTGTGAATTTGAGCTTTCCATAGAGTTGCTCTTCATTGTATTGTTGGCGATGGTGATGATGACGCCCTTGACGCGGAAGGTAATCATCCTCATATTGCTCTTGGCTTGGAGGAAGTCCATGATCAACTTGCTCTTGTTGAACTTGAGGTTGAGGTGGAGCTTGACGAGCTTGTGGAGGAGCTTGAGGAACTTGATGGTGCACACGTGGTTGGTAGTTCCTCTCTTGGATTTCTTCTCGAAGGGCTTCCTCTTGATTGCGCCGTCCGCGATTGCGGTTGGCGATGGCTCAACTAGATTCTTGAACGGCACGTTGCGCCTCAAGAGCTTGCGCTTCACATTGTTGTTGTTGAAGACGTTGAGCCTCGGTGTCTTGTTCCTCTTGGTGTAGACGCGCTCGTTCTTCCTCTTGGCGCCATAGTCATTGTCGTTCATGAGCTTGAGCAAAAGCGTCTTGGTTTGAGTGAGGACGAGGAACTTGCTCATCGACTTGCTCTTGTGAATGCATGACGTGTAGCGGGTTGCGAGATGCATGATGGTCTTGATGCGCGGCTCGTCGAAGAATGGTTGATGACGGAGTACTTGAGCCGGAGAAGGTGTCATTAGAGTGTCGACTTGAGTGGCTTCGTCTTGAGTAGGAAGAAATTGAAGGAGGCCGGTTGACCAACAAAGCTCGGATCTCGTCCATTCTTGCATCGTTCTCTTGCTTGTGCGCGTCGAGCTTGTTGTCGAAGTAGTCTCGTGTGTGTTGCTCGAAGAGTCGCAAGTCGGTGGCGAGGTTGTCGATGCGGTCGTTCATCGCTTGTTGCTCTTGATGTAGCGCTCGTTGTGCACCAAAGAGGTGGCTCTTGGTGAAGAATGATGACATGTCGTTGTCTTGCTCGATGAAGAGTGGGTTGGTCGAGGAACTTGGCATATCCATCATATGAAAGTGGTGGTGAGTAGGAAAATGAGAGAACCAAACCAAAGTTACCTTTGCCGAAGATTGTGGATGTAACAAGTACGATCCCACGTGATGTTACAATAGGGGAATTGGTACCGGGAATTATTTCTCACACCTACAAGTAAATGGTCTATGGAGGAGCTTCGTTAGGAAAGGCACAAATAATTCAAGCAAATGTTAGTCAGGATGTTGATAAACTTGAGAAGATTCACAAATGGCAAACAAGACAAATAGATCAACCTCCAAAGATAACACGAGGAACACACACGCGGAAGATAAATGGGATCCGCACAACCAAGGGGTGAGCTCGAAGATGTCGAACCACGGGAAAAGTTCTTGTTGTACGGATACTAGAGAGACGCTAGCTCGATTGCACTAATGGTCTAGATACGCTAGTGCACCAACCTAATAGAGAAATCACTCGTCTCACTATCCCAAGTATGCTTATGTATGTGATGACCAAGATGATGCATGAATCCTAAGGCTTGGTGCTATTGCTTATAAGCTCTTTGCTTCTCTTCTCTTTTGCTTAAAAGCTTTTTCTTC
The DNA here is from genome assembly GCF_018294505.1 of Triticum aestivum. Classification (NCBI taxonomy): domain Eukaryota; kingdom Viridiplantae; phylum Streptophyta; class Magnoliopsida; order Poales; family Poaceae; genus Triticum; species Triticum aestivum. Next base: position 317,015,174 of record NC_057804.1, on the reverse strand, counting down.
TTTTTTTGACTATGCCACGATGCTTGATATACGAGCCACACAACGAGGTAACAAGTAGTAAATGCACGGGATGGACGGAACACTAAATGGTGCACTAAGGCGTGGCCCGGCAATACTCAACAAGCTAGTCTTGATGGGTAAGCTACGCAAAAGGGCTCGAAGCTATCAAGTTAATGGCAAGGGAGTACAAGGCGTCGTCGAGGTTACCGTCCTTGCTTACGGTAGTGATGAAGATGATCTTGTCGAAGCCGATGTGTTGTCCGAGTCGATGATTGGTGGCGATGATGATGATGCCAACTCGCGCCTAAGTAGCCGAAACACCTTAGGACACGAGAGAAACCGTGACCCAACACTCAAACAAACACGTGGAATGGTGCGGAAGAACACAAGAGGTGGTGGGGAAAGAAACGAGGAAAAACAGAAAATGGCCGAAACTCCCTGGATAGCCCGTGCGCACGGGGTAAGTGAGGCCCATGTGCACGGGGTCCCGTGTGCATGGGGTCTCAGGGGCCCGTGTGCATGGGGTCTCCTGTGAGCGGACGAACTGCTCGGATCCCGTGGTGACTTCCAAGTTTTTGGCCAAATTCAAACGATGGAAGGGTGGGGATGAAGGTGGAGGGGGAGATCCACTTGCCAAACACCAAATTCGTGGCTCAAAACAACCAAATATCACAAGATCAACAAATTGCAAGAAAAAATTTGGGGCTATTTTTGGTGGGGATTTTCGGATTAGGACGAAAAACAACAAAATCAAGCTAGAAAGTGGAAGGTAGGGACTCCAAGATGTGAATCAACGTGGTTCATGATACCAATATGATGTAGGGTAGAACCCTAGGATGGATCTTTTCGCACTTGGAGGGGGAAAAGGAGAGAAAGAACAAGAACACAAAGAGGCAATCACTCCAACAATTCCCGATTACACATCCACTAGGGTAACAACACACGGTCCACAAGTCACAAACACAATCAAAGGAAAGATACAATGGCAAAGATCATCCCAAATCCAATGGAGATGGGGTCTTGAAGGTAGTCTTCTCCTTGTGGAGGCCTTGAAATCCACAAGGATTCTTCCCTAGGGGGTCTTGATCCTCCAAGAGGGAAGGTGAAGGAGCAAAGCTCACAAATATCTCATCTAATACTTTGCTAACCCTAAACATGGTCCTTGGTACGGAATATATAGCCTTGGGGTCGAAGGAGATGAAGAAGAGCCAAAATTGCAATCTCAGCCGGCCATTCTGGGAGGACCGTGCGCACGGGGTAAGTTGGGCCCGTGCGCACAGGGGTTCCGTGGGCACGATACATGCCCGTGCGGACGGGGTGCTCCAGTGCCAACTTCCTGTGTAGTCCGTGGTCACGGGGTCTCGGGGGCCCATGCGCACGGGGTCGCCTGGAACCTCCTGTGCTGCTGCTGTTGTCCTTCTTATTGGTTCGCACGGCCTTGGGGTGGTTCTCCTTCTCCTTGGTGATGCTCCTAAGCTTCTTGGTGATGTTCCTCTTCATACCTAAGGAGGCATAGCATATCTTGGTGAGGTAGTAAACATGTTCCATTCGTGTCCGTATGCAAGTCTAGTAGGAAGGAGTTCAACTCGGTTTCGAAAGCACGTGCTCTAGCTCTTGTCATGGGTCCTCGTGGGGTTGGATGTGTCGGTGTAGAGTCCATTGGGATGATGGAAGGATGCTCCGCATCAGACTCAGTCCAACATGCGCGCAGGCGCAGGGAAGGCTGGACGTCCGGGTGTCGGGCCGGATGTCCGGTGGCTCGCGAGGCGCCGGATGTCCGGGATGAGGAGCCGGATGTATGGGATGGTGCAGATGGCTGTTCTGCTCTCTGGATGGGCGATGCCGGATGTCCGCTCAGAGGGGCCGGATGTCCACTGCTTCGGAAGGCGCCGGATGTCCGGGGCAATCGCCAGATGTCCGGGCTGACGGGGCAAGCTTCTGTGCTCTCTGGTCACTGGTGCCAGATGTCCGGGACTTTGGCCGGATTTCCGGCGGGGGCCGGATGTCCGGGCTGGACGCCGGATGTCCGGTCGCTGTAGTTTCTTCTGCAGAGGGCTGGCCGTGTAGATCTCCTGGGGCCAGATGTCCGGGGTCCTGGTCGGATGTCCGGTGCGTCGAGGCTGTTCTTGCCTTCTTCTATTGGTTCTCTTCTTCCATGGACTTGGTATCTTAGCCATCTTCATGTGCATCCTCGGGAGGGTCCTCTTGGTACCTAATCATGCAAAACATTTCGGATTGAGGTAGTAGCCATGTCTCGAGAGGATCATGTGATATATCACTAAGGAGAGAAGTCACCTCGGTCTCGAGAGCTCTAGCTCGTGCTCTAGTCATGGGTCCTCTTGGTGCTTGGTGAGACAATGGAAGGTCCATGGGGATGACCGAAGGATGCTCCGCATCATCTCCCCTCCCTTGGGAAAGATCCAACCTCGGATCGAAATCCTCATCACCATGGTACGGGGAGAGATCGGAGACGTTGAAGATGTCGCTCACATTGTACTTGTCGCGTGGGAGATCGATCTTGTAAGCGTTGTTGTTGTAGCGTGCTAGCACCTTGAAGGGTCCGTCGGCTCAAGGGAGAAGCTTGGACTTGCATTCGTTGGGGAAGCGGTCTTTGCGAAGGTGTAGCCACACGAGGTCTCCAATGTTGAATATCATGGGATGCTTGTTGACGTTGACCTTGGTGGCGAGTCATTGTACTTGGCGCTCAATGGTGTGCCTTGTATCTTCATGCATCTTCTTGATGTAGCTTGCACGGGCACTTGCATCGAGGTTGGTACGCTCTTGTAGAGGAAGAGGTAGAATGTCCAATGGGGACAGGTTGAAGCCATAGACGACCTCAAAGGGGGACTTGCCGGTCGTCGAATGTCTTGCACGGTTGCAGGCGTACTCGGTGATGGGTAGACACTCCTCCCACTCCTTGATGTTCTTCTTGATCAACACGCAAAGTAGAGTGGAGAGTGTATGGTTCATCACCTCCGTTTGGCCGTCGGTTTCAGGATGGTATGCGGATGAGAACAAGAGCTTGATTCCAAGCTTGGCGCATAGGGTCTTCCCAAAGTAACTGAAGAACTTGACGTCGCGGTTGGAGATGATTGTCTTTGGTACTCCATGGAGACGCAAGATTTCCCAACAAAAGAGATTTGCAATGTGTGAAGTATCGTCTATCTTGTTGCAAGGAATGAAATGTGCCATCTTAGAAAATCGGTCCACAACAAGAAATACGGAATCCTTGCCATTTTGAGTTCTAGGCAAACCAAGTACAAAATCCATGCTAATGTCTTCCCAAGGTTGATAAGGAATAGGAAGAGGCATGTAAAGACCATGTGATTGAGCTTTAGACTTAGCTTTGCGACATGTAGAGCATCGGGTGGTGAAGCGTGAGACGTCGTGGAACATCTTGGGCCAAAAGTAGTTCTTGGAGAGCATGGCGAATGTCTTGTCGCGTCCAAAATGTCCCATGGGTCCACCCCTATGAGCCTCTTGCAAAAGGAGCAAACGAAGAGAAGACCCGGGAATGCATAGTTTGTTAGCTTTCATAAGATAACCATCCTTGATGTAATATTGTTCCCAAGATGTATGCGTTAAACATTTAGCATAAGTAGTCGCAAAAGATGGATCATTAGCATACAAGTCTTTTATGTGCTCAAAGCCAATAACATTCAACTCAAGTTTAGTGACAAGCGTGCATATGCGTGAAACTCATGAGGCATGGATGACAAACTCATGAGGTCTAAGATAATGTTCCCAAACATGTAGCACACGCACTAAAGCATACAATTCTTTGTCATAGATGGGATAGTTAAGTTGAGCACCGGAGAGTTTTTCACTAAAATATGCAATGGCTCTTTTTTCTTGCATCAAAACTCCGCCAATTCCGGTACCACTTGCATTACAATGAACCTCAAAAGTTTTGTCAAAGTTGGGCAAAGCAAGAATTGGAGCATGAGTAAGCAAAGACTTGAGCTCATCAAAAGCGGTGGATTGCAAAGATCCCCAAACAAAAGGAGCATTCTTCTTACTCAAAGCATGCAAAGGAGCGGCAATAGTGCTAAAATCTTTCACAAAGCGACGGTAAAAACCTGCTAGACCAAGAAAACTATGCACTTGTTGCAAATTGGTGGGTTGGGGCCAAGTTTTAATTGCTTCAATTTTAGATTCATCAACATGGACACCCTTTGAAGAGACAACAAAACCCAAGAAAACCACTTTGTCAACACCAAATGTGCACTTTTTCATGTTAGCATAAAGACGTTCCTTGCGAAGGGTTTGCAAAACAGCCCTAACATGATTAAGATGCTCTTTCATGGTTTTGCTAAACACAAGAATATCATCGAAGTAAACCACAACAAAGACTCCAATATAAGGGCGAAGCACATAATGCATGAGACGCACGAAAGTACCGGGAGCCTCCGATAAACCCATAGGCATGACTAACCACTCATATTGATGATGACATCAATACCATTGTTACACCCACAACCCCCGCTGCTATACATACTGGACCAATTACTAGAGCTCGCGCACGCCAACTAAATTACCAGGTACTTTCGTTTCTTGGTAATGATTCTAATGTTCATGAGCATATGATGCTGCCTAAATTGGATACATTTGTTTTGCTTACAAATGAAGGGCCTAGCTTGGAGAAGGATGAACATTGGAGCAAGAACAAGCATGGAGATGATGGCATGCGCAAGGGGAACAAGAACAGAGTTACAAGTGATGATTTCAGGTCTTTGAAGCCACCATAAGGAGTGCATGAAGCCTTGGACGAAATATACAAGATGTCACTTCATAAATTTCGTCCAGAGGCTATTATAGGTGCTGCGTCACCTTTTTATTAGGCCAGGCCCATGTAATTTCGAAATACATAAGTATAGGCTATTTTTAGAGTCCGTATGTGTGGGGAAACAAGAGATAGGGTTGATTTCGGACCCCTCCACCAAGGGCCACGAAATTCCCCCTCTCTTCCTCCATATATACAGCCATTAGGGCACCGTTTAGACTTTGGGTTTTGTTTAGATTAAAAGTTCGCCATAGCTGCAACTTCGCGTACTTTGTTTGTGTTCAACGACCAGACAAAGGCGTCTCAGAACCCCACCTTGATCAAATAAAGCTTTCATCTTATATTCGCAATATCCAGATTGCAATCTTAGTTTCTTGCTTGTTCTTCGTCTGCTCGCAGGAAATAGACCCTCGTGGTCAGGTTGTTCGTGCTCCGGTGTGGTCAATAACCTCTCGGAGTTGGTTTAGCGATTGCTAAGGCGCGACGTCCTCGCACGTTCGTAGTCAGATCGTCAAAGTCGACTTCCACCAAAGCGATATCCATCATCTCATCGAGAGACGGGACACCTTTGCCTCTATCACATATAAGCCAAATTTGGTTTTGAAAGCAGTTTTCCATTCATCACCCTCTTGTATGCGGATTTGATAATAGCCACTTTTAAGATCAATTTTTGAGAAAAAGTTGGCTCCACTAAGTTCATCAAGCATATCATCTAAGCGAGGAATGGTATGCCTATAGCGAATGGTAATAGAATTTATAGGTCTACAATCGGAACACAAGCGGAAACTTCCATCTGGCTTAGGCACAAGTATAACCGGAACGGCACAAGGGCTTAAGCTTTCACGTACATGACCGTTGTCGACGAGTTGTTGTACTTGCCGTTGAATCTCCTTAGTTTCTTCGGGGTTGACACGGTATGGAGCTTTGTTTGAAAGTGGTGCTCCGAGGATGAGGTCGATTCGATGCTCAATGCCTCGTAGAGGAGGTAGACCCGGAGGTAGCTCGTCGGGGAAAAGATCTTGGAATTCCTGCAAAAGACATTGAAACACTAAAGGTAGCTCGTGAGAGGTGTTAGTTTTTGGTTCTCCATCCTTGCACACAAGGACAAAGTGCGTAACACTCAATGGGTTCTCACACACTTCTCTCATCTCACTTTTTGTGGCAAATAGGACTAAGTTTTTCTCTCTAGGCGAAGAGGCGCTCAAGTTTGGCTTGTGACTCTCACTCACTTTTGGGTGGATCACTTTCTCACTCTTCTCTCCACGATGGGTGGCTTGCTTGTCGGCTATCACTTGACTAGGAGACATAGGTCGTAACACATATTCCTTCCCTTTCATCTTGAAGCTATAGTGATTGGTGCGGATGACACCACGGTCAAATTGCCATGGCCTACCAAGAAGGAGGTGGCAAACGGTCATGGGGACCACATCACACTCCAAAGTGTCTTCATATGCACCAATTTTGAAGGAGACTTGGACTATATGCTCAACTCGTATAGTGCCGGAGTCACTTAGCCATTGAACCTGGTAGGGGTGCGGGTGCTTCCTCTTGACCAATTGAAGCTTGTAGCATAATTCTTCACTTGCCAAGTTGTGGCAACTACCTCCATCGATGATGACCTTGACGGACCTTCCATTGATGTCGGCCTTTGTGTGGAAGATGTGGCATCGTTGGTCTTCTTCTTGTTGATGTTGAAGAGTCAAGACCTTGGAGACAACGAGAGCAGGGCTCGAATCCTCATCACAAAAGACTTGATCATCTTCATCCTCATTCACGCGCCGTTGCATGGCTACTTGATCCAGAGCTTCCATCTACTCATCACTCATTGAGTCATAGGTGCTATCGTTGTTGAGGATCATGGTGCGCTTGTTTGTGCATTCATAGGACTTGTGGCCTCGGCCGCCGCAAGTGAAACACTTGAAGGAGCTTGTCTTGACGGTCTCATCGGTCGGAGTAGATGAAGAAGCACGCGGCTTGAAGTTGCTTGTAGTAGGAGGAAGACGACTTGAGCTTGCCGATGTTTTATTGTAACTTGACTTGTCGTCGTTGGTTGGAGAAGGTTTAGTTGATGTAGATGTTGGAGGAGTTGTTGAAGCTTGGATGTTGGAGAAGCCGTAGGTCTTGGATGAGTACTTGGCGTACTTGAAGTCATCTTGTGCTTGACGTTCCGCCTTGGTCGCTTGGTGCACGAGCTCAATGAGGTTGGAGTAGGGTTGGAAGTCAGCGATCTTCTTGATGGGATGATTGAGTCCATTCAAGAATCGTGCCATAGTTTGCTCATCATCCTCCGTGACATTGGCTCGAATCATGGCAATCTCCATTTCCTTGTAGTATTCTTCAACACTCTTTGTTCCTTGCTTGAGGAGTTGTTGCTTCTTGAAGAGATCGCGGTTGTAGTAGGTTGGCACAAAACGTGCTCGCATGACATCCTTCATTTGAGCCCAAGTGGTGATTGGAGGTTCACCTCTTGCTTGTCGGTGCTCAAGGACTTGTTCCCACCATATGAGCACATAGTCTTGGAACTCTAGTGATGCCATAGCGATCTTCTCCTCTTCCTCATAGTTGTCCAAACGAAAGATTTTGTCGACCTTCAATGCCCATGAGAGGTACTCTTCCGGATCATTGCTTCCATTGAACTTGGACATTGTGAATTTGAGCTTGCCATAATGTTGCTCTTCATTGTGTTGTTGGCGATGGTGATGATGATGCCCTTTACGGTGAGGGTAATCATCCTCATGTTGCTCTTGGCGTGGAGGAAGTCCATGATCAACTTGCTCTTGTTGAACTTGAGGTCGAGGTGGAGCTTGACGAGCTTGTGAAGGAGCTTGTGGAGCTTGACGTTGCACACGCGGTTGGTAGTTCCTCTCTTAGATTTCTTCTCGAAGGGCTTCCTCTTGATTGCGCCGTTTGCGATTGCGGTTGGCGATAGCTCGACTTGATTCTTGAAGGGCACGTTGCGCCTCAAGAGCTTGCGGTTCTCGTTGTTGTTGTTGAAGACGTTGAGCCTCAGCGTCTTGTTGCTCTTGGTGTAGACGCGCTCGCTCTTCTTCTTCTTGGCGACGAAGACGTTGTCGTTCTTGAGCTTGAGCAAAAACAACTTGGTTTGATTTAGGACGAGGGACTTCCTCATCAGCTGGCTCTTTTGAATGCTTGATGTGTAGCGGGTTGTGAGATGCATGACGGTCTTGACGCGTGGCTCGTCGAAGAGTGTTCGATGACGGTGTACTTGAGCCGGAGAAGGAGTCATCGGAGTGTCGACTTGAGTGGCTCCATCTTGAGGATGAAGAAGTGGAAGGACGCGGATCTCGTCCATTCTTGCATCGTTTTCTTGCTTGTGCGGGTCGAGCTTGTTGTCGAAGTAGTCTCTTGTACGTTGCTCGGAGAGTCACAAGTCGGTGGCGAGGTTGTCGATGCGGTCGTTCATTGCTTGTTGCTCTTGATGCAACACTCATTGTGCATAGAAGAGGTGGCTCTTGGTGACGTATGATGACATGTCGTCGTCTTGCTCGATGAAGAGTGGGTTGGTAGAAGTACTCGGCCTATGCATCATTCCAAGCAAAATATGAGTGGTAGAAGGAGAAGAACTTATACCAATGTACCTTGACCAATGTTGATGATGAATCAAGTTCACTCAAATGCGGACAATGAAATAGCACTATTGGTACCAATTATTGTCAGTTCTCACACCTACACAAGTAAAAGCTTATGGTGGAACTTGGTTAGGATGGTGGCACAAAACTTGATGCAATTGAAAGTGAGGTTAAATAATGTTGGAAAAGATTCACAAATTTGCAAATGCAACAAGTAGACCAAGCAAGTAGGGGTGCACGGAAACACACACACAAATAGATAAATGGGATTGTGCAAACTAAAAGTGAGCCAAAATGTGGAATCCACGAAAATGCTCTTGTTGCACAATACTAGAGAGATGCTAGCACGATTGCACAATAGGCGGATACGGAACTTGTGCACAACCTACTAGGCAAAAATGCAACGACCTCTATCCCAAGTATGCTATATGTATGGTATTTCGGTGCTATGATCCAAGATGATCGAGTATGACAACCTTAATGTAGTATGATGCTATGGTTCTTGCTTTTAAGCTCTTTGCTTATCTTTCCTCTTTGCTTGAAAGCTTTGGTGGCTCTTTCACTTTTGAGCTCTTTTCTCATGCAAACTTCACAAACCAAGATAGCAATTGTGTATGCGATGACAACTTTGTGACACACAAGTTGATGCCAAGATATGCACCACGGTGGTATGGTATGTATGCTATGGAGTATGATCACTAATGTGCACAAGTCACCTTGCCGGCAATACTCAATGGCTAGTCTCGATGGGTAAGCTACGCAAAAGTAAGGACATGTGGGGTATGAATGCAATTGCAAGGTATGACAAAGATGTCGTCGAGGTTACCGTCCTTGGCGATGATGAGTAGTCGATGGAGATGAGCGGTGGTGATGGTGACGTCGAACCGTACCTATATAGCCGAAACACAATAGGACATGGGAACCACAACCCAAAATCTTAAAGACCAAAACTCGTCAAAATCGACATAGGAGGTAGCGGTGAGCGGTGGTGGTGTTTGTGGAAAACGTTGGGGTATGCGGAAGTAAGCGTGGGCACTGGGGCAAATTTGGGCGAAAGTATGCGGAAATGGGCAAGGGGAATGGAGTTGCTGCTCCCAGATTCCAGATGTCCGGGCCAGTGGCCGGATGTCCGGGACGCCGGATGTCCAGTAGACATGGGGCGGATGTCCGGGCTCTGGATCGGGGACAAACACGATGAACTCCACGGGAAAAAAATGCAAGTTCGGGGGAAAAATTCGGACGAATTGGTGGATGGAAATCGCGGGAGAGATGGGGAAAAGTTAGATCAACTCGATGTAAAGCAGATCTGTGGATCAAATACAACAAAACTTCATCACACCAACCAATCACCAAAAAAAATGGCGCTATTTTTGGTGGGGATTTTCGGATTTAGGACAAAAACAACAAAATCAATCTAGAATCCAAAGGGTAGGGGCTCAAAAAACGTGATCAACGTGGCTCATGATACCAAGATGATGTAGGGCGGAACCCTAGGGGCCGATCTTTCACGTTTGGAGTGGATCCTACGGGGAAACACGAAGAACGTGAGGAAAACACAAAGGGGAAAACACGGGGAGGAACGAGAGAATCACTCAACCGATAAGTATCGATCATACAAGGGCTAGATCACCGAACACATGAGGTATCATAAGATTCAAAATCAACAAAGGAAAGATACAAAGGTAGCCGTTCTTCTCCGTGAGGAGGTCTGAATATTGTGAGTATATATGAAGTATTGATAAAGGTGGGGATCCGTAAGCGGTCTTTGTCTGGTCGTTGGACACAAACGAAGTACACGAAGTTGCAATGGCTAACTTTTAACTAGACAAATCCCAAGGAAAAAGCTACTAGATGGATCTACTTATATAGGAGGAAGGGGTGGCGGCCAAGGAGGTGGGAGAACGTCCCAAGGCATCCTAAAACCAACCCTAGGTCGTACAAGGCTCATGGGCCCAAGTGGAGGTGATGCAACACCTTTGAACTTGTTGTTTGACTCAGATTCTGCTGCAGCGTCTGATTGTTTCGTTGATATCTCAATGCTCCGGACGAATTTGAAGGTGAATCCAATTGGGTTGGAAAGATAACAAAATCTAGATTCCAACAAAAAAAGAATCACCCAATTCGGAGTCCGTATGAAAAGGTTGTTGGCGTTTTGAGTCAGGTATGTATGTGCAGTCCGAATCTGAATCCAGAACGTGAGAGACTTGGACTCTATCTTCTCTTGGCCCAAAAGTGACGTGAGAGAACTTTTTGAAAAGCAAGTAAATATCTCTTTCTCCCTTATCTTCATATGTGAATTGTACAAATGTCCCATACACCTGCAATTAGACAAAACACAAAAATGTGTGAAGTATTTTTGTTTTGGATAACATAAATAGATTATTGAATAGTTTGCACTAGAAATCACAAATATGCATGTATGCAATATTTTTGGTCGTATCCAAGGTAGTCATGTCCTCATCATCCTCCCCTTTTTGAAAACAAAGCCGTCCTCAGCGTTGCTTAATCTGAAATGTGGCTAACAAAAAAGACAAGGTATACATGTTGTATATGTATATGTCATCCATTTTTACTTCCCTTGATTTTTGCACATATGACACATGTATACGTGAGTAACTTTCATAGATCATAAAATATAAAGCCAAAATATTATCATAAGTAGAAGGCATGAAAATATTGCAACTCAGTTTGCACATATAAGTGAAGCTCTTATTCCTATCAAAAGATTGACAATATTTATCATTAAACCATCCCAACATTGGTGAATAAACCTTACTTGCATCAAATTTACATGCTACAACATGCATAAATAAGCAAACATGCAGTAAGTCATTGGACACAGAATCATCACCAAGATTAGAGGTCATATCAAAATGATTAAACATTGGTTCTTTTGCATCAATAGTTAATTCAATGGGTGCACTCAAAATTTTTGGTATTTTAGTTGTTTGACCACATGATGCATTCATGATTGTAACATGATTCTCTAAAATAGATGGCGTGCTCAAATTAACAGGTAACTCAACACATGATGTATTTAAGTTAATTAGGGATGCATCATTCTCATGTGAAGTTATATCATCAATACCTTTACTGTTACCTTGTCACAAATACGAAGCTGATGTCGGTATGGACAATGACAATGTACCATACACTTGAGATGATGTCGCACTCATAATCTGAGGTGTGGCTGCTCTAGTAGGTGCAACGGTGGAGGAATCAACCAATGGTAGTGAGCATGAATTGGAATAGTAGTTGTTGTAGTCACCCAATGCATCCTCATGTAACTGTCTCTCAAAGGTACAAGCACGAACATACATACCAGTAATGCAACGAGGAATATACCTAAATCTTGCCTGAATATCATGGTTCAAACCACCAAAAAATATATTCATTGTATCATCCTCAGATTTTTCTATGTCACAATGATGCATATAACATTTGAACTCTTGGTAGTAAGCATGAACAGTGTTATTGCCTTGTTTAAATTGTTCAAATTTGCGAAGCAATTCACGACGATAGTAAGGAGGGAAAAATTGTTGTCTCATTACATGTTTCAAATCTTTCCAAGTTGTGGGTTAGTTATCAATGTTTTTCTTACAGTGCACACTCCACCAAACAGAAGCAAAACCAGTAAATTCTCTAGTGGCAGCTCGTACTCGCTCAAGTTCAGAAAAGTCATGGTAACTAAAAACTTGTTCTACTTCAAGCTCCCAAGCTAGATAAATAGCAGGATTAAATCTACCCTCAAATGATGGTAAAGAGATAACCTGACCATGTGCTTGTGTGTGTTGTCCCAACTCTCGTGATGGTGAAGATGTGTTCGTCGTCCAAGAACTTCTTTCTCTGGAACCAGTCATGATTAGTAGAAACAAAAACAAAATTCGAGAATAATGTTCCTACGAACAACTAGGATGTGGTTGTAACGTGCTCACAGTAAAGCAAATATCAATATCTTACAAGTTCTTACCATGCGACAGGTGGTGACAGGCAACCAGCGGTGTCAAATAACTCCGAAGATTGTGTAAAACGATTGCCAGGGGAATGTATGTATACACGGTGTAGAAATATGTGGAGCTGGGTTGGCTATATATGGTAGCAAAAGATTAGCAATAATCAATTCAAAGATGCAATGTTGAATAAACGCTCAACGACGGTACTGTGCTGGTCCTAGGCTAGACCGGACTAGAGACGCGAGCCTATAACACTAATGAGGTCACGGCATAGCACAACTAGCATCAATGAAGGATAAGTAGCTCTGGACAGCAAGATATAAGTGAAGATCACAACGGCAGTAAAGATAATGATGAATAACAACTGCCAAGCAGGATATATAACAACTCTCTCTCCAACTTTCCTCTTGAAAAGTTTGCTACTAACTCAAGCTTTCCAATGCAAAAAGAATCACTCAATTCCGAATTGATATGAGGAGTCAAAGAATTCTAAAACTGGCCTGAAAAACTGGAACAAACTGTATGCGCGAACTTCAGAGGGCAAAAAGACCTATTTTGAAGCTGATTTTGAGATGCCAAATATTGAACTAGCTTTTGCAACTATTCAATGCATCTAGTTGCTATCTTTAATTTGAGTACTTGTGGAAGCCAAAACGGACTTCGTATGAGGAAGTTATGCCTTTTCTACTGAACAGTGCACGAAACAGATTCCAGTCCAAATTCAACTACGAGATTGAGTCTAGATAGATCCAAAAAAAATTCTTCTCTTTTTTTCCTCAAATTTTTTTATCTTTCTCTCTTTTTTCTCTATCTTTTTTTTACTTTTTTTCTCTGTCTTTTTTTTCTCTCCCTCTTTCGGAAACAAACTAGATAAGATGCAGATTGGATCAAGCGAAGATGTGAACGATCTCAACTATGATTATGACAAAGAACGTAGGGTAGCACGTGGTGGAAATTGATGGATGAGTGGGGGACAACGGAAGGGATAACGATGCAGCGACGGCGTGACTAATGTGAACAGAACTCGAAACTCTAAAGGAACTAGACACTAAGACCAGCAACTCGACACGACGATGCAACCGATAATTCAATAATGCAAACAATGAAAAGAAAATTGTAAAGGCTCAGGCTGGCTTGGACAAACGATGAATAGATCTAACTTTTTTTTGTGGCTTTTTCTTGGACAATAGGTAAGAAAATAAATCTAATCTAGGAAAAACTGAAAATTCTCACTGAGCAACCTGAAAACTGATACCACTTGATAGAGGCGGGGTGTCCCGATCTTTCGATGAGATGATAACTATCGATTTGGTGAAGATGACTTTGAAGATCCGACTACAAACGTGCACGACGTTGTGCCTTAGCAATCGCTAAACCAACTCCGAGAGGTTATCGACCATGCCGGAGCACAATCAAGCTGACCACGAAGGTCTATTCCTGCAAGCAATCGAAGAACAAGCAAAAATATGATAAAAGCAATCTGAATATTGCGAATATGGATGAAGTATTGATAAAAGGTGGGGATCCGTAAGCGGTCTTGGTCTGGTCGTTGGACACAAACAAAGTACACGAAGTTGCAATGGCTAACTTTTAACTAAACAAATCCCAAAGAAAAAGCTACTAGATGGATCTACTTATATAGGAGGAAGGGGTGGCGGCCAAGAAGGTGGGAGAACGTCCCAAGGCATCCTAAAACCAACCCTAGGTCGTACAAGGCTCATGGGCCCAACTGGAGGTGATGCAACACATTTGGACTTGTTGTTTGACTTGGATTCTGTTGCAGCGTCTGATTGTTTCGTCGATATCTCAATGCTCCGGACGAATTTTAAGGTGAATCCAATTGGGTTGGAGAGATAACAAAATCTAGATTCCAACAAAAGAAGAATCACCCAATTCGGAGTCCGTATGAAAAGGTTGTTGGCGTTCTGAGTCAGGTATGTCTGTGCAGTCCGAATCTGAATTCAGAACGTGAGAGACTTGGACTCTATCTTCTCTTGGCCCAAAAGTGACGTGAGAGAACTTTTTGAAAAGCAAGTAAACATCTATTTCTCCCTTATCTTCATATGTGAATTGTACAAATGTCCCATACACCTGCAATTAGACAAAACACAAAAATGTGTGAAGTATTTTTGTTCTGGATAACATAAATAGATTATTGAATAGTTTGCACTAGAAATCACCTGACAAATATGCATGTATGCAATATTTTTGGTCGTATCCAAGGTAGTCATGTCCTCATCAGCGCGCGCAGGCGCTGGGAAGGCTGGACGTCCGGGCGTCGGGCCGGATGTCCGGTGGCTCGCGAGGCGCCGGATGTCCGGGCTGAGGAGCCGGATGCCCGAGATGGCGCAGATGGCTGTTCTGCTCTCTCGATGGGCGACGTCCGATGTCTGCTTGGAGGGGCCGGATGTCTGCTGCTTCGGAAGGTGCCGGATGTCCGGGGCGATCACCGGATGTCCGAGCTGACGGGGCAAGCTTCTGTGCTCTCTGGTCGCTGGTGCCAGATGTCCGGGACTTTGGCCGAATTTCCGGTGGGGGCCGGATGTCCGGGCTGGACGCCGGATATCCAGTCGCTATAGTTTCTTCTGCAGAGGGCTAGCCGTGTAGATCTCCAGGGGCCGGATGTCCGGGGTCCTGGCCGGATGTCCGGTGCCTGGAGGTTGTTCTTGCCTTCTTCCATTGGTTCTCTTCTTCCATGGACTTGGTGTCTTGGCCATCTTCATGTGCATCCTCAGGAGGGTCCTCTTGGTACCTAATCATGCACAACATTCCGGATTGAGGTAGTAGCCATGTCTCAAGAGGATCATGTGATATATCACTAAGGAGAGAAGTCACCTCCGTCTCGAGAGCTCTAGCTCGTGCTCTAGTCATGGGTCCTCTTGGTGCTTGGTGAGATGATGGAAGGTCCATGGGGATGACCGAAGGATGCTCCGCATCATTTTCCCTTGTTTACATGCAGCGCCGTGATTTTGTTAGTGTTTTAGGCTCGCGTCTCTAGCACGGTCTAGCCTTGGACCAGCACAGTATCGTCGTTGAGCGTTTATTCAACTTTGCATATCTGAATTGATTATTGCTGATCCTTTTTGCTACCATATTATAATCCTTCCCAGCTCCACATACGTCTACGTCGTGCGTTTGACTCTCCCTGGTAATCGCTCTATCCAAGCTTTGAGAGTTTTGACTACAACGGTTGCCGATCACCACCTGCTGCTGGGTAAGAACTGGTAAGAATTTGAGATTCGCTTGACGGATTTGTGACACCCCACCACCACCACATTCTAGTAGTCTACAGGATCATATTCTTGTCTGTTTCTATTGCTGCTAACTATGGCAGGAACACAAGCCGATGAGATTGACTGGGAGAACATGATGAACAAGGAGCTTCATGATAAGCTTCATCAAATGTTGGATCAACAGGTGGAAGACGTGATGGCCTACTTTGGAAAGGCATTGGAGAGGATGGATGACATTGAGAAGTCAATTGACACCAAGTTGGACACCAAGTTCGATGAATTACTCAAACGTCTCCCACAACCAGTTCTACGCCACGATATTGTAGGACGAGCACAGCGTGTTCCTATTGAGCCAGGACAAAATTCTGGTGCCGCTGCTACTGCTGTTGGTGCTTTTGTAGCTCCTGCTGTTACTGCAGAGGTGGAGGACTATTACGAGGATGAGGTTGATCAAAATCAAAACTACGTGAAGCCACCAGCACCACCACCAGTAGGTCGACCTCAGGTATTTATTCGCAATGGTAGGCCTGCACCACCACCCCAGGTACGAGATAATGACCATATTCCTAAACTGAAATTGAATATTCCACCATTTGAGGGTAGATATGTTCCTGATATATATCTTACTTGGGAGTTAGAAACTGAACGACGTTTTACATGTTTACAATATCCCGAGGAGAGACGGGTTGCTGCTGCTGTTTGTGCTTTCACTAGTTTTGCATGTGTATGGTGGTCTGAACATTGTAGAATATATCCTATTCCAACTACTTGGGTTGCTTTGAAAACTGCTATGCGTAGGCGTTGGGTTCCACCATATTATCAACGTGAATTGCTTCAAAAATTGCAGCGTTTAAGACAAGGGAAAAATTCTGTAGAAGAATATTATCAGGAATTACAAACTGGCATGATTAGATGTCGCATTGTTGAGGAGAATGAAGCTATGCTTGCACGTTTTCTGGGTGGATTAAATAGAGAGATTCAGACCATTCAAGACTATAAGGAGTATACTAATATCACTCGTTTATTCCATCTTCCTTGTAAAGCTAAACGTGAAGTGCAGGATCGACAAGCATTGGCGCGAACTAACTTTTCTGTAGGCCGACCTTCATCATGGACACCGCGTGCATCTTCTACTTCAACTGCACCAGCACCTCAATCAGGTGCCTCCTCCAGCCGTGATACAAGAAAACAGGCACAACCACCATTATCTGCCAACAGCGCACCTGCCGGGCCTGCACAGAGTTCTTCTTCTTCCATGGCATCAACAGGGCACACAAGTGATATTATTTGTCGTCGTTGTAAGGGAGGAGGTCATTATGCGAGAGAATGCAAATCTCAGCGTGTGATGATTACTACCGAGGATGGTGGATATGAGTCCGCTAGTGACTATGATGAGGAGACTTTGGCTCTTATTACATGTGAAGAACATGGTGGAGATGATTCTGATCATGAGACGCAATACATGGCTCCTGAAGACGCTGACAGGTATGAATGTTTAGTTGCTCAACGTGTTTTGAGTGTGCAGGTCACACAAGCTGAGCAAAATCAGAGGCACAATTTGTTCCATACCAAGGGAGTTGTGAAGGAACGTTCTGTGCGCGTCATCATAGACGGAGGTAGCTGCAACAACTTGGCTAGCATGGAGATGGTGGAGAAGCTTTCTCTCACCACAAGACCACATCCACATCCTTACTACATCCAATGGTTCAACAACAGCGGCAAGGTTAAGGTAACACGTACTGTTTGTGTGCATTTTAGTATCTCTACATATGCTGATTGTGTTGATTGTGATGTGGTACCTATGCAAGCATGTTCCTTATTACTTGGTAGACCATGGCAATTTGATAAAAAATATGTACACCATGGTAGAAACAATTAGTATACTCTTGTTCATAAGGATAAAAATATTACTTTGCTTCCTATGACTCCTGATTCTATTTTGAAAGATGATATTAATAGAGCTAATAAAGCAAAACAGGAGAAGAATAAGAGTGAAAATCAGATTGTGGCAAAAGAATTTGAGCAACAAATGAAGCCTAATAATAAACCATCTAGTTTTGCTTCTGAAATTAAATTGAAAAGTGCATGTTTATTTGCCACCAAATCTGATATTGATGAGCTAGATTTCAGCAAATCTGTTTGCTATGCTTTTGTGTGCAAAGAGGCATTATTTTCATTCGAGGACGTGCCTTCCTCTTTGCCTCCTGCTGTCACTAACATTTTGCAGGAGTTCGCTGACGTCTTTCCACAAGACGTGCCACCGGGATTACTGCCTATTCGAGGGATTGAGCATCAGATTGACTTAATTCCCGGTGCTTCACTGCCAAACCGTGCGCCATACCGTACCAATCCAGAGGAGACGAAATTGGGGGTTGAACGGAAAACAACATTTAAAACTAAGTTCGGATTATATGAGTGGTTAGTCATGCCTTTTGGGTTAACTAATGCACCTAGTACTTTCATGAGATTAATGAACAAAGTTTTACGTGCTTTCATTGGACGATTTGTGGTAGTTTACTTTGATGACATATTGATTTATAGCAGATCTTTCGAAGAACATTTGGAAAATTTACATGTTGTTTTTATTGCTCTACGTGATGCACGTTTGTTTGGTAACCTTGGGAAGTGCACCTTTTGCACCGACCGAGTATCTTTTCTTGGCTATGTTGTTACTCCACAGGGAATTGATGTTGATAAAGCCAAGATTGACGCTATTGAGAGTTGGCCACAGCCCAAAATGGTGACACAACTGAGGAGTTTTCTTGGCCTGCTGGATTCTATAGGCATTTTGTGAGAGATTTCAGCACCATTGGTGCACCTCTCAATGAGTTTACAAAGAAAGATGTGCCTTTTCTTTGGTGTATCGCACAGGAAGAAGCCTTCACGGTATTGAAAGATAAGTTGACACATGCTCCTTTACTCCAACTTCCTGATTTTAATAAGACTTTTGAGCTTGAATGTGATGCTAGTGGAATTGGATTAGGAGGTGTGTTATTACAAGATGGCAAACCTGTTGCATATTTTTCTGAAAAATTGAGTGGGCCTATTCTGAATTATTCTACTTATGATAAAGAATTACATGCTCTTGTTCGGACTTTAGAAACATGGCAACATTATTTATGGCCCAAAGAATTTGTTATACATTCTAATCATGAATCTTTGAAACACATTAAAAGTCAAGCTAAACTGAATCGTAGACATGCTAAATGGGTTGAATTCATTGAGACTTTCCCTTATGTCATTAAACACAAGAAGGTAAAAGAAAATGTTATTGCTGATGCATTGTCTCGTCGCTATACTATGCTTTCACAACTTGACTTCAAAATATTTGGTTTGGAGACCATCAAAGATCAATATGTGCATGATGCTGATTTTAAAGATGTAATGCAGAATTGTAAAGAAGGAAGAATGTGGAACAAGTTTGTCGTTAATGATGGATTTGTGTTTCGTGCTAACAAGCTATGCATTCCAGCTAGCTCTGTTCGTCTTTTGTTGTTGCAGGAGGCGCATGGAGGAGGATTAATGGGACACTTTGGCGTGAAGAACACGGAGGACGTACTTGCTACACATTTCTTTTGGCCAAAGATGAGACGGGATGTTGAGTGTTTTATTGCTCGCTGCACTACATGTCAAAAAGCTAAGTCACGACTCAATCCTCATGGTTTATATATGCCTTTGCCTGTACCTAGTGTTCCTTGGGAGGATATATCTATGGACTTTGTTTTAGGTTTACCTCGAACAAAGAAGGGGAGGGATAGCATATTTGTTGTCGTGTATAGATTCTCGAAAATGGCACACTTTATACCATGTCATAAAAGCGATGATGCTGTTAATGTTGCTGATTTGTTCTTTCATGAAATTATACGCTTGCATGGTGTGCCAAATACTATTGTTTCAGATCGTGATACTAAATTTCTTAGCCACTTTTGGAGATGTTTATGGGCTAAGTTGGGGACTAAACTGCTTTTTAGTACTACTTGTCACCCCCAAACTGATGGACAAACTGAAGTAGTCAATAGAACATTGTCTACTATGCTTAGGGCTGTTTTGAAGAATAATAAGAAAATGTGGGAGGAATGCTTGCCTCATATTGAATTTTCTTATAATCGTTCATTGCATTCTACTACTAAGATGTGCCCTTTTGAAGTTGTGTATGGTTTCCTACCTCGTGCACCTATTGGTTTGTTGCCTCTTCCATCTTCGGAGAAGTTTAATTTTGATGCTAAGCAACATGCTGAATTGATTTTAAAAATGCATGAGTTAACTAAGGAAAACATTCAGCGTATGAATGGTAAATATAAACTTGCTGGAGATAAGGGTAGAAAACATGTTGTGTTTACACCTGGAGATCTTGTTTGGTTACATTTGCGTAAGGATAGATTTCCTGATTTGCGCAAATCAAAGCTAATGCCATGTGCTGATAGTCCCTTTAAGGTGTTGGAGAAAATAAATGATAATGCATATAAACTTGAGCTGCCTGCAGATTTTTGGGTTAGTCCCACTTTTAACATTGCAGATTTGAAGCCTTATTTGGGTGAGGAAGATGAACTTCCGTCGAGGACGACTTCATTTCAAGAAGGGGAGGATGATGAGGACATCAATACAATTGTTACACCCACAGCCCCTGCTGCTATACATACTGGACCAATTACTAGAGATCGCGCACGCCAACTAAATTACCAGGTACTTTCGTTTCTTGGTAATGATTCTAATGTTCATGAGAATATGATGTTGCCTAAATTGGATACATTTGTTTTGCTTACAAATGAAGGGCCTAGCTTGGAGAAGGATGAACATTGGAGCAAGAACAAGCATGGAGATGATGGCATGCACAAGGGGAACAAGAACGGAGTTACCAGTGATGATTTGAGGACTTTGAAGCCACCATAATGGCTGCATGAAGCCTTGGACGAAATATACAAGATGCCACTTCATAAATTTCGTCCCGAGGCTATTCTAGGTGCTGCGTCACCTTATTATTGGGCCAGGCCCATGTAATTTCGAAATACATAAGTATAGGCTATTTTTAGAGTCCGTATGTGTGGGGAAACAAGAGATAGGGTTGATTTCGGACCCCTCCACCAAGGGCCACGAAATCCCCCCCCCTCTTCCTCCATATATACAGCCCTTAGGGCATCGTTTAGACTTTGGGTTTTGTTTAGATTAAAAGTTCACCATAGCTGCAACTTCGCGTACTTCGTTTGTGTTCAACGACCAGACAAAGGCATCACAGAACCCCACCTTGATCAATAAAGCTTTCATCTTATATTCGCAATATCCAGATTGCAATCTCAGTTTCTTGCTTGTTCTTCGTTTGCTCGCAGGAAACAGACCCTCGTGGTCAGGTTGATCGTGCTCCGGCGTGGTCAATAACCTCTCGGAGTTGGTTTAGCGATTGCTAAGGCGCGACGTCCTCGCACGTTCGTAGTCGGATCGTCAAAGTCGACTTCCACCAAAGAGAAATCCATCATCTCATCGAAAGACGGGACACCCCCGCCTCCATCACAAAATTGTAAAGAAGGAAGAATGTGGAACAAGTTCGTCATTAATGATGGATTTGTGTTTCGTGCTAACAAGCTATGCATTCCAGATAGCTCTGTTCGTCTTTTGTTGTTGCAGGAGGCGCATGGAGGAGGCTTAGTGGGACACTTTGGTGTGAAGAAGACGGAGGACATACTTGCTACACATTTCTTTTGGCCAAAGATGAGACGAGATGTTGAGCATTTTATTGCTCGCTGCACTACATGTCAAAAAGCTAAGTCACGACTCAATCCTCATGGTTTATATATGCCTTTGCCTGTACCTAATGTTCCTTGGGAGGATATATCTATGGACTTTGTTTTAGGTTTAGCTCGAACAAAGAAGGGGAGGGATAACATATTTATTGTCGTGGATAGATTCTCGAAAATGGCACACTTTATACCATGCCATAAAAGCGATGATGTTGTTAATGTTGCTTATTTGTTCTTCCCTGAATTTATTCGCTTGCATGGTGTGCCAAATACTATTGTTTCAGATCGTGATACTAAATTTCTTAGCCACTTTTGGAGATGTTTATGGGCTAAGTTGGGGACTAAACTGCTTTTTAGTACTACTTGTCATCCCCAAACTGATGGACAAACTGAAGTAGTCAATAGAACATTGTCTACTATGCTTAGGGTTGTTTTGAAGAATAATAAGAAAATGTGGGAGGAATGCTTGCCTCATATTGAATTTGCTTATAATCGTTCATTGCATTCTACTACTAAGATGTGCCCTTTTGAAGTTGTGTATGGTTTCCTACCTCATGCACCTATTGATTTGTTGCCTCTTCCATCTTCGGAGAAGGTTAATTTTGATGCTAAACAACGTGCTGAATTGATTTTAAAAATGCATGAGTTAACTAATGAAAATATTGAGCGTATGAATGCTAAATATAAACTTGCTGGAGATAAGGGTAGAAAACATGTTGTGTTTGCACCTGGAGATCTTGTTTGGTTACATTTGCGTAAGGATAGATTTCCTGATTTGCGCAAATCAAAGCTAATGCCTCGTGCTGATGGTCCTTTTAAGGTGTTGGAGAAAATAAATGATAATGCATATAAACTTGAGCTGCCTGCAGATTTTGGGGTTAGTCCCACTTTTAACAATGCAGATTTGAAGCCTTATTTGTGTGAGGAAGATGAGCTTCCGTCGAGGACGACTTCATTTCAAGAAGGGGAGGATGATGAGGACATCAATACCATTGTTACACCCACAGCCCCTACTGCTACATATACTGGACCAATTACTAGAGCTCGCGCACGCCAATTAAATTATCAGGTACTTTCGTTTCTTGGTAATGATTCTAATATTCATGAGAATATGATGCTGCCTAAATTGGATACATT
Organism: Triticum aestivum; assembly: GCF_018294505.1. Lineage (NCBI taxonomy): Eukaryota > Viridiplantae > Streptophyta > Magnoliopsida > Poales > Poaceae > Triticum > Triticum aestivum. The sequence goes on along the minus strand of NC_057804.1, from coordinate 316,992,746 downwards.
TGTTTTGCTTACAAATGAAGGGCCTAGCTTGGAGAAGGATGAAAACTGGAGCAAAAACAAGCATGGAAATGATGGCATGCACAAGGGGAACAAGAACGGAGTTAATAGTGATGATTTCAGGACTTTGAAGCCACCATAATGGGTGCATGAAGCCTTGGACGAAATATACAAGATGCCACTTCATAAATTTCGTCCCGAGGCTATTCTAGGTGCTGCGTCACCCTATTATTGGGCCAGGCCCATGTAATTTCGAAATACATAAGTATAGGCTATTTTAGAGTCCGTATGTGTGGGGAAACAAGATATATGGTTGATTTCGGACCCCTCCACCAAGGTCCACGAAATTCCCCCCCTCTTCCTCCATATATACAACCCTTAGGGCACCATTTATACTTTGGGTTTTGTTTATATTAAAAGTTCTCCATAGCTGCAACTTCGCGTACTTTGTTTGTGTTCAATGACCAGACAAAGGCGTCACAGAACCCCACCTTCATTAATAAAGCTTTCCTCTGTTATTCGCAATATCCATATTGCAATCTTAGTTTCTTGCTTGTTCTTCCTTTGCTTGCAGGAAATAGACCTTCGTGGTCAGGTTGATGGTGCTCCGCGTGGTCAATAACCTCTCGGAGTTTGTTTAGCGATTGCTAAGGCGCGACGGCCTCGCACGTTCGTAGTCAGATCGTCAAAGTCGACTTCAACCAAAACGATAGCCACCATCTCATCAAAAGACGGGACACCTTTGCCTCTATCAGAGCGCCTAACTAAAGAACTAAACACTCTTAAGTTAGCTCATGAAACTATCTTGGAAGATCATCGAGAACTTTTAAAGACTCATGAGAAGTTACGCTTTGAAAAGCTCAACCTTGAGCAAGAGCATGCGTTTTTAAAGGCAATCAATGATGGTCTTCGCAAGAAAAGTTCCTCTTACATTGCCAAGCGTTTACTCTTATATACTTAGATGACACAAGTCAAGTCTAGTAACAAGAGCAAGAAAGATTCTTCTTCTAGTAGTAACAATAATCATGCTGAATCCAATGTTATTGCTTCTAGTAGGTCTCTTGATTCCACTAATGATTCTCTTAGCCAAGTTACACTTGAGCAAGAAAATAGCTTATTGAAGGGAATTATATAGAAGGGTGTCTACAAGAGCCTTGCCGGGAGTAAGCAATTTGAGGAAATTGTACGCAAGCAAGGAAGGCACCAGAAGAATAAAGGTGTTGGTTTTCAACGAAAGTTCAATGCCAATGGAGTTGAGTGGGAAGAAGATCAATACCCCAAGACGAAGTTTGTTCCTCAACAAGAGAAGTATGATCCTACTTCTTTCCAAGGGACACAAGCTCAAGATGATCTTCCACCACAAGACCACAAGCAAAAAGGCAAGGACAAGCTTCAGGAGGAGATTGATGCATTTGAAGAAGCTCCCATGGCCTTGGTCAAGTGGGTTCCCAAGAATACATCAAGTTCTACTTCATCAAGTTCCACTACTACCCCAAGGATTCCCATAAAGATGATGTGGATCCAAAAGAAGAAGAACTAGAGAGTTCTTGAGGGTGACTCCGCCAATATTCTTCACTCATATCATTTTGGCAAGGACGAGTGCAATCAACTTCCACATCTTGCACTAATTCAAGGAGTCACAAACCCTCTTGTTGGTAAGACAAGGGACACGGTAACGTAATGCTTTCATGGACATCATCTTGTGTGTGCATCACTCTATGTATATAGATACCCTTGTTTGTTCCTTGTGGGGCTAACCCGTGTAGGTATTGAAAGTGCAACTCACTCCATTGGATAGCTCCGAAAGATCTACATCAACATTGAGCATCCACATCTTCAACACCTACATGAAGTCATCATCGACAAAACCCAAGGTTAGTTCATCCCTATTAGGGGGGATCTCACATCTAGGGGGAGCTTTACTCTAAAAGAATTGAGCTAAAGCAACTCAAATGGTGTGAACAAAACAATGCTTTATGTAAAAGTGGTAACCCCACTTGTGCTTAAACGATGAGTATGACCTATGATCAAATGTTCTCATTTGACTATAGTCATCGCCAATTGTTTGATAGATGATAGAATTGGTTGTGCATGCTTTGCCACATATTTCATTTGCCTTTTAGTTGTGTGAGCATGTTGGTTGCATATTTTGCTCATTCGAGGACATCAACTTGTTGTTTTGATTGTTTGGATCTTTCTCTTTTGCCAAGTGGATGGACAAGAATGCCTAAGAACCTTCTCTAGCTATCTATGCTTTTCTCATCTCAAACTATATTCATGCTACATCACAAAGTTTGATCAAGTCAGATTTGAACCACTTTGCGTGAGGAGCACGCGGAGTCCCTGATTTGTCATAGAATTAAACTTCCAAAACCTCTTTGTGCATTTCGGTCTGACCGAGAAATCCATTTCGGTCAAACCGAGTTCACTAAGTTGATCTAGGTTTTCATCTCGGTGCAACCAATTTGAACACTTCGGTCACACCGAGTTGCAGCAACCGCTTGCGATTCTGCAATCTCGGTGCCACTGAGTTGTTCCACTCAGTCACACTGACAGGGTCGGGATATAAATACCCACGGGTGAGACTTTGGAAATTTCTTCAAATCTTCTCAGCCCGCGCGTGTCTTGCTCTGCCCCCTCAGGTCTCCGGGTCGTCTCCTCGCCGCCAACGACCTCCCACCGTTGGACTCTGCCGCCGTCGACGGATTCTGCTCCACCGTCGTCGCCGTAGCGAACACCCGCCGTTCTAGGGTATGTGTTTGACCCCATGTGCTATCTTTTTCACTCTGATTCCTAGCACAAGGACAATGCCACACTTCTTGCCACGAATGAGATTCTATCCAATCAAATCTTCCTTAGGTCTAGATTGATTCAAAAAATTTAGGGTTAGCTCTTCCCAGAACTCATCTCGGACTAACCGAGTCGTAGAAATCGATCTCACCGATTTGGCTTAGGCCATTGCACTTGCGCTTTTTGGTCCGACCGAAACATGCAAATCGGTGTGACCGAGTTCAGGATTCTGTGAAACCCTAGCAATCTCGGTGCCACGGAACTGTGACTCAGCCCAACTGAGTTCACTAGTTTAGGTTCCAAGTGTTGCTTCGGTATCACCGAGTTTGTCAATTCGGTAACTCCAAGATCACTTCTATAGAGAACTAAAACTAATCTTTTTGACTCAATTTGTTTTGAAAAACCTTTGTACTTTGTGATGCTCATCTACTCTACCTCATCTACAACCTATTCACATGGGTTTGCTGACAGTTGCCTGCAAGATGTCTGACCAGAGTGACAGCCAGAATAGGTCTGAGCTGCAAGGACAGTTGAGTGAGGGCACTAGTCCCTCCAGCAGCTATGATGAGGGCAGCATGAGCATGCCTAGTAACTTGCCCAAGGCAGCTATTAGAACAAGGAAGAAGAGAACTTTTGATTCGGAGGATGAAGACTATGTTGCAGCTGATGATGAGGTCATTTCCAAGAGGAAAGTTGGGAAGAAAGAATTTGGCACTGCTGCATCAACAAAGCCAGGCATGAACAAGAGGGCACCTGCCAGGAGAGTGCCTACATCCAAGCCAAGGAAGGTTGCCACGGGTGAAACTATGAAGTTCACCATTGAATCTGAAGAAGAGGCAGCTGGTGTGGACAAGAAGAAGAAGAGGGCAAGAACAACAACTGCCAAAGTGCTTGGGAAGTCCACAATGGTAAGATTAGATGATGAAGAGGAAGAGGATGCTGCTCCAGCACCTAAGGCACAAAAGCTCATGGGAGATGCCATTAAGTTAGGGGCTGCTGCTAAGCCCAAAACTGCTCCCAAAGCTGCTGTTACTATTCCCAAGACTGCACCCAAGAGGAGTACCAGGAACATACCTGCTGAGGAGAAGAACAAGGCCCCAGTGCCTGAAGCTGCAGAAGAGGAAGCTGAAGCCCAAGTGCTAAGGAAGCTAAAGCCAAAGATCCATGACCATAATGATGCACATCCTGTTGCAGAGGACATGAGGATCAGGAAGGATGCATGATTGAGACAGTGGAGAAAGGCTGACCTCTATGCTGTCAGGAGGAGAACTGATGTGGACTATAGGTTCCACACAAAGGAACAACAAGATTTCTATGAGACAATCCTGCTTGGCAAGAAGCCAATAGTGTGTGACATGATATGGGTGGACTGGACCTACATAAGAGAGAATGAAGAGCACTTCCCAGGTGTCTATGACAGTTTCAAGGCATGTGAGGTTGACAAGTTTGTTGGCGAGAAGCTTACCAAGTGGAATGATGAGCCGATCATGCAATTCTATTCAACTGCTCATTTCTATCCAGAAGGCAGAATAGTGTGGATGTTAGAGGGTACAAGATACCAATCTACAGTTGATGAGTGGGCCAGATTGATCAATGCCCCAGAAGTCCATGAAGATGACTTGGATGTCTATGCCAAGAAGACGAAGGATCACAACTATATGGCCAGCATGTACAAGGAGATACCTGATGCAGACCTGGAGACTCACAAGTTTGGCTCTTAAAGCACTTGCTGCCAGGGCTACCAACAAACAACACCATTCTGAGGCACACTCTGTTGCCAAAGTCAGGAGATCACAAAATGATCAGAGGACACTCCATCAACTTGCTGCATATATTTGATGTTCCTCAAAAGTTCAAAGTAATGAGTATGATTGTGGAAACAATCAAGAGGACAGCTGCAGATCAGAAGAGATCTTGTGGGTATGCTCCACAAATTCAGGTGCTCATCAACTCCAAGATGGGTGCAGGCATATATTTGTTGGACAAGGAGCATCTACCCCTGAAGCTAGACTTTGAGGACAACATTGTTGTCATGAATGAAGAAGATCCATCATCTGTGCAAGCACATGAGAAGAGAGAGAAGGCAAGGGCAGAGAAAGCTGCAAAGATGCCAACAGCTGAAGAGGCATCTCAGGTATTCTTGAAGAGCAAGCAAGATCAGCTTGGATATCTGATTGCATCCACCTTGAGGATTGAGAAGGGATTGGCCACCCTGACTCAAAACCAGGAGAGCTTGGAGAGGATCATTGAGCAGAAATTCTATGATCTTGATGTCAAGGTAACTGAGATCCAGTCAGTAGTTGAGCAACTTCAGGAGGAAGTGGAGGAGAAGAAGGGCAAGTCTACTACAAATGCTTTCACTAGAGTGCCCAGGAGTCAGAGGTCTGTTGCAATGCCTGTTCCAGACACAAGAGCTACCACATCTGCACCAGCAACCACAGCTTCAGTGCCACCAGCTCTAGCAGCCACTCCACCAGCTCCAACCACATCTACAGACGCTTTCGTCCTCGGAGTCATCTCTACACCTCCTCATGAAGACCAAGCCTGAGAGACGCATAGCTATGCATATTTTTAACTTTTTGGTACTTGTTGCCAAAGGGGGAGAAATATGTATAGATCATAGTCTTCGAGAGAGAGTGTGTGTGTTGTTTTGTCTCTCTTTGCATTTTATTTGCTTGAACTTTATTGTGTGTTTGCTTGATACATTATGTCTTTTGTGAGATACTTGGATGATCATGTGTTTCATCATATGCTACTTTAATGTGTGCTTGAATGATATATCCTTCATATCCATTTATGATCATTCACTTTGCTTGGTGATTAGTGCATCTATTTAACTATTATCATTTTGAGCGCTCCACCAAGATGTATGTGACATGGAAGAGTGATCCATGGTCCTAACACCTTGTGTATTTGCAGTCCAAAGCAAATTTTAAATAATGCACAAATTTAGGGGGAGCTCTTGTTTGTCACATACTTCTCAAAGCGACAATGTATTTCAATCTTATTATCATTTGTCGAAGCTTTGATCTATATGTTGTCATCAATTACCAAAAAGGGGGAGATTGAAAGTGACTATCCCTGGGTGGTTTTGGTAATGATTAACAACATATAGCTCATTGAACTAATGCCATTACAAGATAAATATTTCAGGAAAGTTCAATGATTGGCATGGCATGGATAAGGAATGTGGACCCCTCAAAATGCTAAGGACAAAAGATTGGCTCAAGCTTCAAAGTCTAAGACTCTACATTTTCTATTTTAGTGATCCAAGATCACATTGAGTCTATAGGAAAGCCAATACTATTAAAAGGGGATGAGGTGCTTCTTAATGGCTGGCTTGCTCAAAATGCTTAGTGATATGCTCCAAAAGCCCTCAACCACTTTCTCATATCCACATATGTCCCAAACCAAAAGTCAAACTCGGCCCCACCGATTTGATCCATCCGACGCCACCGAGTTCATTTGACATAGCCACTGCCAGAAACCCAAGTATTTTCGGTCTCACCGACAGGGATCTCGAGCTCACCGAGATGGGGTTGCAAACTCTTTGTTTCCCTTCGTAACGTTTCGGTCTAACCGAGATGAGTGATCGGTCCCACCGAGTCTGCAATGCAAACTCTCTGTTTCCTTTTCCTAACGCCTCGGTCCCACCGAGATGAGTGAATCGGTCACACCGAGTTTGCCTGACCAACTCTCTGTCAGCTTGTTACCAAAGTCGGTCCAACCGAGTTTGAGTAATCGGTTCAACCAAGATTACGTTATGCCCTAACCCTAATGATATCGGTCCCACCGAGATGACATGTCGGTCCCACCGAAATTGCCTAACGGTCACATATGCACTGAATCGGTCCGGCCGAGTTTTCTGATTCGGTCCCAACGAGTTTGGTATAATGTGTGTAACGGTTAGATTTTGTGTGGAGGCTATATATACCCCTCCACCCTCTCCTCATTCGTGAGGGAAGCCATCAGATTGTTCCTACACTTACACTACTCATTTTCTGAGAGAGAGCCACCTAGTCATGTGTTGAGACCAAAGTTTTAAATAGCGCGCTAAGCATCTTAGCGCCGGACCTCTTTCAAATGCTATAGCGTGCTATAGCAGAGCTATAGCGCGCTATTTAAAATGTTTGTTCATTTGTTTGGACCAAAGTCTCTTAGCGCAAGGCCTTTTGTAAACGCTATAGCATGCTATAGCGGAGCTATAGCGGGCTATTTGAAATAGTGGTTGAGACCAAGATATTCCATTCCAACCATACGAATCTTGATCTCTAGCCTTCCCCAAGTTGCTTTCCACTCAAATCATCTTTCCACCAAATCCAATCCTATGAGAGTGAGTTGAGTGTTGGGGAGACTATCATTTGAAGCACAAGAGTAAGGAGTTCATTATCAACACACCTCTATTACCTTTTGGAGAGTGGTGTCTCCTCGATTGGTTAGGTGTCACTTGGGAGCCTCCGACAAGATTGTGGAGTGAACCAAGAAGTTTGTAAGGGCAAGGATATCGCCTAATTTGTGAAGATCTACCCTAGTGAGGCAAGTCCTTCGTGGCCGATGGCCATGGTGGGATAGACAAGGTTGCTTCTTCGTGGACCCTTCGTGGGTGGAGCCCTCCGTGGACTCGCGCAACCGTTACCCTTCGTGGGTTGAAGTCTCCATCAACATGGATGTACAATAGCACCACCTATCGGAACCACCACAAAAACATCCATGTCTCCTATTGCGTTTGAACTCTCCAAACCCTTCCCTTTACATTCTTGCAAGTTGCATGCTTTACTTTCCGCTGCTCATATACTCTTTGCATGCTTGCTTGAATTGTGTTAAGATTGCTTGACTTGTGCTAAGTTGTTAAAATCTTCCAAGAATGAAAATTGGGAAAAGGTTAAGTTTTTATTTGGTCAAGTAGTCTAATCACCCCCCTCTAGACATACTTTTGATCCTACACTTCTCCATCGCCAATTCTTTGATATTCGATGCTCCCCACCAGGAGTGAGTAAACCCTTCGTAGGCTAGCTGGTCGGTGAGGAGTTGGATGAGATTCATCATGTAATTGAGTTAGTTTTGTTAGGGCTTGATCCCTAGTATCCACTATGTTCCGAGATTGATGTTGCTATGACTTTGCCGTGCTTAATGCTTGTCACTTTGAGCCCAGATGCCATGATTTCAGATTTGAACCGTTTATGTTATCACCATTATATCCATGTTCTAGATCCGATCTTGCAAGTTATAGTCACCTACTACGTGTTATGATCCGGCAACCCCGGAGAGACAATAGTCGGGACCACTCCCGATGATGACCATAGTTTGAGGTGTTCATGTATTCACCGTGTGTGAATGCTTTGTTACAGTTCTCTATTAAAAGGAGGCCTTAATATCCCTTAGTTTCCAATAGGACCCCGCTGCCACGGGAGGGTAGGACAAAAGATGGCATGCAAGTTCTTTCCATAAGCACGTATGACTATTTACGGAATACATCCCTACATTATATTTATGAATTGGAGCTAGTGCCGTATCGCCCTAGGTTATGACTGTCTCATGATGAATATCATCCAACAAATTACCGATCCAATGCCTACAAATTTACCCTATATTGTTCTTGCTAAGTTACAACTGCTGCTACTGCTATCGTTACTGCTACAATACTATTGCTATCATTGTTACCGTTACTATTGTTGCTGCTACTACTATCAAAACTATCATACTACTTTGCTACTGATCACTTTGCTGCAGATAATTAATCTCTAGGTGTGGTTGAATTGACAACTCAGGTGCTAACACTTGCAAATATTCTTTGGCTCCTCTTGTGTGGAATCTATAAATTTGGGTTGAATACTCTACCCTCGAAAACTGTTGCAATCTCATATACTTGTGGGTTATCACATCCTGAAGAATTGAACATCACATTGCAGAATTGAACCAAATAGTTAACTGAACACGACAACTAATTACCCAAACAGTTAATAAGTGAGCACCACATTGCACGACATATAGAACATATACACTAGAGCAATAAATTGCATGGTAAAAGTAGATAGGATAATTCACTAGGATTTGTTAAGGAAAGGTAGGAGCAGCACATGCAATGGGTAAACCGAGCATGCTTAGCCGGCGTAGGTAGCTAACTGAACATAGGTCCTTCTAGTGAGCTAATAAGACAAGCTACTCCTCATCGTCGGAGATATCGATGATGATTGAATCCTTGGACATGGAACAGGGCGAGGCCTCCACATCATGGGTGCCCTCCTCATAGTGGTGAGTTGTGATACGTGTCCATCGTATCTACTTTTCCAAACTCTTTTGCCCTTGTTTTGGACTCTAATTTGTATAATTTGAATGGAACTAACCCGGACTGACGCTGTTTTCAGCAGAATTGCCTTGGTGTTATTTGTGCAGAAATATAAGTTCTTGGAATGACCTAGAAATTTATGGCGAATATTTTTGAAATAAATAAAAAATACTGGCGAAAGAATCTACCAGAGGGGCCCCACCGGCTATCCACAAGGGTGGAGGGCGCGCCCCCTACCTTGTGGGTGCCCTGTACCAACCTCAACTCCAACTCCATATATTCACTTTCAGGGAGAAAAAAAATCAGAGAGAAGGATTCATCACGTTTTATGATACAGAGCCATAGTCGCCTCCCGTTCTTCATCGCTAGGGCTGATATGGAGTCCATTCGGGGCTCCAGAGAGGGGAATCCATCGCCATCATCAACACCAACCATCCTCCATCACCAATTTTGATAGAGGCAAAGGTGTCCCGTCTTTCGATGAGATGATGGATATCGCTTTGGTGGAAGTCGACTTTGACGATCCGACTACGAACATGCGAGGACGTCGCGCCTTAGCAATCGCTAAACCAACTCTAAGAGGTTATTGACCATGCCGGAGCACGATCAACCTGACCACGAGGGTCTGTTTCCTGCGAGCAAACGAAGAACAAGCAAGAAACTCAGATTCCAATCTGGATATTGCGAATATAAGATGAAAGCTTTATTGATCAAGGTGGGGTTCTGTGACGCCTTTGTCTGGTCGTTGAACACGAACGAAGTACGCGAAGTTGCAGCTATGGCGAACTTTTAATCTAAACAAAACCCAAAGTCTAAACGATGCTCTAAGGGATGTATATATGGAGGAAGAGGGGGGAATTTTGTGGCCCATGGTAAGGGATGTAGGGCGGAACCCTATGTGGACGATCTTTTACGTTTGGAGTGGATCCTACGGGGAACACGACGAATGAGCGGAAGAACACGAGGAAAAACACAGGGAGGAACGAGAGAAACTCAACCGACAAGTAATTGATCACACAAGGGCTAGATCACCGAACACATAAGGTAGCACAAGATTCAAAATCAACAAAGGAAAGATACAACGGTGGCCGTTCTTCTCTGTGAGGAGGTCTTGATTGTCTTCCCTTGAAGGGGTCTTGAATCCGCTTGGGGGATCTTCTCCGAAGAGGTCGTGAGCTCCAAGGAGAAGTAACCAAGTGGATGAGCAAGGCTCTCACACAAAATATGAGCTAAACCAATGCTAACCCTAATTAGGAGCTAGGGGACGAGTACTTATAGTCCAAAGGGGATAAGTTGGGGTTACATGGGTCGTCGACCCTTTCTCTGCGCACAGGCAGGCCGGTGGTACCGATCACGGGGGCGGTTGTTCCGCTGGTAACTCATGCAGGGCGGAAGTACCGGACGTCGAAGGCGGTACTACCGCTGGGAGGTCAGGCGCTAGCTTCTGGAGATGGACGTCGAAGGGGCCAGCGGTTGTACCGGTTGTCGGGGCGGTAGTACCGGTCTTTTGGTAATTACCTATACATCCGGTGCAGTAACATCCCTGCACCGCTCGATCACAGAAGTTGGACCGGTTGTTGGGCGGTAGTCGGCCGGTTGTTCCGCCCGGGCGGTAGTTGGGCGGTTGTTCCGGTCCTTCCGGGCTGGGCAGATTGTCTCCAAGCTCTTGATGTCTGTCTTGCACCATTCCTTCCCCTTGGTTGCTTACATGGTACCTAAGCACACAAAGCATCTCCGTTTGAGTTAGTAGCCATGTCTCAAGTGGGTCAAAGGGAAGTTCAACAAGGAGAGAGTTAACCTCGGATTGGATGGCACGTGCTCTAGCTCTTGTCATGGGTCCACTTGGAGCTTGTGTAGTCGAAGTAGTGTCCATGGGGAAGATCGAAGGATGCTCCGCATCATCTCCGCCCCCTTGGGAAAGATCCGACCTCGGATCGAAATCCTCATCACCATGGTACGGGGAGAGATCAGAGGCGTTGAAGATGTCGCTCACGTTGTACTTGTCGCGTGGGAGGTCGATCTTGTAAGCGTTGTTGTTGTAGCGTGCTAGCACCTTGAAGGGTCTGTCGGCTAGAGGGAGAAGCTTGGACTTGCGTTCGTTGGGGAAGCGGTCCTTGCGAAGGTGTAGCCACACAAGGTCTCCAATGTTGAATGTCATGGGTTGCTTGTTGACGTTGAGCTTGGGCGCTAGTCGTTGTACTTGGCGCTCGATTGTGTGCCTTGTATCTTCGTCCATCTTCTTGATGTAGTTCGCCCGTGCACTCGCATCCATGTTGGTGCGTTCTTGTGGAAGAAGGGGTAGAATGTCCAAAGGGGACAACGGGTTGAAGCCGTAGATGACCTTGAAGGGGGACTTGCCGGTAGTCGAATGTCTTACACGGTTGTAGGCGTACTCGGCGATGGGTAGACACACCTCCCACTCCTTGATGTTCTTCTTGATCAACACGCGAAGTAGAGTGGAGAGCGTCCAGTTTGTCACCTCTGTTTGGCCGTCGGTTTGAGGATGGTATGCGGATGAGAACAACAGCTTGATTCCGAGCTTGGCGCATAGCGTCTTCCAAAAGTAACTCAAGAACTTGACGTCACGGTCGGAGACTATTGTCTTTGGTACTCCATGGAGGCGCAAGATTTCCCTACAAAAGAGATTTGCAACGTGTGAAGCACCGTCTATCCTGTTGCAAGGAATGAAATGTGCCATCTTAGAAAATCGGTCCACAACAACAAACACGGAATCCTTTCCATTTTGAGTTCTAGGCAAACCAAGTACAAAATCCATGCTAATGTCTTCCCAAGGTTGATAAGGAATAGGAAGAGGCATGTAAAGACCATGTGATTGAGCTTTAGACTTAGCTTTGCGACACATAGAGCATCGGGTGGTGAAGCGTGAGACGGCACGGAACATCTTGGGACAAAAGTAGTTCTTGGAGAGCGTGGCAAATGTCTTGTCGCGTCCAAAGTGTCCCATGAGTCCGCCTCCATGAGCCTCTTGCAAAAGGAGCAAACGAAGAGAAGACTCGAGAATGCATAGTTTGTTAGCTTTCATAAGATAACCATCCTTGATGTAATATTATTCCCAAGATGTGTGTGTCAAACATTTAGCATAAGGAGTAGCAAAAGATGGATCATTAGCATACAAGTCTTTTATGTGCTCAAAGCCAATAACATTCAACTCAAGTTTAGTGACAAGCGTGCATATGCGTGAAAGTGCATCCACAACTACATTTTCCTTACCCTTAATGTACTTGATCACGTAGGGGAAAGATTCAATAAATTCACTCAATTTGGCATGACGCTTGTTCAACTTAGTTTGGCCTTTTAAGTACTTTAGTGTTTCATGATCGGTATGTATGACAAACTCATGAGGTCTAAGATAATGTTCCCAAACATGTAGCACACGCAATAAAGCATACAATTCTTTGTCATAGATGGGATAGTTAAGTTGAGCACCGGAGAGTTTTTCACTAAAATATGCAATGGCTCGTTTTTCTTGCATCAAAACTCCGCCAATTCCGGTACCACTTGCATCACAATGAACCTCACAAGTTTTGTCAAAATTGGGCAAAGCAAGAATCGGAGCATGAGTAAGCAAAGACTTGAGCTCATCAAAAGCCGTGGATTGCAAAGATCCCCAAACAAAAGGAGTATTCTTCTTACTCAAGGCATGCAAAGGAGCGGCAATAGTGCTAAAGTCTTTCACAAAGCGACGATAAAAACCCGCAAGACCAAGAAAACTACGCACTTGTTGCAAATTGGTGGGTTGGGGCCAAGTTTTAATTGCTTCAACTTTAGATTCATCAACATGGACACCCTTGGAAGAGACAACAAAACCCAAGAAAACCACTTTGTCGACACCAAATGTGCACTTTTTCATGTTGGCACAAAGACGTTCCTTGCGAAGGGTTTGCAAAACAGCCCTAACATGATTAAGATGCTCTTTCATGGTTTTGCTAAACACAAGAATATCATTGAAGTAAACCACAACAAAGACTCCAATATAAGGGTGAAGCACATAATGCATGAGACGCACGAAAGTACCGGGAGCCTCCGATAAACCCATAGGCATGACTAACCACTCATATAGGCCAAATTTGGTTTTGAAAGCAGTTTTCCATTCATCACCCTCTTGTATGCGGATTTGATAATAGCCACTTTTAAGATCAATTTTTGAGAAAAAGTTGGCTCTGCTAAGTTCATCAAGCATATCATCTAAGCAAGGAATGGGATGCCTATAGCGAACGGTAATAGCATTTATAGGTCTACTGATAGAGGGAAAGGTGTCCCGTCTTTCGATGAGATGATGGATATCGCTTTGGTGGAAGTCGACTTTGACGATCCGACTACGAACGTGCGACGACGTCGCGCCTTAGCAATCGCTAAACCAACTCCGAGAGGTTATTGACCACGCCGGAGCACGATCAACCTGACCACGAGGGTCTGTTTCCTGCGAGCAAACGAAGAACAAGCAAGAAACTAAGATTGCAATCTGGATATTGTGAATATAAGATGAAAGCTTTATTGATCAAGGTGGGGTTCTGTGACGTCTTTGTCTGGTCGTTGAACACAAACGAAGTACGCGAAGTTGCAGCTATGGCAAACTTTAATCTAAACAAAACCCAAAGTCTAAACGGTGCCCTAAGGGCTGTATATATGGAGGAAGAGGGGGTGAATTTCGTGGCCCTTGGTAGAGGGGTCCGAAACTAACCCTATCTCTTGTTTCCCCGCACATACGGACTCTAAAAATAGCCTATACTTATGTATTTCGAAATTACATGGGCCTGGCCCAATAATAAGGTGACGCAGCACCTAGAATAGCCTCTGGATGAAATTTATGAAGTGGCATCTTGTATATTTCGTCCAAGGCTTCATGCACTCATTATGGTGGCTTCAAAGTCCTGAAATCATCACTTGTAACTCCGTTCTTGTTCCCCTTGCGCATGCCATCATCTCCATGATTGTTCTTGCTCCAATGTTCATCCTTCTCCAAGCAAGGCCCTTCATTTGTAAGCAAAAAAAATCTATCCAATTTAGGCAGCATCGTATTCTCATGAACATTAGAATCATTACCAAGAAACGGAAGTACCTAATAATTTAATTGGCGTGTGCGAGCTCTAGTAATTGGTCCAGTATATGTAGCAGTAGGGGTTGTGGGTGTAACAATGGTATTGATGTCCTCCTCATCCTCCCCTTCTTGAAATGAAGTCCTCCTCGACGGAAGCTCATCTTCCTCACCCAAATAAGGCTTCAAATCTGCAATGTTAAAAGTGGGACTAACCCCAAAATCTGCATGCAGCTCAAGTTTTCTCCAACACCTTAAAAGGACCATCAGCACGTGGCATTAACTTTGATTTGCGCAAATCAGGAAATCTATCTGTACGCAAATGTAACCAAACAAGATCTCCAGGTGCAAACACAAGATGTTTTCTACCCTTATCTCCAGCAAGTTTATATTTAGCATTCATACCCTCAATGTTTTCCTTAGTTAACTCACGCATTTTTAAAATCAGTTCAGCACATTGTTTAGCATCAAAATTAACCTTCTCCGAAGATGGAAGAGGCAACAAATCAATAGGTGCACGAGGTAGGAAACCATACACAATTTCAAAAGGGCACATCTTAGTAGTAGAATGCAATGAACGATTATAAGCAAATTCAATATGAGGCAAGCATTCTTCCCACATTTTCTTATTATTCTTCAAAACAGCCCTAAGCATAGTAGACAATGTTCTATTGACTACTTCAGTTTGTCCATCAGTTTGGGGGTGACAAGTAGTACTAAAAAGCAGTTTAGTCCCCAATTTAGCCCATAAACATCTCCAAAAGTGGCTAAGAAATTTAGTATCACGGTCTGAAACAATAGTATTGGGCACACCATGCAAGCGAATAATTTCACGAAAGAACAAATCAGCAACATTAACGGCATCATCGCTTTTATGACATGGTATAAAGTGTGCCATTTTCGAGAATCTATCCACGACAATAAATATGCTATCCCTCCCCTTCTTTGTTCGAGGTAAACCTAAAACAAAGTCCATAGATATATCCTCCCAAGGAATACTAGGTACAGGCAAAGGCATATATAAACCATGAGGATTGAGTCGTGAGTTAGCTTTTTGACATGTAGTGCAGCGAGCAATAAAACGCTCAACATCCCGTCTCATCTTTGGCCAAAAGAAATGTGTAGCAAGTACATCCTCCATCTTCTTCACGCCAAAGTGTCCCATTAATCCCCCTCCATGCGCCTCCTGCAACAACAAAAGACGAATAGAGCTAGCTGGAATGCATAGCTTGTTAGCACGAAACACAAATCCATCATTAACGATGAACTTGTTCCATGTTCTCCCTTCTTTACAATTCTGCAATACATCTTTAAAATCAGCATCATGCACATATTGATCTTTGATGGTCTCCAAACCAAATATTTTGAAGTCAAGTTGTGAAAGCATAGTATAGCGACGAGACAATGCATCAACAATAACATTTTCTTTACCCTTCTTGTGTTTAATAACATAAGGGAAAGTCTCAATGAATTCAACCCATTTAGCATGTCTACGATTCAGTTTAGCTTGACTTTTAATATGTTTCAAAGATTCATGAATAGAATGTATAACAAATTCTTTGGGCCATAAATAATGTTTTCATGTCTTTAAAGTCTGAACAAGAGCATATAATTCTTTATCATAAGTAGAATAAATCTGACTAGGCCCACTCAATTTTTCAGAAAAGTATGCAACAGGTTTGCCATCTTGTAATAACACACCTCCTAATCCAATTCCGCTAGCATCACATTCAAGCTCAAAAGTCTTATTAAAATCAGGAAGTTGGAGTAAAGGAGCATGTGTCAACTTATCTTTCAACACCGTGAAGGCAATCCTGTGCGGTACCCCAAACAAAAGGCACATCCTTCTTTGTAAGCTCATTGAGAGGTGCAGCAATGATGCTGAAATTTCTCACAAAACGCCTATAGAATCCAGCGAGGCCAAGAAAACTCCTCACTTGTGTGACCGTTTTGGGCTGCGGCCAACTCTCAATAGCTTCAATCTTGGCTTTATCAACTTCAATTCCCTGTGGAGTAACAACATAGCCAAGAAAAGACACTCGGTCGGTGCAAAAGGTGCACTTCCCAAGGTTACGAAACAAACGTGCATCATGTAGAGCAATAAAAACAGCACGTAAATGTTCCAAATGTTCCTCCAAAGATCTGCTATAAATCAATATGTCATCAAAGTAAACTACCACAAATCGTCCAATGAAAGCACGTAAAACTTCGTTCATTAATCTCATTAAAGTACTAGGTGCATTAGTTAACCCAAAAGGCATGACTAACCACTCATATAGTCCAAACTTAGTTTTAAATGTTGTTTTCCATTCATCCCCCAATTTCATACGAATTTGATGGTATCCACTATGCAAATCAACTTTGGAGAATATTGTAGAGCCACTCAATTCATCAAGCATATCATCTAGCCTAGGAATAGGATGACGATAACGAATAGTAATATTATTAATGCCTCTATAATCAACACACATACGCGATGTACCATCCTTTTTCGGCACTAGAATAATAGGAACATCACAAGGACTAAGGGATTCGCGTATATAACTTTTGTCGAGAAGCTCTTGTACTTGATGCATAATCTCCTTCGTCTCCTCTGGATTGGTACGGTATGGCGCCCAGTTTGGCAGTGAAGCACCGGGAATTAAGTCAATCTGATACTCAATCCCTCGAATAGGCGGTAATCCCGGTGGCACGTCTTCTGGAAAGACGTCAGCGAACTCCTACAAAATGTTATTGACAGCAGGAGGCAAAGAGGAAGGCACGTCCTCGAATGAAAATAATGCCTCTTTGCACACAAAAGCATAGCAAACAGATTTGCTGAAATCTTGCTCATCAATATCAGATTTGGTGGCAAATAAACATGCACTTTTCAATTTAATTTCAGAAGCAACACTAGATGGTTTATTATTAGGCTTCATTTGTTGCTCAAATTCTTTTGCCACAATCTAATTTTCACTCTTGTTTTGCTTTATTAGATCTATTAATATCATCTTTCAAAATGGAATCAGGAGTCATAGGGAGTAAAGTAATATTTTTATCCTTATGAACAAGAGTATACTGATTATTTCTACCATGGTGTACATAATTTTTATCAAATTGCCATGGTCTACCAAGTAATAAGGAACATGCTTGCATAGGTACCACATCACAATCAACATAATCAGCATATGTAGAGATACTAAAATGCACACAAACAGTACGTGTTACCTTAACCTCGTCGCTGTTGTTGAACCATTGGATGTAGCAAGGATGTGGATGTGGTCTTGTGGTGAGAGAGAGCTTCTCCACCATCTCCATGCTAGCCAAGTTGTTGCAGCTCCCTCCGTCTATGATGACGCGCACATAACGTTCCTTCACAACTCCCTTTGTATGGAACAAATTATGCCTCTGATTTTGCTCAGCTTGTGTAACCTGCACACTCAAAACACGTTGAGCAACTAAACATTCATACCTGTCAGCATCTTCAGGAGCCATGTATTGCGTCTCATGATCAGAATCATCTCCACCATGTTCTTCACTTGTAATAAGGGCCAAAGTCTCCTCATCATAGTCACTAGCAGACTCATACCCACCATCCTCAGTAGCAATCATCACACGCTGAGATTTGCATTCTCGCGCATAATGTCCTCTTCCCATACAACGACGACAAATAATATCACTTGTGTGCCCTGTTGATGCCATGGACGAAGAAGAGCTCTGTGCAGGCCCGGCAGGTGCGCTCTTGGCAGATAGTGGTTGTTGTGCCTGCTTTCTTGTATGACAGCTGGAGGTAGCAGCTGATGGAGGTGCTGGTGCAGTGGAAGTAGAGGATGCACGTGGTGTCCATGATGAAATTCGACCTGCAGAAAAGGTAGTTCGCGCCAATGCTTGTCGATCCTGCACTTCACGTTCAGCTTTACAAGCAAGATGGAATAAATGAGTGATATTAGTATACTCCTTATACTCTAGAATGGTCTGAATCTCTCTATTTAATCCACCCATAAAACGTGCAAGCATAGCTTCATTCTCCTCAACAATACCACATCTAATCATGCCAGTTTGTCATTCCTGATAATATTCTTCTACAGAATTTTTTCCTTGTCTTAAACGTTGCAATTTTTGAAGCAATTCACGTTGATAATATGGTGGAACCCAACGAGTACGCATAGCAGTTTTCAAAGCAGCCCAATTAGTTAGAATAGGATATAATCTACAATGTCCAGACCACCATACACATGCAAAACTAGTGAAAGCACAAACAGCAGCAGCGACCCGTCTCTCCTCGGGATATTGTAAACATGTAAAATGTTGTCCAGTTTCTAACTCCCAAGTAAGATATATATCAGGAACATATCTACCCTCAAATGGTGGAATATTCAATTTTAGGTTCAGAATATGGTCATTATCTCGTATCTGAGGTGGTGGTGCAGGCCTACCATTGCGAATATATACCTGAGGTCGACCTGGTGGTGGTGGTGCTGGTGGCTGCACGTAGTTGTAATTTTGATCAACCTCATCCTCATAATAGTCCTCCACCTCTGCAGTAACAACAAGAGCTACAGAAGCACCAACATCAGTAGCAGCGGCACCAGAATTTTGTCCTGGCTCAATAGGAACACCCTGTGCTCACCCTACTGTATCGCGGTGTAGAGCTTGTTGTGGGAGACATTTGAGTAATTCATCAAACTTGGCGTCCAACTTGGTGTCAATTGACTTCTCAATGTCATCCATCTTCTCCATTGCCTTTCGAAAGCGGGCCATCACGTCTTCCACCTGTTGACCCAACATTTGATGAAACTTATCATGAAGCTCCTTGTTCGTCATGTTCTCCTAGGTAATCTCGTCAACTTGTGTTCCTGCCATAGTTCGCAGCAATAGAAACAGACAAGAATATGATCCTACAGACTACTTGAATATGGTGGTGGTGGGGTGTCACAAATCCGTCAAGCGAATCTCAAATTCTTACCAGTTCTTACCCAGCAGCAGGCGGTGATCGGCAACTGTTGTAGTCAAAACTCTCAAAGCTTGGATAGAGCGATTACCAGGGAGAGTCAAACACACGACGTAGATGTATGTGGAGCTAGGAAGGCTTATAATATGGTAGCAAAAAGGATCATCAATAATCAATTCAGAGATGCAAAGGTGAATAAACGCTCAACGACGGTACTGTGCTGGTCCTAGGCTAGACCGTGCTAGAGACGCGAGCCTAGAACACTAACAAAATCACGGCGCTGCACTTAAACAAGGGAAAAGCACACTCTCGAAAAAAAATCGTTCTTATTTTTTTTGCGCTGCTCTTTTTTTTGCGAAAAAACACTATAATGGCGAGTGTCTCAAAATTCTTCCCAGGTCAAACTAACAAGATGGGCACGAAATTTTTTTGACAATTCTTTTTTTCGGAAATCGGGGCAGCGACGACGAGAAAGTGCGACAAAAAATCACTATGATGGCGAATGTCTCAAAACACTCCTTGGGACCTAAAAATAGGATAGGGAAAAAATATTTTAGGTCGCCGGAATTTTGGCCTAAAAACTGCCCGGGGGTCTACAGACTTTTTTTCTTCTGAAACCTACTCAGGCAAGGAAACACGAATCGGAAATTAGATGGATCTCGAAAACAAACCTAATATGCAAGGAACTTAGATTGGCGGTGGATATATGGTGGTAGGATATGGCAGCGGTGGTGGTATATGATAGCGGTGGTGGTATATGGATATGGATAGGTGGGATATGACAGTGTTGGTGGGATATGGCAGCGGTGGTGGTATATGGCAGCGGTGGTGGTATAAGGCAGTGTTGGTGGGATATGGCAACGGTGGTGGTATATGGCAACAACGATGAAGATGGTGCGGTGGTGGCGTGACAAACTATGATAGAACTCGAAACTCTAAAGGATTAGACGCTAAGACCAGCAACTAGACACGACGATGCAACTGCAAATTCAACAAAGCAAAACCCTAAAAAGATTATGCAAAGGCTTAGATTGGTTTGGATATGATGAACTAACCCTAATTTTTTTTTGTGGCTTTTTCATGGACTGTAGGTATGAAGAACCGACTCGATCTAAACTACGAAAAACTATAAAATCTCACCGAGCAACCTGGAAATCTGATACCACTTGATACAGTCAAAGGTGTCACGTCTTTTGATGAGATGATGGATATCACTTTGGTGGAAGTCGACTTTGACGATCCGACTACGAACGTGCGACGACGTCGTGCCTTAGCAATCGCTAAACCAACTCCGAGAGGTTATTGACCACGCCGGAGCACGATCAACCTGACCACGAGGGTTTATTTCCTGCGAGCAAACGAAGAACAAGCAAGAAACTGAGATTGCAATCTGGATATTGCGAATATAAGATGAAAGCTTTATTGATCAAGGTGGGATTCTGTGACATCTTTGTGTGGTCGTTGAACAAAAACAGAGTACACGAAGTTGCAGCTATGGCGTACTTTAATCTAAACAAAACCCAAAGTCTAAATGGTGCCCTAAGGGCTGTATATATGGAGGAAGAGGGGTGAATTTCGTGGGCCTTGGTAGAGGGGTCCGAAACTAACCCGGTCTCTTGTTTCCCCACACATACGGACTCTAAAAATAGCCTATACTTATGTATTTCGAAATTACATGGGCCTGGCCCAATAATAAGGTGACGCAACACCTAGAATAGCCTCTGGACGAAATTTATGAAGTGGCATCTTGTATATTTCATCCAAGGCTTCATGCACTCATTATGGTGGCTTCAAAGTCCTGAAATCATCACTTATAACTCCGTTCTTGTTCCCCTTGCGCATGCCATCATCTCCATGCTTGTTCTTGCTCCAATGTTCATCCTTCTCCAAGCTAGGCCCTTCATTTGTAAGCAAAACAAATGTATCCAATTTAGGCAGCATCATATTCTCATGAACATTAGAATCATTACCAAGAAACGAAAGTACCTGATAATTTAATTGGCGTGCGCGATCTCTAGTAATTGGTCCAGTATATGTAGCAGTAGGGGCTGTGGGTGTAACAATGGTATTGATGTCCTCATCATCTACAATCGGAACACAAGTGGAAAGTTCCATCTGGCTTAAGCACAAGTATAACTGGAACGGCACAAGGGCTTAAACTTTCACGTACATGACCGTTGTCGATTAGTTGTTGTACTTGCCATTGAATCTCCTTGGTTTCTTCGGGGTTGACACGGTATGGAGCTCTGTTTGGAAGTGGCGCTCCGGGGATGAGGTCGATTCAATGCTCAATGCCTCGTAGAGGAGGTAGACCCGGAGGTAGCTCAGCGGGGAAAACATCTTGGAATTCCTGCAAAAGAGATTGAAACACTAAAGGTAGCTCGTGAGAGGTGTTAGTTTTTGGATCTCCATCCTTGCACACAAGGACAAAGTGCATCACACTCGATGGGTTCTCACACACTTCTCTCATCTCACTCTTTGTGGCAAATAGTATGAGGTTTTTCTCTGTAGGCGAAGAGGCGCTCAATTTTGGCTTGTGGCTCTCACTCACTTTTGGGTGGATCACTTTCTCACTCTTCTCTCCATGATGGGTGGCTTGCTTGTCGGCTATCACTTGACTAGGAGACATAGGTCGTAGTACATACTCCTTCCCTTTCATCTTGAAGCCATAGTGATTGGTACGCCCATTGTGGATGACACCACGGTTGAATTGCCATGGTCGACCAAGAAGGAGGTGGGAAACGGTCATTGGGACTACATCACACTCCAAAGTGTCCTCATATGCACCAATTTTGAAGGAGACTTGGACCGTATGCTCAGCTCAACTCGTATATTGTCGGAGTCACTTAGCCATTGAACCTTGTAGGGGTACGGGTGCTTCCTCTTGACCAATTGAAGCTTGGAGCATAGTTCTTCACTTGCCAAGTTGTGGCAACTACCTCCATCGATGATGACCTTGACGGATCTTTCGTTGATGTCGGCCTTGGTGTGGAAGATATGGCATCGTTGGTGATGCGGGGCATCCCATGTTCATCCCCATGTACACTCCCACTACTCCCCAAGCCCCAAGTGGACATATGACGAGACCTCGAACATACGCCATTGGAACAAGGTGAACTCGCTCCTCTCCGAACCATCATTTTCTACATGTGAGATTTGGCTACTACCTCCAACGTGTGTTCTATGCATGATTAGGTACTTGGAGGAAAGCCACGAAGCCACCACATCCAACGGAACAGCTAGCGAGGATGCCAAGTACAAGGACCCAGAGAAGAAGCTGCGCGAAGCTACAGCCACCGGACGACCGGCCCAGCCCGGACGTCCGGCCCCTGAGGACCCGAGCCGAATCCACGGACGACCAGAGCCACCGGACGTCCGACGACTCCCAGCGCCCGGACGGCCGCCAGACACCGGACGTCCGACACTCTCTAGCGCCCGGACGACCGACGTCGACCGGACGTACGACACCACCTGTCCAGAGCCAAAATATCGGACGTCCGACATGCACCGGACGACCGGACCCTCGCGAGCCACCGGACGTCCGGTACCCGTCGGACGACCGGCGCCTGTGCGCTGCCATGTGTTGGGCCGCAGTGATGAGGACATGACTACCTTGGATACGACCAAAAATATTGCATACATGCATATCTGTCAGGTGATTTCTAATGCAAGCTATTCAATAATCTATTTATGTTATCCAGAACAAAAATACTTCACACACTTTTGTGTTTTGTCTAATTGCAGGTGTATGGGACATTTGTACAATCGACATATGAAGATAAGGGAAAAGGAGAAGTTTAGGTTGTGTTCAAAAAGTCCTCTCACGTCACTTTTGGCCCAAGAGAAGATAGAGTCCAAGTCTCTCACGTTCTGGATTCAGATTCGGACTGCACAGACATACCTGACTCAAAACGCCAACAACGTTTTCATACGGACTCCGAATTGGATGATTCTTTTTTTGTTGGAAACTAGATTTCGTGCTCTTTCCAACCCAACTGGATTCACCTTCAAATTCGTCCGGAGCGTTGAGTTACGGATGAAACAATCTGACGTTGCAGCAGAATCCGAGTCAAACTACAAGTCCAAAGGTGTTGCATCACCTCCAGTTGGGCCCATGAGCCTTGTACGACCTAGGGTTAGTTTTAGGCTGCCTTGGGACGTCCTCCCACCTCCTTGGCCGCCACCCCTTGCTCCTATATAAGTAGATCCATCTAGTAGCTTTTTCCTTGGGATTTGTTTAGTTAAAAGTTAGCCATTGCAACTTCGTGTACTTCGTTTGTGTCCAACGACCAGACCAAGACCGCTTACGGATCCCCACCATTATCAATACCTCATATATATTTGCAATATTCAGATTGCTTTATCATATTCTTGCTCGTTCTTCGATTGATTGCAGGAATAGACCTTCGTGGTCAGGCTGACCGTGCTTCCGGCATCGTCAGTAACCTCAGGAGATTGGTTTAGTGATTGCTAAGGCACAACGTCGTGCACGTTTGTAGTCGGATCATCAAAGTCGTCTCCACCAAATCGATAGTTATCATCTCATCGAAAGATCGGGACCCTCGCCTCTATCAAGTGGTATCAGTTTTCAGGTTGCTCGGTGAGAATTTCCAGTTTTCCTAGATTAGATTTATTTTCCTACCTATTGTCCAAGAAAAAGCCACAAAAAAGAGTTAGATCTATTCATCCTTGGTCCAAGCCAGTCTGAGCCTTTGCAATTTTTTTTCATTGCTTGCATAGTTGAATTATCAGTTGCATCATCGTGTCGAGTTGCTGGTCTTAGTGTCTAGTTCGTTTAAAGTTTCGAGTTCTGTTCACATTAGTCATGCCACCGCTGCATCATTATCTCTTCCACTGTCCACTACCCATCCATCAATTTCCACCACGTGCTACCCACCATTCATTGTCATAATAATAGTTGAGATTGTTCACATCTTCACTTGATCCAATCTGCATCTTATCTAGTTTGTTTTGGAAAGAGGGAGAAAAAAAGAGAGAAAAAAACGAGAAAAAAAAGGAGAAAAAAAAGTCAGAGAAAAAAAAGGAGAGAAAGAAACAAAAGTGTGAGGAAAAAAAATAGAGAAGAAAAAAAAACAAAAAAATCGGCACAAACTTTTTCAGAGGAAAGTTGGAGACAAAGTTGTTGATATATCCTGCTTGGCTGTTGTTTCACCTCATTGTCTTTACTGCCATTGTGATCTTCACTTATATCTTGCTATCTAGAGCTACTTAGTATCCTTCATTGATGCTAGTTGTGCTACGACGTGACCTCATTAGTGTTCTAGGCTCGCGTCTCTAGTTCGGTCTAGCCTAGGACCAGCACAGTACCGTCGTTGAGCGTTTATTCAACATCGCATCTCTGAATTGATTATTGCTAATCTTTTGCTACCATATATAGCCAACCCAGCTCCACATATTTCTACACCGTGTATACGTACGTTCCCCTGGCAATCGCTCTACACAATCTTCCGAGTTATTTGACACTGCTGGTTGCCTGTCACCACCTGCTGCTTGGTAAGAACTTGTAAGATATTGATATTTCCTTTACTGTGAGCGCTCTACCACCACACCCTAGTAGTTCATAGGAACATTATTCTTGAATTTTGTTTCTTGTTTCTACTAATCATGACAGGTTCCAAAGATAGAAGTTCTTGGACGACGGGCACATCTTCACCATCACGAGAGTTGGGACAACACACACAAGCACATGGTCAGGTTATCTTTTTACCGTCATTTGAGGGTAGATTTAATCCTACTACTTATCTAGCTTGGGAGCTTGAAGTAGAACAAGTTTTTAGTCACCATGACTTTTCTGAACTTGAGCGAGTGCGAGCAGCCACTAGAGCATTTACTGATTTTGCTTCTGTTTGGTGGAGTGTACATTGTAAGAAAAACATTGATAACCAACCCACAACTTGGAAAGTTTTGAAAGCTGTAATGAGACAACAATTTTTCCTCCTTATTATCGTCGTGAATTGCTTCGCAAATTTGAACAATTTAAACAAGGCAACAACACTGTTCATGCTTACTACCAAGAGTTCAAATCTTATATGCATCATTGTGACATAGAAGAATCTGAGAATGATACAATGAATAGATTTTTTGGTGGTTTGAACCATGATATTCAGGCAAGATTTCAGTATATTCCTCGTTGCATTACTGGTATGTATGTCCGTGCTTGTACCTTTGAGAGACAGATACAGGAGGATGCATTAGGTGACTACAACAACTACTATTCCAGTTCATGCTCACCACCGCCGGTGGGTTCCTCCATCATTGCACCTCGGATTATGAGCGCGGCATCATCTCAAGGGTATGGTACATTGTCAACGTCCGTACCTACATCAGCTACATCTTTGCCACAAGGTAACAGTAAATATATTGATGATATAGCTTCACATGAGAAAGATGCATGCCTAGTTAACTTGAATGCGTCATGTATTGAGTTACCTGTTGATTTGAGCACACCACCTATTTTAGAGAGTGATCAAACAACTGAAATATCAACAATTTTGAGTGCATCCATTGAATTAACTGTAGATGCAAAAGAACTAATGCTTAATCATTTTGATATGGCCTCCAATCTTGGTGATGATTCTGTGTCCAATGACTTATTGCATGTTTGCTTATTTAAGCATGTTGTAGCATGTAAATTTGATGCAAGTAAGGTTTATTCACCAAAGTTGGGATGGTTTAAGGATGAACATTGCGAATCTTTTGAAATGAATAAGAGCTTCACTTATATGTGCAAACTGAGTTCTAATATTTTCATGCCTTCTACTTCTTGTGATAATTTTTTGGCTTTAGTTTTTATGAACTATGAAAGTTACTCATGTATACATGTGTCATACGTGCAAAAATCAAGGGAAGTTAAACTGGATGACATATACATATACAACATGTACACCTTGTCTCTTTTGTTAGCCACATTTCAGATTAAGCAACGCCGAGGACGGCTTTGTTTTCAAAAAGGGGAGGATGATGAGGACATGACTACCTTGGATACGACCAAAAATATTGCATACATGCATATTTGTCAGGTGATTTCTAATGCAAGCTATTCAATAATCTATTTATGTTATCGAGAACAAAAATACTTCACACACTTTTGTGTTTTGTCTAATTGCAGGTGTATGGGACATTTGTACAATCCACATATGAAGATAAGGGAAAAGGAGAAGTTTAGGTTGTGTTCAAAAAGTCCTCTCACGTTACTTTTGGGCCAAGAGAAGATAGAGTCCAAGTCTCTCACGTTCTGGATTCAGATTCGGACTGCACAGACATACTTGACTCAAAACGCCAACAACGTTTTTATACGGACTCCGAATTGGGTGATTCTTTTTTTGTTGGAAACTAGATTTCGTGCTCTTTCCAACCCAATTGGATTCACCTTCAAATTCGTCCGGAGCATTGAGTTACGGATGAAACAATCTGACGTTGCAGCAGAATCCGAGTCAAACTACAAGTCCAAAGGTGTTGCATCACCTCCACTTGGGCCCATGAGCCTTGTACGACCTAGGGTTAGTTTTAGGCTGCCTTGGGACGTCCTCCCACCTCCTTGGCCGCCACCCCTTGCTCCTATATAAGTAGATTCATCTAGTAGCTTTTTCCTTCGGATTTGTTTAGTTAAAAGTTAGCCATTGCAACTTCGTGTACTTCGTTTGTGTCCAACGACCAGACCAAGACCGCTTACGGATCCCCACCATTATCAATACCTCATATATATTTGCAATATTCAGATTGCTTTATCATATTCTTGCTCGTTCTTCGATTGCTTGCAGGAATAGACCTTCGTGGTCAGGCTGACCGTGCTTCCGGCATCGTCAGTAACCTCAGGAGATTGGTTTAGCGATTGCTAAGGCGCAACGTCGTGCACGTTTGTAGTCGGGTAGTCAAAGTCGTCTCCACCAAATCGATAGTTATCATCTCATCGAAAGATCAGGACCCTCGCCTCTATCACGCAGCCCATGTACCCCTTCACTTACCCCTTCGTGGCCCTAGACTATATATACTCCGCCACCTCCTCCTAGTTAGGGTTAGCGTTGATTTAGCTCAAGTTAGAGATAGAGCTTCACTCCTCCATCAGATCTCCTCCTTGTGAGAGACCGCGGCCTCCTCGGAGAAGATCCTATTGGATTCAAGACCCCCTCGTGGGAAGATCCCCTTGTGGATTCAAGACCTCGTCACGGAGAAGATCGGTTACCTTTGTATCCTTACCTTTGTTGATTGTGGATCATATATATCTCTTTGTGTTTGGTGATCTAGCACTTGTGTGATTGATTCCTTGTTGGTTGAGTGTTTTCTCTCTCGTTTCCTCTGTGTTCCCCTTTGTGCTTCCGCGTGTTCTTCATGATTCCCCGTAGGATCCACTCCAAATGTGAAAGATCGTCACCATAGGGTTCCACCCTACATCATCTTGGTATCATGAGCCACATTGATCACGTTTTTTGAGCCCCTACCCCGTGTTTTCTAGCTTGATTTTGTTGTTTTCGTCCCTAAATTCGAAAATCCCCACCAAAAATAGCCCGATTTTTTTTTGTGATTTGTTGGTTTGATGATGTTTTGTTGATTTTGATCCCTGGATTTGCTTGGTTTCAAGTGGATCTAGCATCTCCCCAAGTTTCCTCATCTTTCATCCACGAAATCTTGTCAATTTTGACCCCGAAATCTCCATTTTCCGCTCAAAATCGCGCCCCCGAACTCGCATCTCGCGTTGACCCCGACCCACCGGACAACTGGAGTTTTACGGACGTCCGGAGGCCCAGGAACGACCGGACGTCCGACCTTTTCCGGACGACCGGAACCCCTAACCAGAACCAAATTTACGGATTTCCGACTTTCCCGGACGTCCGACGCCCCGGACATCCGACCTTTCCGGACGTCCGTAACCTGTAGATATTGACTTCGGCTGATTCTTGTTTCGGCCATAACTAATTCATGCGAACTCCGATTTTGACATTCTTTAGCTCGTTTTGAAGCTATTGACATCCCCCTTCCCACAAAAATACCACCAACACCCTTTGACTCCATAAAATTTTTCAAAATTTGGCAAGTTTGCATAGGCCCTCCACCGTATCATCCGCATAGCCACCACCGACTTCCGCAACCTAACCCATTTTGTTTACCATAGCATTAGTGGTTGCTTGAGTAGTGATTCGAGTCTCCTAAGGTGTTTCGGATACTTAGGGACAATTGCTTCTTCATCAACCACCACCACCACTTCCGCATAGGCTTACCCACCATACGCTTCCACCAACCCCAACTTAACCCAATTTTGTTTGAGCTTTTTTGAGTGTGTGGCTTGTGTCTCCTAAGGTGTTTAGGCTACTTAGGGACGGCAACTTCAACTCGGAGACGTTTATAGTCATCATTCCATTTCCACATTGCCTAGTGCAAAACCACCACCGATTCCCGCTACCACCATTTGACATTTGTCATTTGAGAATTTGAGTTCGCGGTTTTTCCGTTTCCTAAGGTGTTTCGGCTACTTAGGGACGAGTCTCCATCATCTTGGTATCTACATAAGGAACACCGCCACTCATCATAGCAAAGGACGGTAACCTCGACAACACCATTGTATATTCCCCTTGCAAATTGCATTGATAACCCCTAGCCCATTTTGCGTTACTTGCCTATCGAGACTAGCCATTTGAGTATTGCCGGCAACGTTACTTGTGCACATTAGTGATCATACTTCCCATTGCATACATACCATACCATTGTGGTGCATATATTGGTATCATATCTTGTGTCACAAGTTTGTTCCCGCATATGCACAATTGATATCTTGGTTTGTGCATTGTGCAAAAGTGGCCAAAGAAAAAAAAAGAAATAAAGCTTTTAAGCAAAAGAAAGAGAGAAAAGAAGCTTGTAAGCAAGTGCCATAGCATCATACCACATTGCACATAAGATTGTCATATCCGATCATCTTGGATCATCTTGAGAGAAACACCGGGAACCATACATACATAGCATACTTGGGATAGAAGTTTATCCATTTTACATCTTATAGGTTGTGCACAAGTGTCGTATCTGCCTATTGAGCAATCGTGCTAGTGTCTCTCTTGAGTTGTGCAACACGAGCATTTGCCGTGGATTCCACATTTTGTGCTCATTCCTTGGTTGCACGACCCCATTTATCTATCCGTGTGTGTGTTTCCGTGTGCCATTCTTTGCTATTGGTCCATTTGTTTCACTTGCGAATTTGTGAATCTCTTTCAACATTATTGACTCTTGCTAACATTTTGCATCAAATTTTGTGCCACTATCCTCACCGAGCTCCACCATAAGCTTCACTTGTGTAGGTGTGAGAACCGACAAGGATTGGTACCAATAGTGCTATTTCATTGTCCGCATTTGAGTGAACTTGATTCATTGTCAACATCGGTCAAGGTACATTGGTATAAGTTCTTCTCTTTCTCCCACTCATATTTGCTCGAGTCTTGTGATGGATAGGCAAGGCATTTCCTCTCTGGTCCTCGACAATAACAATGGCGTGAACAACTACATCACCAAAGCATCTATCCTCGATCTACAACGACAAGTGCAAGGCGCACAATCAAGATTGCGAGAGCACCTCGACAAGAAGCTTGCCGCACATAAAGAGGAGCAAGATGCAAGGATGGATGAGATTAGAGCCTTGATCAAGTCTACTTCCCCTTCATCATCTTCAAGGCGGCGACATTCAAGCCACAAGTCTTCGGAGCGCGAAAAAGATGCAAGTGCAAATCGTCCTCGTCCACATCTACATGGCGACCACCATCACGTTCGTGATCAACATCGTCATGAAGGGCAAGTCACCTCCAAGCATCATGTGCACGACGATGACGAACGCCATCGAGCTCAAGCACGACAACGACATCATCATCTTGAAGATGCTCCACAAGCGCAAATGAACAAGTCCCAACACGCTAAGTCGACGCTTCATGAGCACAAAAGAAGACCGCGAGACGACCACCACCAAGACGGTTCTACGACTACATCAACCACTTCGGCATCTTCGCCAAGTGTTCTCAAGGCATCTTCACCTTTGGACGTACGGCAACTTCGCCTACTTCCCACGAGTACGCCTACAACAACTTCATCAAGTCCAAGGCGACCACCTACGAGAGAGGGCGACACTTCCATCTTCGGAAGCCCCCCAAGGAAGATGGCCGAGCATGGGAAACTCCCTTCGGTCATGGAGACGAGCTACGAGGTGCCACATCATATGGACCTCCAACACCAAGATGGCGACAAGACGGTCGAGCAAGCACCATCCCCTTCGACTATGATGACGAGCGCGAACCTCTTCAACAACATGAAGACGGTGCCCACATTGGACTCCTACTCCGAGTCAAGCTACGCAACCGCGCATGGAGACATTTGCACCTACATCTCTCCGACACCCACATATGTCGACATGCCCCAAGTGCCATGTGAGGAGAGTCACCACCACATGAGTGACATGAGTGACTCCACCATACGTGACATTGAGAGCATTTCCTATGAGAGGATGAGTGTGACCACCACTAGCCCCACACATGAGAGCATCCCACACATCCTATGTGAGGTTGAGCGCCATTTGAGTGACTCCACCAACCATATGAGTGAGAGCATCATTGAGGGAGTGAGTGAGCCACAACACTTAGCGAGTGAGATAGTTGAGACGGCATGTGAGGCCACTATGATTTCTAACGACTTAACCTCTACTCCTAGTGTGTTTTCTTCTTTGGTGCTAGGTCTCCTACATGACGACACGCCTATACGCGACGAGTCCATCCCTCCAATGGGAAAACCGATGGCCATGGTGGATAATGATGCACCCCCACATGGTTCCATCAAGATGACGATGACCATGACTTTATCTTCAACACCTCACCTACAACACATGAGCGACGCTCAAAAGGTAACATAGGTGATGGGGCTTCTCTTGTCCCACTAGTGGACTCTCTTGACATTGATTGCTCCCATGATGTTGACACACCTATTACCATGCTTCATGCTAGTGAAACTTCTTCATGCCTTGACTTACCTATTTATGATGAATATGATGATGAGCATGTTGAGTTGCCTAGTGGTGATGCTATGCTCCATAGGATATCATGTGAAAATTCCTTGGGTCACATGATGTTTGACAACCCATTGAACTTGTCATATGCTACGAGTGAGATCTCCCATATTGCATCATTACAATCTCAATATAGTAACTATGCATGCCCCATTAAAATAAATCCCATTTGCACTTATGGCATAGATGACGAGATGATGGTCATTGGCTTTTGCTTCTCTTGTGATGATATTGCCATGCTTCCTTTACATGATTTCCGCAATTCATCTACTATGTCACGCCATGATCACATTGTTCCAAATATGCATTGTTTTGGATGTTGTGAATATTCTCCATGTGATGTTCCTACTAATGCTCATGAGGAGACCCCCATAGTTTCCTCATACATATTAGGAGATTTTCTTGTATTCCATGCTTTGCATGATTCCCATAATTGCGTGCACCATATGCATTCCATGAATAACAATGCTCTAGATATTGCTCGTGATGCATTACACAATTTGAGTCTCCATTATGCCATGCATAACAACAAACCTATCATGATGGATGACATGTTTCTATATCACGCATCTCATTTATTTGAGCATTGGCTATTTTGTGCTAACCGACACATGCCCGTGCGCATCATGATGGATGATGTGTACATATACCATGCACACACAATTTTCTCTTTGTCTTTGTTTTGTGTAGGTACTTATGAACACTCGTCAACCTCACAATCCCATGAGTTGACGAAACGATCTCTTGAGACCAACGACGACTTGGGATCCCGTGGACTATCCTTACCACCGTTCCCTTCGCGCAAGGACTATGCGCATCTCTTCTACTTGGCTCTCACACGGCTATGGGCTATTTACCACTTGTCACCTTATGCTCATTTTCCCGTGTTCACTTTGCATGTTATACTTGCTTCTATGCATTTGCCATGCAATTGTGACCCTTGCTTGCATCTACCCATGATTCACCATTATGATACTTCTATGTGTATTTGCATGCTTGGTGGAGATCCTTGTTGCTATTGCCATGTTTATCATGTGCCTCATACTATTGTTGATTCTTGTGTTGGGAGAGTCATGATGTTACATTGCTATTTACATAGGACTTCTTGCCAACACCATGAACCTACTTTCCTCATATCTTGCTTTCATGCTTGTGCTACGACATGTGAATTATTCATGCCCACTATTTGCACGCATGACATGCTTGCCATGATTCCTTCTAGTATGTTGCATCTTCGCACTACTAGCATGCTTGACTTGATCGCTATGATTGCTTTCTATGTTGCATCACCCATGTTCCAATACCACTTGCTTTCTTGGGTTGATGACATATATGTTCATGCCTCTCACTTGATTTGTCATGATCATTGCCTCTTGTCTCCATTAGTTGCATCTCTCATATCACCTTGTATTGAGTGCCAACTTGCTATGCTTATTGATCTTCGAGACTTGTACACTTTACTTGTGATGCATGATTGTTTGATTGAGCCTCTTGTATTTGGTTGTTCTTACATCATAAGCCTTCATACTATGAAATGCTCCCTTGTCCATTCTTATGATGAGCATGATGCATACACTTGTTGGGTATCTTACCACACGAATGATAGGTTTTGCACTTCCGCTAACCTCATTTGTTTTTCCGAGTGTTTGTCATGTTCTTTCATTTTGAAGGATTCACAAGGCGGTACCATCACGCGACATATTGGTTATGTGAAGGCATACAAGATGCGCAACTACATCATCCTTGAGAAACTCCTAAAGGTGACCTCCTTCTCTTTGAGCCATCCTGATGTAGGGTGGAACACTATGTGGATGATCTTTCACGTTTGGAGTGGATCCTACGGGGAATCACGAAGAACACACGGAAGCACAAAGGGGAAACACGGGGAAAACGAGAGAGAGAATCACTAAACCGAAATAGAATCAATCACACGAGTGCTAGATCACCGACAACATAGAGTAACATACGATCCACAGTCAACAACGGTAAGGATACAAAGGAATAGTTCTTCTCCGTACGGAGGTCTTGATGGTCTTCCCTAGAAAGTGGTCTTGAATCCGCTTGGGGGATCTTCTCCGAAGAGGTCTTGAGCTCCGAGGAGAAGTAACCAAGTGGATGAGCAAGGCTCTCACACAAAATATGACCTAAACCTATGCTAACCCTCACTAGGAGGTCGGGGCGTCCTGTTTATAGTCTTAGTGCAAATGGAAGTCAAAGCGAAGGGATACAAGGGCTCCAGCCTGCAGGTGCGGTCACTTAGGTGCCGGACATCCGGAAGACGTCGGACGTCCGGAGGCTTGGGACGGTCCGGACATCCGGCAGGGCTCGGACGTCCATAGATTCGGCTCGGTCTTGGGTGCGTCGGACGTCCGGAGAGGGTCGGTCATCCGGAGCTTCTGGAAGGACCGGACGTCCGTAGGCTGTCGGTCATCCGTAGTTTTGGCTCGGGTGCTTGTCGCCCGGTCGTCCGGGGCGTCTCGGACTTCCGTAGATATGGTTCGGGTGGCCAGGTACCGGACGTCCGGAGGGCTCGGTCGTCCGTGTCCTGGGACTCGTCGGACGTCCGGACTTGGTCGGTCGTCCGACGCCTGTAGCTTCCGCGGTAGCTCTTCTTGTCCATCATGCTTGGGGTCCTCGCCGTCTTGGCTCTTGTATGTAGCTGTTCCGTGGCTCGCTTCCAGGCACCTGATCAAACAAAGAGTTTCCGAATGAGGTAGTAGCCATGTCTCGTGAGTAGGAAGAGGGAGTTCGGAGAGGAGTGAGTTCACCTTATCTTCTATAGCCTTAGCTCGGGCTCGTGTCATGGGTCCAAGAGGTGTTGAGGGAGATGTAGGTACGTCCATGGGGATGAGCAAGGGACACTCCGCATCATCTCCCCCCCCCTTGGGAGAGATCCGACCTCGGATCAAAAGATGCATCTCCATGGTAAGGTGCGAGGTCCTTGACGTTGAAGATGTCGCTCACATTATACTTGCCTCGTGGTAGGTCGATCTTGTAGGCGTTGTCGTTGTAGCGTGCTAGAACCTTGAAAGGTCCATCGGCGCAAGGGATAAGCTTGGACTAGCATTCGTTGGGGAAGCGGTCCTTGCGAAGATGTAGCCACACTAGATCACCAATGTTTAATACCATGGGTTGCTTGTTGATGTTGAGCTTGGTCGCTAGTCGTTGTACTTGGCGCTCGATGGTGTGCCTTGTATCTTCATGCATCTTCTTGATGTAGCTTGCACGAGCACTTGCGTCGAGGTTGGTTCGCTCTTGTAGAGGAAGAGGTAGAATGTCCAATGGGGACAATGGGTTGAAGCCATAGACGACCTCGAAGTGGGACTTGCTGGTGGTGGAATGTCTTGCACGGTTGTAGGCATACTCGGCGATGGGTAGACACGCCTCCCACTCCTTGATGTTCTTCTTGATCAACACGCGAAGTAGAGTGGAGAGTGTACGGTTCGTCACCTCCGTTTGGCCGTCGGTTTGAGGATGGTATGCTGAAGAGAACAATAGCTTGATTCCGAGCTTGGCGCATAGGGTCTTCCAAAAGTAACTCAAGAACTTGACATCGCGGTCCGAGACAATCATCTTCGGCACTCCATGAAGTCGCAAGATTTCCCTACCAAAGAGATTGGCAATATGTGAAGCATTGTCTATCTTGTTGCAATGAATGAATGTGCCATCTTAGAAAATCGGTCCACAACAACAAAGACGGAATCCTTGCCATTTGGAGTTCTAGGCAAACCAAGTACAAAATCCATGCTAATGTCTTCCCAAGGTTGATAAGGAATAGGAAGTGGCATGTAAAGACCATGGGATTGAGCTTTAGACTTAGCTTTTCGACATGTAGAGAAACGGTTGGTGAAGCGTGAGACATCACGGAACATCTTTGGCCAAAAGTAGTTCTTGGAGAGCGTGGCGAATGTCTTATCGCGTCCAAAGTGTCCCATGAGCCCGCCTCCATGAGCCTCTTGCAAAAGTAGCAAATGAAGAGAAGACTCGGGAATGCAAAGTTTGTTAGCTCTCATAAGATAATCATCCTTTATGTAGTATCGTTCCCAAGACGTGTGTGTCAAACACTTAGCATAAGGAGTAGCAAAAGAAGGATCATGCTCATACAAGTCTTTTATATGCTCAAAACCAATAACATGTAACTCAAGTTGAGTGACAAGCGTGCATATGCGTGAAAGTGCATCCGCAACTACATTTTCCTTACCCTTAATGTACTTGATCACATAAGGAAAAAATTCAATAAATTCACTCCATTTGGCATGACGCTTATTCAACTTAGTTTGACCTTTTAAATACTTAAGCGTTTCATGATCGGTATGGATGACAAATTCATGAGGTCTAAGGTAATGTTCCCAAACATGTAGCACACACACTAAAGCATACAATTCTTTATCATAGATGTGATAGTTGAGTTGAGCACCGGAGAGTTTTTCACTAAAATAAGCAATTGCTCGTTTTTCTTGCATCAAAACTCCGCCAATTCCGGTACCACTTGCATCATAATGAACCTCAAAAGT
Organism: Triticum aestivum; assembly: GCF_018294505.1. Taxonomy (NCBI): domain Eukaryota; kingdom Viridiplantae; phylum Streptophyta; class Magnoliopsida; order Poales; family Poaceae; genus Triticum; species Triticum aestivum. The sequence continues at coordinate 316,957,124 of NC_057804.1, read as the reverse complement.
TTTCTCAAAGTTGGGCAAAGCAAGAATAAGAGCATGAGTAAGCAAAGACTTGAGCTCATCAAAAGCGGTGGTTTGCAAAGATCCCCAAACAAAAGGAGCATTCTTCTTACTCAAGGCATGCAAAGGAGCGGCAATTGTGCTAACGTTTTTCACAAAGCGGCGATAAAATCCTGCAAGACCAAGAAAACTACGCACTTGTTGCAAATTGGTGGGTTGGGGCCAAGTTTTAATTGCCTCAATCTTAGTTTCATCAACATGGACACCGTTGGAAGAGACAACAAAACCCAAGGAAACCACTTTGTCAACGCCAAAAGTGCATTTTTTCAAGTTCGCATAAAGGCTTTCCTTGCGGAGGGTTTCTAACACAGATTTAACATGATTAATGTGCTCTTTCATGGTTCTGCTAAACACAAGGATATCATCAAAGTAAACCACAACGAAGACTCCAAGGTAAGGTCTAAGCACATGATGCATAAGACGAACGAAAGTTCCGGGTGCTTCCGACAAACCCATAGGCATCACTAACCACTCATATAAGCCAAATTTTGTTTTGAAAGCGGTTTTCCATTCATCACCTTCTTGAATGCGGATTTGATAATAGCCACTTTTAAGATCAATTTTTGAGAAAAAGTTGGCTCCACTAAGTTCATCAAGCATATCATCTAAGCGAGGAATGGGATGCCTATATCGAACGGTAATAGCATTTAGAGGTCTACAATCGGAACACAAGCGGAAACTTCCATCGGGTTTAGGCACAATTATAACGGGAACAGCACAAGGGCTTAAGCTTTCACGTACATGACCGTTGTTGATGAGTTGTTGTACTTGCCATTGAATCTCCTTGGTTTCTTTGGGATTGACACGGTATGGAGCTTTGTTTGGAAGTGACGCTCCGGGGATGAGGTCGATTCGATGCTCAATGCCTCGTAGTGGAGGTAGACCCGGAGGTAGCTCATCGGGGAAAACATCTTGGAATTCCTGCAAAAGAGATTGAAACACTAAAGGTAGCTCATGAGATGTGTTAGTTTTTGGTTCTCCATCCTTGCACACAAGGACAAAGTGCATTACACTCGATGGGTTCTCCCACACTTCTCTTATCTCACTTTTGGTGGCAAATAGGATGAGGTTTTTGTCTCTAGGCGAAGAGGCGCTCAAATTTGGCTTGTGGATCTCACTCACTTTTGGGTGGGTCACTTTTTCACTCTTCTCTCCATGATTGGTGGCTTGCTTGTCAGCTATCAGTTGACTAGGAGACATCAGTCGTAGCACATATTCTTTCCCTTTCATCTTGAAGCTATAGTGATTGGTACGCCCATTGTGGATGACACCACGGTCGAATTGCCATGGTCGACCAAGGAGGAGGTGGCAAACGGTCATTGGGACCACATCACACTCCAAAGTGTCTTCATAGGCACCAATTTTGAAGGAGACTTGGACCGTATGCTCGACTCGAATTGTGTCGGAGTCACTTAGCCATTGAACCTTGTAGGGGTGCGGGTGCTTCCTCTTGACCAATTGAAGCTTGGAACATAGTTCTTCACTTGCCAAGTTGTGGCAACTACCTCCATCTATGATGACCTTGACGGACCCTCCATTGATGCCGGCCTTAGTGTGGAAGATGTGGCATCATTGGTCTTCTTATTGTTGATGTTGAAGTGTCAAGACTTCGGAGACAACGAGAGTGGGGCTCGAATCCTCATCACAAAAGACTTGATCATCTTCATCCTCGTTCACGCGCCGGTGCATGGCCACTTGCTCAAGGGCTTCCATCTCCTCTTCACTCATTGATTCATATGTGCCGTCGTTGTTGAGGATCATGGTGCGCTTGTTTGTGCATTGGAAGGACTTGTGGCCTCGGCCGCCACAAGTGAAACACTTGAAGGAGCTTGTTTTGACCGTCTCATCGGTTGGAGTAGATGATGAAGCACGCGGCTTGAAGTTGCTTGTAGTAGGAGGAAGATGACTTGAACTTGCCGAAGTTTTCTTGTAATTTGACTTGTTGTCGTTGCTTGGAGAAGGCTTGGTTGATGTAGATGTTGAAGGAGTCATTGAAGCTTGGATGTTGGAGAAGCCGTAAATCTTGGATGAGTACTTGGCGTACTTGAAGTCATCTTGCACTTGACGTTCCGCCTTGGTTGCTTGATGCACGAGCTCAATGAGGTTGGAGTATGGTTGAAATTCGGCAATGTTCTTGATGGGATGATTGAGTCCATTCAATAAACGTTCCAAAGTTTGTTCATCATCTTCCGTGACATTGGCTCAAATCATGGCTATCTGCATTTCCTTGTAGTATTCTTCAACACTCTTTGTTCCTTGCTTGAGTAGTTGTAGCTTCTTGAAGAGATCGTGGTTGTAGTAGGTTGGCACAAAGCGTGCTCGCATGACATCTTTCATTTGAGCCCAAGTGGTGATTGGTGGTTCACCTCTTGCTTGACGGTGTTCAAGTACTTGTTCCCACCATATGAGCACATAATCTTGGAACTCAAGTGATGCCATAGCTATCTTATTCTCTTCCTCATAGTTATGCAAACGAAAGATTTTGTCGACCTTCAATGCCCGTGAGAGGTACTCTTCGGGATCATTGCTTCCATTGAACTTGGGCATTGTGAACTTGAGTTTGCCATAGCGTTGCTCTTCATTGTGTTGTTAGCGTTGGTGATGATGACGTCCTTGACGTGGAGGATAGTCATCCTCATGTTGCTCTTGGCACGGAGGAAGTCCATGATCAACTTGCTCTTGTTGAACTTGATGTTGAAGTGGAGCTTGACGAGCTTGTGGATGGGCTTGAGGAACTTGACGTTGCACTCGCGGGTGGTAGTTCCTCTCTTGGATTTCTTCTCGAAGGGCTTCCTCTTGATTGCACTGTTCGCGATTGCGGTTTGCGATGGCTCGACTTGATTCTTGAAGGGCACATTGTGCTTCAAGAGCTTGCGCTTCACGTTGTTGTTGTTGAAGACGTTGAGCCTCGGCGTCTTGTTCCTCTTGGTGTAGGCACGCTCGTTCTTCTTCTTGGCGCCTTAGTCGTTGTCGTTCTTGAGCTTGAGAAAAAGCAACTTGGTGTGGTGGAGGATGATGTAGGTGCTCGTCGACTTGCTCATGTGAATGCTTGTCATGTAGCGAGTTCCGAGATGCATGCCGGTCTTGACGCGCAGCTCGTCTAAGAGTGTTCGATGACGGTGTACTTGAGTCGGAGAAGGTGTCGTCGAAGTGTCGACTTGAGTGTCTCCGTCTTGAAGATGAAGAAGTGGAAGGACGCCGGTTCCTCATGAAGGCGCAGATCTCATCCATTCTTGCATCATTCTCTTGCTTTTGAGCGTCGAATTTGTTGTCGAAGTAGTCCCTCATTGCTTGATGCTCTTGGTGCAATGCCTTTTGAGCTCCAAATAGGTGGTTTTTGGTGACGAATGATGACATGTCGTCATCATTCTCGATGAGAGGTGGAGTGGTAGAAGAACTTGGCCTATCCATCATTCCAAGCAAAATGTAAGTGGTAAAAGGAAAAGAACGTGTACCAAATGTACCTTGACCAAAGTTGAAGATGAATCAAGTTCACTCAAATGCGGACAACGAAATAGCACTGTTGGTATCAATTCTTGTCGGTTCTTAGACCTACACACGTAAAAGCTTATGGTGGAGCTTGGTTAGGATGGTGGCACAAAATTTGATGCATAGTAAGTAAGCTTCAATAATGTTGGAAAAGATTCACAAATTTGCAAATGCAACAAGTAGACCAAGCAAGTATGGGTACACGGAAACACACACACAAATAGATAAGTGGGATTGTGCAAACCAAAAGTGAGCCAAAATGTGGAAACCACGAAAATGCTCTTGTTGCACAATACTAGAGAGACGCTAGCACGATTGCACAATAGGCGGATACGCAAACTTGTGCACAACCTACTAGGCAAAAATGCAACTATCTCTATCCCAAGTATGCTATATGTTTGATATTTCGGTGCTATGATCCAAGATGATCGGATATGACAATCTTAATGTTGTATGATGCTATGGTTCTTGCTTATAAGCTCTTTTCTTATCGTTCCTCTTTGCTTAAAAGCTTGGGTGGCTCTTTCACTTTTGAGCTATTTTCTCATGCAATATCTCACAAACCAAGATGGCAATTGTATATGCGAGGACAACCTTGTGACACACAAGTTGATCTCAAGATATGCACCACTATTGTATGGTATGTATGCTATGGAGTATGATCACTAATGAGCACAAGTCACGTTGCCTGCAATACTCAACGGCTAGTCTCGATGGGTAAGCTACGCAAAATGAGGCAATGTGGGTTATCAATGCAATTGCAATGTATGACAAAGATGTCGTCGAAGTTACCCTCCTTGGCGATGATGAGACCCTTGCGAAGTTGAGCCGTACCTAGATAGCCGAAACAAAAAAGGATACGGGAGCCACAACTCAAAATCTCAAAGACCAAAATGTGTCAAAATCGTCATAGGAGGTATCGGGGAAGATGGTGGTGTATGTGGGTTTGGAAAAGGTGGTGGAATATGGGGTTGTGGTTGTGGTGAACTGACAAAGTTCAATTTCGTCACGGTTTTATGGACGTCCGGGCTTTTACGGTCGTCCGGTCGTCGTCGGACGTCCGACCTTTTCTGGTCGTCCGGAGCCTGGGCGAAAATCGGGCTCGGGATGAACTGCGAGCTATCGGGGAAGAAGGAAATGGTGAGGTCGAAATCGAGTGATTTGGTGGATGGAAGAGGGTGGGATGGGTGGGGAAATCTAGATCCACATGCAGCAACACAAATCCATGGACCAAATCCAACAAAATCTCAACTCACAAACAAATTATAAAAAAAATTGGGACTATTTTTGGTGGGGAATTTTCGGATTTAGGACGAAAACAACAAAATCAAGCTAGAAAACACGGGGTAGGGGCTCCAAAAACATGATCAACGTGGCTCATGATACCAAGATGATGTAGGGTGGAACCCTATGTGGACGATCTTTCACGTTTGGAGTGGATCCTACGGGGAATTACGAAGAACACACGAAAGCACAAAGGGGAAACACGGGGAAAACGAGAGAGAGAATCACTAACCGACATAGAATCAATCACACGAGTGCTAGATCACCGACAACATAGAGTAAAATATGATCTACAATCAGCAATGGTAAGGATACAAAGGAACAGTTCTTCTCCGTACGGAGGTCTTGATGGTCTTCCCTAGAAAGGGGTCTTGAATCCGCTTGAGGGATCTTCTCCGAAGAGGTCCCGAGCTCCGAGGAGAAGTAACCAAGTGGATGAGCAAGGCTCTCACACGAAATATGAGCTAAACCTATGCTAACCCTCACTAGGAGGTCGGGGCGTCCTATTTATAGTCTTAGTGCAAATGGAAGTCAAAGCGAAGGGATACAAGGGCTCCAGCCCGCAGGTGCGATCACTCAGGTGCCGGACGTCCGGAAGACGTCGGACGTCCGGAGGCTCGGGACGGTCCGGACATCCGGCAGGGCTCGGACGACCGTAGATTCGGCTCGGTCTTGGGTGCGTCGGACGTCCGGAGAGGGTCGGTCATCCGGAGCTTCTGGAAGGACCGGACGTCCGTAGGCTGTCGGTCATCCGTAGTTTTGGCTCGGGTGCTTGTCGCCCGGTCGTCCGGGGCGTCTCGGACTTTCGTAGATATGGTTTGGGTGGCCAGGTACCGGACGTCCGAAGGGCTCGGTCGTCCGTGTCCTGGGACTCGTCGGACGTCCGGACTTGGTCGGTCGTCCGACGCCTGTAGATTATGCGGCAGCTCTTCTTGTCCATCATGCTTGGGGTCCTCGTCGTCTTGGCTCTTGTATGTAGCTGTTCTGTGGCTCGCTTCTAGGCACCTGATCACACACAGAGTTTCCGAATGAGGTAGTAGCCATGTCTCGTGAGTAGGAAGAGGGAGTTCGGAGAGGAGTGGGTTCACCTTATTTTCTATAGCCTTAGCTCGGTCTCGTGTCATGGGTCCAAGAGATGTTGAGGGAGATGTAGGTACGTCCATGGGGATGAGCGAGGGATGCTCCACATCACATCCTCAAATACGCATATTGGATGGGTCACTCTTTCATTGTTGTTTTCTTCTTGTTGTCTACATGATACATCTCGTGAATGGAGGAGCACCATTGGAGATTGGCTACATGGACCTTCACATTGAGGAGCGCTCGCACTTGTTGGATGCACCTTCGAAACTCCACTCATGCCTCGACATCGAGCTTTGGTACACCAACACCTCCATATTTGTTGATTGTGCTCATACATGTCATGCTCGATGGACTTATCATACTCACCACAAGTCTGCAACCTATGCATAGATTGACTCACATTATGCTTGTCTTGTTGCATCTATTTCCATGTCATCCATGATATGTGAGCTTGTTCACTTCCTTAGCAAATTTGTTGTGATCTTCCTTGATGGCATATTGATACATCATTATCATATTGTCCACCATCAATTGCATGATAGCTTACACATATTGAGCATCCATTGCCATGTTCATGCTCTTGATAAACCGTCTCACTTTGACATCATTTTGCACTGTGGTTGCATTGATCATATTTACAACACATTTGTGTGCACAATGATTGCATTTCCTCCCATGAATGCTTTGCATCTCATTCTAGATCATCTTGATAAGCTTCATGCGTTTTGTCACGACCAATCTTGCCGCACGGACTCATTCTTACATGATGGACACTTTGTGTGCGCTAACCATTGTATTTCTAAGTGTTGCTTGTGTTTGCTCTTTTTGCATGTCTATCACTCCGGTGACACCTTGGACTACTCGGATGGCGACATGTCTTCAACTTCGTCCAACTACAAGTCCGTCTACGACAACCATTTCCATCGTGATGAGGATCAAGATCCGAGGTCGGATCTTTCCCAAGGGGGGGGGGAGATGATGCGGGGCATCCCACGTTCATCCCCATGTATAGTCCCGCTACTCCCCAAGACCCAAGTGGACATATGACGAGACATCGAACATACGCCATTGGACACAAGGTGAACTCGCTCCTCTCTGAACCATCACTTTCTACATGTGAGATATGGCTACTACCTCCAACGTGTGTTCTATGCATGATCAGGTACTTGGAGGAAAGCCACGAAGCCACCACATCCAACGGAACAGCTAGCGAGGACGCCAAGTACAAGGACCCAGAGAAGAAGCTGCGCGAAGCTACAGCCACCGGACGACCGGCCCAGCCCAGACGTCCGGCCCCTGAGGACCCGAGCCGAATCCATGGACGACCGGAGCCACCGGACGTCCGACGACTCCCAGCGCCCGGACGGCCGCCAGACACCGGACGTCCGACACTCTCCAGCCCCCGGACGACCGACGCCGACCGGACATCCGACACCACCTATCCAGAGCCAAAACGTCGGATGTCCGACATGCACCGGACGACCAGACCCTCGCGAGCCACCAGATGTCCGGTACCCGTCGGACGACCGGCGCCTGTGCGCTGCCATGTGTTGGGCCGCAGCCCATGTACCCCTTCACTTACCCCTTCGTGGCCCTAGACTATATATACTCCTCCACCTCCTCCTAGTTAGGGTTAGCGTTGATTTAGCTCAAGTTATAGATAGAGCTTCGCTCATCCATCGGATCTCCTCCTCGTGAGAGACCGCGGCCTCCTCGGAGAAGATCCTATCGGATTCAAGACCCCCTCGTGGGAAGAACCCCTTGTGGATTCAAGACCTCCTCACGGAGAAGATCGGTTACCTTTGTATCCTTACCTTTGTTGATTGTGGATCATATATATCTCTTTGTGTTCGGTGATCTAGCACTTGTGTGATTGATTCCTTGTTGGTTGAGTGTTTTCTCTCTCGTTTCCTCCGTGTTCCCCTTTGTGCTTCCGCATGTTCTTCGTGATTCCCCATAGGATCCACTCCAAACGTGAAAGATCGTCACCATAGGGTTCCACCCTACATCAGTTGGTCTTCTTCTTGTTAATGTTGAAGAGTCAAGACCTTGGAGACAACAAGAGCGGGGCTCGTATCTTCATCACAAAAGACTTGATCATCTTCATCCTCGTTCACGCGCCGGTGCATGGCCACTTTCTCAAGAGCTTCCATCTCCTCATCACTCATGGAGCCGTAGGTGCCATCGTCGTTGAGGATCATGGTGCGCTTGTTTGTGCATTCATAGGACTTGTGGCCTCGGTCGCCGCAAGTGAAACACTTGAAGGAGCTTGTATTGATGGTCTCATTGGTCAGAGTAGATGATGAAGCACGCGGCTTGAAGTTGCTCGTAGTAGGAGGAAGACGACTTGAACTTGCCGAAGCTTTCTTGTAACTTGACTTGTCGTCCTTGCTTGGAGAAGGTTTGGTTGATGTAGATGTTGGAGGAGTTGTTGAAGCTTGGTTGTTGGAGAAGTCGTAGGTCTTGGATGAGTACTTGGCGTACTTGAAGTCATCTTGCACTTGACGTTCCGCCTTGGTCGCTTGATGCACGAGCTCAATGAGGTTGGAGTAAGGTTGGAAGTCGGCGATCTTCTGGGATGATTGAGTCCATTCAAGAATCGTGCCATTGTTTGCTCATCATCTTCCTTGACATTGGCTCGAATCATGGCTATTTCCATTTCCTTATAGTATTCTTCAACACTCTTTGTTCCTTGTCGAGGAGTTGTAGCTTCTTGAAGAGATCGCGGTTGTAGTAGGTGGGCACAAAACGTGCTCGCATGACATCCTTCATTTGAGCCCAAGTGGTGATTGGAGGTTCACCTCTTGCTTGTCGGTGCTCAAGGATTTGTTCCCACCATATGAGCACATAGTCTTGGAACTCAAGTGATGCCATAGCGATCTTCTTCTCTTCCTCATAGTTGTGCAAACGAAAGATTTTGTCGACCTTCAATGCCCATGAAAGGTACTCTTCGGGGTCATTGATTCCTTTGAACTTGGGCATGGTGAATTTTAGCTTTCCATAGCGTTGCTCTTCATTCTGTTGTTGGCGATGGTGATGATGACGCCCTTGACATGGAGGGTAATCATCCTCATGTTGCTCTTGGCGTGGGGGAAGTCCATGATCAACTTGCTCTAGTTGAACTTGAGGTTGAGGTGGAGCTTGACGAGCTTGTGGAGGAGCTTGAGGAACATGACGTTGCACACGTGGTTGGTAGTTCCTCTGATGTAGGGTAGAACCCTAGGAAGGACCTTTTCACACTTGGAGGGCAAAAAAGGAGAGAAACCACAAGAACAACTAGAACACAAAGATGAACACACAAGAGGTAATCACTCCAACAATTCCCGATTACACATCCACTAGGGTAACAACACAAGATCCACAAGTCACAAACACAATCAAACGAAAGATACAATGGCAAAGTTCATCCCAAATCCAAAGGAAGAGGGGTCTTGAAGGTAGTATTCTCCCAACGGAGGTCTTGAAATCCTCAAGGATTCTTCCCTATGGGGTCTTGATCCTCAAAGACGGAAGGTAATGGAGCAAAGCTCACCAAGATCTCCTCTAATACTTTGCTAACCGTAAACATGGTCCTAGGTACAGAATATATAGCCTTGGGGTCGAAGGAGAAGAAGGGGAGCCGAAGATGCAATCTCAGCCGGCCATCCTGGGAGGCTCGTGTGCACGGGGTAAGTTGGGCCAGTGCACACGGGGGTCCCGTGGGCACGGTACAGGCCCGTGCGCACGGGGTGCTTCAGCGCCAGCTTCCTGTGTAGTCCGTGGGCACGGGGTCTCGGGGGGCCATGCGCACGAGGTCACCTGGGACTTCCTGTATTGCTGTTGTTGCACTCCGTCTTGATTCGTACGACCTTGGGGTGGTCCTCCTTCTCCTTGGGGATGCTCCTGAGCTTCTTGGTGATGTTCCACTTCATACCTAAGGAGGCATAGCATATCTTGGTGAGGTAGCAAACATGTTCCATTCGTGTTCACATGCAAGTCTAGTAGGAAGGAGTTCACCTCGGTTTCGAGAGCACGTGCTCTAGCTCTTGTCATGGGTCCTCGTGGGGTTGTATGTGTTGATGTAGAGTCCATGGGGATGATGGAAGGATGCTCCGCATCATCTCCCCTCCCTTGGGAAAGATCCGACCTCGGATCAAAATCTTCATCACCATGGAAAGGCGAGAGGTCTTTAACGTTGAAGATGTCGCTCACATTGTACTTGTCTCGAGGGAGTTCAATCTTGTAGGCGTTGTTATTGTAGCATGCTAGCACCTTGAAGGGTCCATTGGCTCGAGGTAGAAGTTTGGACTTGCGTTTGTTGGTGAAAGCGGTCCTTTCGAAGGTGTAGCCACACGAGATCCCCTTTTGTTGAAGATCATGGGTTGCTTGTTGACGTTGATCTTGGTCGCTAGTCGATGTACTTGGTGCTCGATGATGATCCTTGTATCTTCATGCATCTTCTTGATGTAGCTTGCTCGTGCGCTCGCATCCATGTTGGTGCGCTCTTGTAGAGGGAGAGGTAGAATGTCCAATGGGGACAACGGGTTGAAGCCGTAGACGACCTCGAAGGGGGACTTGCCGGTAGTCGAATGTCTTGCACGGTTGTAGGCGTACTCGGCGATGGGTAGACACGCCTCCCACTCCTTGATGTTCTTCTTGATCAACACGCGAAGTAAAGTGGATAGTGTCCGGTTCGTCACCTCCGTTTGGCCGTCGGTTTGAGGATGGTATGCAAATGAGAACAAGAGCTTGATTCCGAGCTTGGCGCATAGAGTCTTCCAAAAGTAACTCAAGAACTTGACGTCGCGGTCGGAGACGATTGTCTTTGGTACTCCATGGAGGCGCAAGATTTCCCTACAAAAGAGATTTGCAACATGTGAAGCATCGTCTATCTTGTTGCACGGAATGAAATGTGCCATCTCAGAAAATCAGCCCACAACAACAAACATGGAATCCTTTCCATTTTGAGTTCTAGGCAAACCAAGTACAAAATCCATACTAATGTCTTCCCAAGGTTGATAAGGAATAGGAAGGGGTATGTAAAGACCATGAGATTGAGCTTTAGAATTAGCTTTGCGACATGTAGAGCATCGGGTGGTGAAGTGTGAGACGTCGCAGAACATCTTTGGCCAAAAGTAGTTCTTGGAGAGCGTGGCGAAAGTCTTGTCGCGTCCAAAGTGTCCCATGAGTCCGCCTCCATGAGCCTCTTGCAAAAGGAGCAAACAAAGAGAAGACTCGGGAATGCATAGTTTGTTAGCTCTCATAAGATAACCATCCTTGATGTAATATTTTTCCCAAGATCTATGCGTCAAACATTTAGCATAATGAGGTGCAAAAGATGGATCATTAGCATACAAGTCTTTTATGTGCTCAAAGCCAATAACATTCAACTCAAGTTTAGTGACAAGCGTGCATATGTGTGAAAGTGCATCGACAACTACATTTTCCTTACCCTTAATGTACTTGATCAGATATGGGAAAGATTCCATAAATTCACTCCATTTCGCATGACGCTTGTTCAACTTAGTTTGACCTTTTAAGTATTTAAGTGTTTCATGATTGGTATGTATGACAAACTCATGAGGTCTAACATAATGTTCCCAAACATGTAGGACACGCACTAAAGCATACAATTCTTTGTCATAGATGGGATAGTTAAGTTGAGCACAGGAGAGTTTTTCACTAAAATATGCAATTGCTCATTTTTCTTGCATCAAAACTCCGCCAATTCCGGTACCACTTGCATCACAATGAACCTCAAAAGTTTTGTCAAAGTTGGGCAAAGCAAGAAACGGAGCATGAGTAAGCAAAGACTTGAGCTCATCAAAAGCGGTGGATTGCAAAGATCCCCAAACAAAAGGAGCATTCTTCTTGCTCAAATCATGCAAAGGAGTGGCGATAGTGCTAAAATCTTTCACAAAGCGACAATAAAAACCTGCGAGACCAAGAAAACTATGCACTTGTTGCAAATTGGTGGGTTGGGGCCAAGTTTTAATTGCTTCGATTTTAGTTTCATCAACATGGACACCCTTGGAAGATACAACGAAACCCAAGAAAACCACTTTGTCAACACCAAATGTGCACTTTTTCATGTTGGCATAAAGACTTTCCTTGCGAAGTGTTTGCAAAATAAGGCTAACATGATCAAGAGGCTCTTTCATGGTTTTGCTAAACACAAGAATATCATCGAAGTAAACCACAACAAAGACTCCAATATAAGGTCGAAGTACATGATGCATGAGACGCACAAAAGTACCAGGAGCCTCCGATAAACCCATAGGCATAACTAACCACTCATATAAGCCAAATTTGGATTTGAAAGCAGTTTTCCATTCATCACCCTCTTGTATGCGGATTTGATAATAGCCACTTTTAAGATCAATTTTTTTGAAAAAGTTGGCTCCACTAAGTTCATCAAGCATATCATCTAAGCGAGGAATGGGATGCCTATAGCGAACGGTGATAGCATTTATAGGTCTACAATCTGAACACAAGCGGAAACTTCCAACGGACTTAGGCACAAGTATAACGAAAACAACACAAGGGCTTAAGCTTTCACGTACATGACCGTTGTCGATTAGTTGTTGTACTTGCCGTTGAGTCTCCTTGGTTTCTTCGGGATTGACACGGTATGGGGCTTTGTTTGGAAGTGGCGCTCTGGGGATGAGGTCGATTGGATGCTCAATACCTCGTAGAGGAGGTAGACCCGGAGGGAGCTCATCGGGGAAAACATCTTTAAATTCCTGCAAAAGAGATTGAAACACCGAAGGTAGCTCATGAGCGGTGTTAGTTTTTGGTTCTCCATCCTTGCACACAAGGACAAAGTGCATCACACTCGATGGGTTCTCACACACTTCTCTCATCGCACTTTTTGTGGCAAAGAGTATGAGGTTTTTCTCGCTAGGTGAAGAGGCGCTCAAGTTTGGCTTGTTGCTCTCACTCATGTTTGGGTGGCTCACTTTCTCACTCTTCTCTCTATGGTGGGTGGCTTGCTTGTCAGCTATCACTTGACTAGGAGACATAGGTAGTAGCACATATTCCTTCCCTTTTATCTTGAAGCTATAGTGATTGGTACGCCCATTGTGGATGACACCACGGTCGAATTGCCATGGTCGACCAAGAAGGAGGTGGCAAACGGTCATTGGGACCACATCACACTCCAAAGTGTCTTCATATGCACCAATTTTGAAGGATACTTGGACCGTATGCTCAGCTCGTATAGTGCCGCAGTCACTTAGCCATTATAAGGGTGCGAGTGCTTCCTCTTAACCAATTGAAGCTTGGAGCATAGTTCTTCACTTGCCAAGTTGTGGCAACTACCTCCATCGATGATCATCTTGACTGACCTTCCATTGATGCCGACCTTGGTGTGGAAGATATGGCATCGTTGGTCTTCTTCTTGTTGATGTTGAAGTGTCAAGACCTTGGAGACAACAAGAGCGGGGCTCGAATCCTCATCACAAAAGTCTCTATCATCTTCATCCTCATTCACGCGCCGGTGCATGGCCACTTGCTCAATAGCTTCCATTTCATCTTCACTCATTGAGTCGTAGGTGCCATCGTCGTTGAGGATCATGGTGCGCTTGTTTGTGCATTCATAGGACTTGTGTCCTCGGCCACCGCAAGTGAAACACTTTAAGGAGCTTGTCTTGACGGTCTCATCGGTCGGAGTAGATGAAGAAGCACGCGGCTTGAAGTTGCTTGTAGTAGGAGGAAGACGACTTGAACTTGACAGATGTTTCTTGTAACTTGGCTTGTCGTCGTTCCTTGGAGAAGGCTTGGTTGACGTTGATGTTGGAGGAGTTGTTGAGGCTTGATTGTTGGAGAGGCCATATGTCTTGGATGAGTACTTGGCGTACTTGAAGTCATCTTGCACTTGTCGTTCCGCCTTTGTCGCTTGATGCACGAGCTCGATGAGGTTGGAGTAGGGTTGGAAGTCGGCAATCTTTTTGATGGGATGATTGAGTCCATTCAAGAATCATGCCATTGTTTGCTCATCATCTTCTTTGACATTGGCTCAAATCATGGCTATCTCCATTTCCTTGTAGTATTCTTCAACACTCTTTGTACCTTGCTTAAGGAGTTGTAACTTCTTGAAGAGATCTAGGTTGTAGTAGGTGGGCACAAATCGTGCTCCCATGATATCCTTCATTTGAGCCCAAGTGGTGATTGGAGGGTCACCTCTTGCTTCTCGGTGCTCAAGGACTTGTTCCCACCATATGAGGACATAGTCTTGGAACTCAAGTGATGCCATCGTGATCTTCTTCTCTTCCTCATAGTTGTGCAAATGAAAGATTTGTCTACCTTCAATGCCCATCAGAGGTATTCTTCCGGATCATTACTTCCATTGAACTTGGGCATTGTGAATTTGAGCTTTCCATAGCGCTGCTCTTCATCTTGATAGCGGTTGCGATATCGCTCTTGCCTTGGAAAGTCCTCAAAAGCTTGTTCCTCATGGTGTCGCTCTTGGCGTGGAGGAGGGTCTTGAAACACTTGTCCCACTTGGTGTCGCTCTTATTGAACTTGAGGTTGAGGTGGAGCTTGACGAGCTTGTGGAGTAGCTTGAGGAGCTTGATGGTGCACACGTGGTTGATAGTTCCTCTCTTGTATTTCTTCTCGAAGGGCTTCCTCTCAATTGCGCCATTCACGAGTGCGGTTGGCGATGGCTCGACTTGATTCTTGAAGGGCACGTTCCGCCTCAAGAGCTTGTGCTTCTCGTTGTTGTTGTTGAAGACGTTGAGCCTTGGTGTCTTGTTCCTCTTGATGTAGACGCGCTCATTCTTCTTCTTGGCGCCGTAGTCGTTGCCGTTCTTGAGCTTGAGCAAAAGCGACTTGGTTTGATGGTGGACGAGCAACTTGCTCATCGACTTGTTCTTGTGAATGCTTGACGTGTAGAGGGTTGGGAGATGCATGACGGTCTTGACGCGCGGCTCGTTGAAGAATGGTCGATGATAGTGTACTTGAGCCGGAGAATGTGTCGTCAGAGTGTCGACTTGAGTGGCTCCGTCGTGAGTCGGTAGAAGTTGAAGGAGGATGGTTGACCAACAGAGCTCAGATCTCGTCCATTCTTGCATCGTTCTCTTGCTTGTGCGCGTCGAGCTTGTTGTCGAAGTAGTCTCGTGTACGTTGCTCGGAGAGTCGCAAGTCGGTGGCGAGGTTGTCGATGCGGTCGTTCATTGCTTGTTGCTCTTGATGTAGCGCTCGTTGTGCACCAAAGAGGTGGCTCTTGGTGACGAATGATGACATGTCGTCATCTTGCTCGATGAAGAGTGGGTTGGTAGAGGAACTTGGCCTATCCATCATAAGAAAGTGGTGGTGAGTAGGAAAATGAGAGAACAAAACCGAAGTTACCTTTGCCGAAGATTGTGGATGTAACAAGTACGATTCCACGTGATGTTACAAGAGGGGAATTGGTACCGGGAATTGTTTCTCACACCTACAAGTAAATGGTCTATGGAGGAGCTTGGTTAGGAAAGGCACAAATAATTCAAGCAAATGTTAGTCAAGATGTTGATAAAGTTGAGAAGATTCACAAATGGCAAAAAGACAAATAGATCAACCCCCAAAGATAACACGAGGAACACACACACGAAAGATAAATGGGATCCGCACAACCAAGGGGTGAGCTCGAATATATCAAAACACGGGAAAACCTCTTGTCGTACGGATACTAGAGAGACGCTAGCTCGATTGCACTAATGGGCTAGATACGCTAGTGCACCAACCTAATAGAGAATCCACTCGTCTCACTATCCCAAGTATGCATATGTATGTGGTGACCAAGATGATGCACATATGCTAAGGCTCGATGCTATTGCTTATAAGCTCTTTGCTTCCCTTCTCTTTTAATTAAAAGCTTTTTCTCTTTCTTTTTTTCAACTATGCCACGATGCTTGATATGCGAGCCACACAACAAGGTAACAAGTAGTAAATGCATGGGATGGACGGAACACTAAATGGTGCACTAAGGCGTGGCCCGGCAATACTCAACAAGCTAGTCTCGATGGGTAAGCTACGCAAAAGGGCTCAAAGGTATCAAGTTAATGGCAAGCGAGTACAAGGTGTCATCGAGGTTACCGTCCTTGCTTACGGTTGAAGATGATCTTGTCGAAGCCGAAGTGTTGTCCGAGTTGATGATTGGTGGTGATGATGATACCAACTTGCGCCTAAGTAGCCAAAACACCTTAGGACACAAGAGAAATCGCAACCTAACACTCAAACAAACGATGGAATGGTGCGGAAGAACACAGGAGGTGGTGGTGGAACGAAAGGAGAAAAACGGAAAAATGGCCGAAAGTTCCTGGATAGCCCGTGCGCACGGGGTAAGTTAGGCCCGTGTGCACGGGATCCCGATGGCCCGTGTGCACGGGGTCTCCCGAGAGCGGATGAACTGATCTAATTTCGTGGTGATTGCATGTTTTTGGCCAAATTCGAACGGTGGAAAGGTGGGGATGATGGTGGAGGGGTAGATCCACTTGCCAAACACCAAATTCGTGGATCAAATCAACCAAATCTCAGAAGATCAACAAATTGCAAGAAAAAATTTTGGGGCCATTTTTGGTGGGGATTTTCGGATTAGGACGAAAAGGAACAAAATCAAGCTAGAAAGTGGAAGGTAGGGACTCCAAGATGTGAATCAACGTGGCTCATGATACCAAGATGATGTAGGGTAGAACCCTAGGAAGGACCTTTTCACACTTGGAGGGGGAAAAGTAGAGAAACCACAAGAACAATAAGAACACAAAGATGAACACACAAGAGGTAATCACTCCAACAATTCCCGATTACACATCCACTAGGGTAACAACACAAGATCCACAAGTCACAAACACAATCAAAGGAAAGATACAATGGCAAAGTTCATCCCAAATCCAAAGGAAGAGGGGTCTTGAAGGTAGTATTCTCCCAATGGAGGTCTTGAAACCCTCAAGGATTCTTCCCTATGGGGTCTTGATCCTCTAAGAGGGAAGGTAATGGAGCAAAGCTCACCAAGATCTCCTCTAATACTTTGCTAACCCTAAACATGGTCCTAGGTACGGAATATATAGCCTTGGGGTCGAAGGAGAAGAAGGGGAGCCGAAGATGCAATCTCAGCCGGCCATCCTGGGAGGCCCGTGTGCATGGGGTAAGTTGGGCCAGTGCGCACGGGGGTCCCATGGGCACGGTACAGGCCCGTGCGCACGGGGTGCTTTAGCGCCAGCTTCCTGTGTAGTCTGTGGGCACGGGGTCTCGGGGGCCCGTGCGCACGGGGTCACCTGGGACTTCCTGTATTGCTGTTGTTGCACTCCGTCTTGATTCGTACGGCCTTGGGGTGGTCCTCCTTCTCCTTGGGGATGCTCCTGAGCTTCTTGGTGATGTTCCACTTCATACCTAAAGAGGCATAGCATATCTTGGTGAGGTAGCAAACATGTTCCATTCGTGTCCACATGCAAGTCTAGTAGGAAGGAGTTCACCTCGGTTTCGAGAGCACGTGCTCTAGCTCTTGTCATGGGTCCTCGTGGGGTTGGATGTGTCGATGTAGAGTCCATGGGGATGATGGAAGGATGCTCTGCATCATCCTCTCTTGGATTTCTTCTCGAAGGGCTTCCTCTTGATTGCATCGTTCGCGATTGCGGTTGGCGATGGCTCGACTTGATTCTTGAAGGGCACGTTGCGTCTCAAGAGCTTGAGCTTAACGTTGTTGTTGTTGAAGACGTTGAGCCTCGGTGTCTTGTTCCTCTTGGTGTAGACGCACTCGTTCTTCCTCTTGGCGATGAAGACGTTGTCGTTCTTGAGCTTGAGCAAAAGCGACTTGGTTTGAGTGAGGAGGAGGGACTTTCTCATCGACTTGCTCTTGTGAATGCTTGACGTGTAGCGGGTTGCGGGATGCATGACGGTCTTGCCGCGCGGCTTGTCGAAGAGTGTTCGATGACGGTGTACTTGAGCTGGAGAAGGAGTCATCGGAGTGTCGACTTGAGTGGCTCCGTCTTGAGTATGAAGAAGTTGAAGGAGGATGGTTCACCAACAAGGCCCGGATCTCGTCCATTCTTGCATCATTCTCTTGCTTGTGCGCGTCGAGCTTGTTGTCGAAGTAGTCCTTGCTACATTGCTCGGAGAGTCACAAGTCGGTGGCGAGGTTGTCGATGCGTTTGTTCATAGCTTGTTGCTCTTGATGCAATGCTCGTTGTGCACCAAAGAGGTGGCTCTTGGTGACGTACGATGACATGTCATAGTCTTGCTCGATGAAGAGTGGGTTGATAGAAGTACTCGGCCTATCCATCATTCCAAGCAAAATGTGAGTGGTAGAAGGAGAAGAACTTATACCAATGTACCTTGGCCGATGTTGACAATGAATCAAGTTCACTCAAATGCGAACATGAAATAGCACTATTGGTACCAATCCTTGTCGGTTCTCACACCTACACAAGTAAAAGCTTATGGTGGAGCTTGGTTAGGATGGTGGCACAAAATTGATTGCAATCGTTAGTTTGACTCAAAGATGTTGAAAAAGATTCGCAAATTCGCAAATGCAACAAGTAGACGAAGCAATTAGTGGTACACGGAAACACACCCGCAAATAGATAAGTGGGATTGTGCAAACCAAAAATGAGCCAAAATGTGGAGTCCACGAAAATGCTCTTGTTGCACAATACTAGAGAGATGCTAGCACGATTGCACAATAGGCGGATACAGAGCTTGTGCACAACCTACTAGGCAAAATTGCAACGATCTCTATCCCAAGTATGCTATATGTATGGTATTTTGGTGCTATGATCCAAGATAATCTTATACGACAATCTTAATGTAGTATGATGCTATGGTTCTTGCTTATAAGCTCTTTCTTATCTTTCTTGTTTGCTTAAAAGCTTGGGTGGCTCTTTCACTTTTGAGCTCTTTTCTCATGCAAAACTTCACGAACCAAGATAGCAATTGTGTATGCGATGACAACTTTGTGTCACACAAGTTGATGCCAAGATATGCACCACTTTGGTATGGTATGTATGATATGGAGTATGATCACTAATGTGCACAAGTCACGTTGCCGGCAATACTCAAAGGCTAGTCTTGATGGGTAAGCAACGCAAAAGATTGGCTATGATGGTTATCAATGCAATTGCGAGATATGACAAAGATGTCGTCGAAGTTACCGTCCTTGGCGATGATGAGTCCTTGGCGAAGATGAGTGGTGGTGATGTTGACGTCGAACCGTACCTATATAGCCGAAACACAATAGGACACGGGAACCACAACTCAAATTCTCAAAGACCGAAAGCAACAATGGTGGTAGCGGAAAGCGGAGGTGGTATAGCGGATGATGTGGTGAGAGACCTAGGCAAAGATGCTAATGTTCATAAAATTAGATGGTGTCCAATGATGTCGTAGACTATCTAGGTGGATGGGGGATGTCAATAGCTTCTCAATGAGCTAAAAAACGCGAAAATCGGACTCCGAATGTGGAAGTTATGACGAAAATGGTGAAACTCAGAATGCTGAAACTGGCATGGGCGGTAGTACCGCTCGGATGGGCGGTAGTACCGCTTGAGGTACTCAGCGGTAGTACCGCTTGTTGGGGCGGTAGTACCGTTCGTGTCAGGATTCTTCGCAGATCGAATCGGGGCGCGGTTTTGGGGCGGAAATGGATGATTTCAGTGGCAAAATTTGACGAATTTCGTGGATGGAAGGTGGGGAAACTTGGGGAGATGCTAGATCCACGCGAAACCAAGCAAATCCACGGATCAAAATCAACGAAACATCATCAAACCAACAAATCACAAAAAAAAATTGGGGGCTATTTTTTGTGGGGATTTTCGGATTTAGGACGAAAACACGGGGTAGGGGCTCCAAAAACGTGATCAACGTGGCTCATGATACCAAGATGATGTAGGGCGGAACCCTATGTGGACGATCTTTCATGTTTGGAGTGGATCCTACGGGGAACACGACGAACGAGCGGAAGAACACGAGGAAAAACATGGGGAGGAACGAGAGAAACTCAACCGACAAGTAATTGATCACACAAGGGCTAGATCACCGAACACATAAGGTAGCACAGGATTCAAAATCAACAAAGGAAAGATACAACGGTAGCCATTATTCTTCGTGAGGAGGTCTTGATTGTCTTCCCTTGAAGGGGTCTTGAATCTGCTTGGGGGATCTTCTCCGAAGAGGTCGTGAGCTTCGAGGAGAAGTAACCAAGTGGATGAGCGAGGCTCTCACACAAAATATGAGCTAAACCAATGCTAACCCTAATTAGGAGCTAGGGGACAAATACTTATAGTCCAAAGGGGATAAGTTGGGGTTACATGGGTCGTCGACCCTTTCTCTGCGCATAGGCAGGCCGGTTGTACCGATCACAGGGGCGGTTGTTCCGCTGGTAACTCATGCAGGGCGGAAGTACTGGACGTGGAAGGCGGTACTACCGCTGGGAGGTCAGGCGCTGGCTTCTGGAGATGGACGTCGAAGGGGCCAGCGGTTGTACCGGTTGTCGGGGCGGTAGTACCGGTCTTTTGGTAATTACCTGTACATCCGCTGCAGTACCGGCCCTGCACCGCTCGATCACAGAAGGTGGACCGGTTGTTGGGTGGTAGTCGGCCGGTTGTTCCGCCCGGGCGGTAGTTGGGCGGTTGTTCCGGTCCTTCCGGGCTAGGCAGATTGTCTCCATGCTCTTGATGTCCGTCTTGCACCATTCCTTCCCCTTGGTTGCTTACATGGTACCTAAGCACACAAAGCATCTCTGTTTGAGGTAGTAGCCATGTCTCAAGTGGGTCAAAGGGAAGTTCAACAAGGAGAGAGTTAACCTCGGATTGGATGGCACGTGCTCGAGCTCTTGTCATGGGTCCACTTGGAGCTTGTGTAGTTGAAGTAGTGTCCATGGGGAAGATTGAAGGATGCTCCGCATCAAGAAGGGGTCCGAAACCAACCCTATGATACGGAGCATCCTTCCATCATCCCCATGGACTCTACATTGACACATCCAACCCCACAAGGACCCATGACAAGAGCTAGAGCACGTGCTTTGGAAACCGAGGTGAACTCCTTCCTACTAGACTTGCATATGGACACAAATGGAACATGTCTACTACCTCACCAAAATATCCTATGCCTCCTTAGGTATGAAGAGGAACATCACCAAGGAGCTAAGGAGCATCACCAAGAAGAAGGAGGACCACCCCAAGGCCACGTGGACCAAGAACAAGGAGAACAACAGCTGCACAGGAGGCTCCAGGCGACCCCGTGCGCATGGGGCCCTGAGACCCCGTGCCCACGGGCTACACAGGGAACTGACACTGGAGCACCCCGAGCGCACGGGCCTGTACCGTGCCCACGGGACCCCCGTGCGCACGGGCCCAACTTACCCCGTGCGCACGGGCCTCCGAGGATGGCCGGCTGAGATTGCATCTTCGGCTCCCCTTCTTCTCCTTCGACCCCAAGGCTATATATTCCGTACCTAGGACCATGTTTATGGTTAGCAAAGTATTAGATGAGATCTTGGTGAGCTTTGCTCCATTACCTTCCCTCTTTGAGGATCAAGACCCCATAGGGAAGAATCCTTGAGGATTTCAAGACCTCCATAGGGAGAAGACTACCTTCAAGACCCCTCTTCCTTTGGATTTGGGATGAACTTTGCCATTGTATCTTTCCTATGATTGTGTTTGTGACTTGTGGATCTTGTGTTGTTACCCTAGTGGATGGGTAATCGGGAATTGTTTGAGTGATTACCTTTAGCGTTCATCTTTGTGTTCTTCTTGTTCTTGTGGTTTCTCTCCTTTTTCCCCTCCAAGTGTGAAAAGGTCCTTCCTAGGGTTCTACCCTATATCATCTTGGTATCACGAGCCAGGTTGATTCACATCTTGGAGTCCCTACCTTCCACTTTCTAGCTTGATTTTGTTGTTTTTCGTCCTAATCCGAAAATCCCCACCAAAAATAGCCCAATTTTTTTTCTTGCAATTTGTTGATCTTGTGAGATTTGGTTGATTTGATCCACGAATTTGGTGTTTGGCAAGTGGTCTACCCCTCCACCATCATCCTCACCCTTCCCCCACTGGAATTTGGCCAAAAACTTGCAATCACCACGAAATCAGATCAGTTCATCCGCTCTCAGGAGACCCCGTGCACACGGGCCATTGGGACCCCATGCACACGGAACCCCGTGCACACGGGCCTCACTTACCCCGTGCGCACGGGCTATCCAGGGAGTTTCGGCCATTTTTCTGTTTTTCTCATTTTGTTTCACCACCACCTCTCGTGTTCTTCCGCACCATTCCACGTGTTTGTTGAGTGTTCGGTTGCGATCTCTCTTGTGTCCTAAGGTGTTTCGGCTACTTAGGCGCAAGTTGGTATCATCATCACCACCAATCATCGACTCAGACAACACTTCGGCTTCGACAAGATCATCTTCGACCGTAAGCAAGGACGGTAACCTCGACGACAACTTGTACTCCCTTGCCATTACCTTGATAGCTTTGAGCCCTTTTGCGTAGCTTACCCATCGAGACTAGCTTGTTGAGTATTGTCGGGCCACACCTTAGTGCAGCATTTAGTGTTCCGTCCTCCCCGTGCATTTACTACTTGTTACCTTGTTGTGTGGCTCGTATATCAAGCATCATGGCATAGTTGAAAAAAAAGAGAAAAAGCTTTTCAGCAAAAGAGAAGAGAAGCAAAGAGCTTATAAGCAATAGCATCGAGCCTCTTAGCATACGTGCATCATCTTGGTCTCCACATACATAAGCATACTTTGGATAGTGAGACGAGTGGATTCTCTATTAGGTTGGTGCACTAGCGTATCTAGCCCATTAGTGCAATCGAGCTAGCGTCTCTCTAGTATCCGTACGATAAGAGCTTTTCCCGTGGATAGTCATCTTCGAGCTCACCCCTTGGTTGTGCGGATTCCATTTATCTTCCTTGTGAGTGTTCCTCGTGTTATCTTTGGAGGTTGATCTATTTGTCTTATTTGCCATTTGTGAATCTTCTCAACTTTATCAACATCTTGACTAATATTTGCTTGAATTATTTGTGCCTTTCCTAACCAAGTTCCTCCATAGACCATTTACTTGTAGGTGTGAGAAACAATTCCCGGTACCAATTCCCCTATTGTAACATCACGTGGGATCGTACATTTTACATCCACAATCCTCGGAAAAGGTAACTTTGGTTTTGTTCTCTCATTTTCCTACTCACCACCACTTTGTTATGACGGATAGGCCAAGTTCCTCTACCAACCCACTCTTCATCGAGCAAGACGACGACATGTCATCATTCGTCACCAAGAGCCACCTCTTTGGTGCACAACGAGCGCTTCATCAAGAGCAACAAGCAATGAACGACCGCATCGACAACCTCGCCACCGACTTGCGACTCTGCGAGCAAAGTACACGAGACTACTTCGATAACAAGCTCGACGCGCACAAGCAAGAGAATGATGCAAGAATGGACGAGATCCGAGCTTTTTTGGTCAACCGGCCTCCTTCAACTTCTTCCTACTCAAGATGGAGCCACTCAAGTCGACACTCCGACGACACCTTCTCTGGCTCAAGTACACCATCATCGACCATTCTTTGACGAGCCGCATGTCAAGACCGTCATGCATCTCGCAACCCGCTACACGTCAAGCATTCACAAGAGCAAGTCGATGAGCAAGTTTCTCGTCCTCAATCAAACCAAGTCGCTTTTCCTCAAGCTCAAGAACGACAACGTCTTCGTCGTCAAGAAGAAGAAGAACGAGCGCGTCTACACCAAGAGGAACAAGACGCCGAGGCCGAACGACTTCAACAACAACAACGAGAAGCACAAGCTCTTGAGGCGGAACGTGCCCTTCAAGAATCAAGTCGAGCCATCGCCAACCGCAATCGCGAACGGCGCAATCAAGAGGAAGCTCTTTGAGAAGAAATACAAGAGAGGAACTACCAACCACGTGTGCACCGTCCAGCTCCTCAAGCTCCTCCACAAGCTCGTCAACCTCCACCTCAACCTCAAGTTCAACAAGAGCGACACCAAGTGGAACAAGTGCTTCAAGACCCTCCTCCACACCAAGAGCGACATCATGAGGAACGAGCATTCGAGGACTTTCCAAGACAAGAGCGATATCACAACCGTTATCAAGATGAAGAACTCCGCTACGGCAAGCTCAAGTTCACCATGCCAAAGTTCTCCGGAAGCAATGATCCCGAAGAATATCTTTCATGGGCATTGAAGGTCGACAAAATCTTTCGTTTGAACAACTGTGAGGAAGAGAAGAAGATTGCAATGGCATCACTTGAGTTCCAAGACTATGTGCTTATATGGTGGGAACAAGTCCTTGAGCGCCGAGAAGCAAGAGGTGACCCTCCAATCACCACTTGGGCTCAAATGAAGGATGTCATGCGAGCACGATTTGTGCCCACCTACTACAACCGTGATCTCTTCAAGAAGCTACAAATCCTCAAGCAAGGTACAAAGAGTGTTGAAGAATAACACAAGGAAATGGAGATAGCCATGATTCGAGCCAATGTCAAGGAAGATGATGAGCAAAGAATGGCAAGATTCTTGAATGGACTCAATCATCCCATCAAAAAATCTCCGACTTCCAACCCTACTCCAACCTCATCGAGCTCGTGCATCAAGCGACCAAGGCGGAACGTCAAGTGCAAGATGACTTCAAGTACGCCAAGTACTCATCCAAGACCTACGGCTTCTCCAACAATCAAGCTTCAACAACCCCTCCAACATCTACATCAACCAAGCCTTCTTCAAGCAACAACGACAAGACAAGCTACAAGAAACCTTCGTCAAGTTCAAGTCGTCTTCCTCCTACTACAAGCAACTACAAGCCGCGTGCTTCTTCCTCTACTCTGACCGATGAGACCGTCAAGACAAGTTCAATCAAGTGCTTCACATGTGGCGGCCGAGGCCACAAGTCCTTCCAATGCACCAACAAGCGCACCATGATTGATAGAGACGAGGGTGTCCCAATCTTTCGATGAGATGATAACTATTGATTTCGTGGAGACGACTTTGACGATCCGACTACAAACGTGCACGACGTTGCGCCTTAGCAATCGCTAAACCAACTCCGAGAGGTTATTGACCACGCAGGAGCACGATCAACCTGACCACGAAGGTCTATTCCTGTAAGCAATCGAAGAACAAGCAAGAATATGATTAAGCAATCTGAATATTGCAAATATGGATGAAGTATTGATTAAAGTGGGGTTTCATAAGCGGTCTTGGTCTGGTCGTTGGACACAAACGAAGTACACGAAGTTGCAGCGATGGTTAACTTTTAACTAAATAAAACCCAAAGTCTAAACGATGCCCTAAGGGCTTGTATATATGGAGGAAGAGGGGGGAATTTCGTGGCCCTTGGAGGAGGGGTCCGAAATCAACCCTATCTCTTGTTTCCCCACACATACGGACTCTAGAAATAGCCTATACTTATGTATTTCGAAATTACATGGGCCTGGCCCAATAATAAGGTGACGCAGCACCTAGAATAGCCTCGGGACGAAATTTATAAAGTGGCATCTTGTATATTTCGTCCAAGGCTTCATGCACCCATTATGGTGGCTTCAAAGTCCTGAAATCATCACTTGTAACTCCGTTCTTGTTCCCCTTGCACATGCCATCATCTCCATGCTTGTTCTTGCTCCAATGTTCATCCTTCTCCAAGCTAGGCCCATCATTTGTAAGCAAAACAAATGTATCCAATTTAGGCAGCATCATATTCTCATGAACATTAGAATCATTACCAAGAAACGAAAGTACCTGGTAATTTAGTTGGCGTGCGCGAGCTCTAGTAATTGGTCCAGTATGTATAGCAGCAGGGGCTGTGGATGTAACAATTGTATTGATGTCCTCATCATCCTCCCCTTCTTCAAATGAAGTCGTCCTCGACGGAAGTTCATCTTCCTCACCCAAATAAGGCTTCAAATCTGCAATGTTAAAAGTGGGACTAACCCCAAAATCTGCAGGCAGCTCAAGTTTATATGCATTATCATTTATTTTCTCCAACACCTTAAAGGGACCATCAGCACGTGGCATTAGCTTTGATTTGCGCAAATCAGGAAATCTATCCTTACGCAAATGTAACCAAACAAGATCTCCAGGTGCAAACACAACATGTTTTCTACCCTTATCTCCAGCAAGTTTATATTTAGCATTCATACGCTCAATGTTTTCCTTAGTTAACTCATGCATTTTTAAAATCAATTCAGCACGTTGTTTAGCATCAAAATTAACCTTCTCCGAAGATGGAAGAGGCAACAAATCAATAGGTGCACGAGGTAGGAAACCATACACAACTTCAAAAGGGCACATCTTAGTAGTAGAATGCAATGAACGATTATAAGCAAATTCAATATGAGGCAAGCATTCCTCCCACATTTTCTTATTATTCTTCAAAACAGCCCTAAGCATAGTAGACAATGTTCTATTGACTACTTCAGTTTGTCCATCAGTTTGGGGGTGACAAGTAGTACTAAAAAGCAGTTTAGTCCCCAACTTAGCCCATAAACATCTCCAAAAGTGGCTAAGAAATTTAGTATCACGATCTGAAACAATAGTATTTGGCACACCATGCAAGCGAATAATTTCACGAAAGAACAAATCAGCAACATTAACAGCATCATCGCTTTTATGACATGGTATAAAGTGTGCCATTTTCGAGAATCTATCCACGACAACAAATATGCTATCCCTCCCCTTCTTTGTTCGAGGTAAACCTAAAACAAAGTCCATAGATATATCCTCCCAAGGAACACTAGGTACAGGCAAAGGCATATATAAACCATGAGGATTGAGTCGTGACTTAGCTTTTTGACATGTAGTGCAGCGAGCAATAAAACGCTCAACATCCCGTCTCATCTTTGGCCAAAAGAAATGTGTAGCAAGTACGTCCTCCGTCTTCTTCACGCCAAAGTGTCCCATTAATCCTCCTCCATGCGCCTCCTGCAACAACAAAAGACGAACAGAGCTAGCTGGAATGCATAGCTTGTTAGCACGAAACACAAATCCATCATTAACGACGAACTTGTTCCACATTCTTCCTTCTTTACAATTCTGCATTACATCTTTAAAATCAGCATCATGCACATATTGATCTTTGATGGTCTCCAAACCAAATATTTTGAAGTCAAGTTGTGAAAGCATAGTATAGCAACGAGACAATGCATCAGCAATAACATTTTCTTTTCCCTTCTTGTGTTTAATAACATAAGGGAAAGTCTCAATGAATTCAACCCATTTAGCATGTCTACGATTCAGTTTAGCTTGACTTTTAATATGTTTCAAAGATTCATGATCAGAATGTATAACAAATTCTTTGGGCCATAAATAATGTTGCCAAGTTTCTAAAGTCCGAACAAGAGCATATAATTCTTTATCATAAGTAGAATAATTCAGACTAGGCCCACTCAATTTTTCAAAAAAAATATGCAACAGGTTTACCATCTTGTAATAACACACCTCCTAATCCAATTCCACTAGCATCACATTCAAGCTCAAAGGTCTTATTAAAATCAGGAAGTTGGAGTAAAGGAGCATGTGTCAACTTATCTTTCAATACCGTGAAGGCTTCTTCCTGTGCGGTACCCCAAAGAAAAGGCACATCTTTCTTTGTAAGCTCATTGAGAGGTGCAGCAATGGTGCTGAAATCTCTCACAAAACGCCTATAGAATCCAGCGAGGCCAAGAAAACTCCTCACTTGTGTGACCGTTTTGGGCTGTGGCCAACTCTCAATAGCGTCAATCTTGGCTTTATCAACTTCAATTCCCCGTGGAGTAACAACATAGCCAAGAAAAGATACTCGGTCGGTGCAAAAGGTGCACTTCCCAAGGTTACCAAACAAACGTGCATCACGTAGAGCAATAAAAACACACGTAAATGTTCCAAATGTTCTTCCAAAGATCTGCTATAAATCAATATGTCATCAAAGTAAACTACCACAAATCGTCCAATGAAAGCACGTAAAAATTCGTTCATTAATCTCATGAAAGTACTAGGTGCATTAGTTAACCCAAAAGGCATGACTAACCACTCATATAATCCAAACTTAGTGTTAAATGCTATTTTCCATTCATCTCCCAATTTCATACGAATTTGATGGTATCCACTACGCAAATCAACTTTGGAGAAAATTGTAGAGCCACTCAATTCATCAAGCATATCATCTAGCCTAGGAATAGGATGACGATAACGAATAGTAATATTATTAATGCCTCTACAATCAACACACATACGTGATATACCATCCTTTTTCGGCACTAGAATAATAGGAACAGCACAAGGACTAAGGGATTCACGTATATAACCTTTGTCGAGAAGCTCTTGTACTGGACGCATAATCTCCTTCGTCTCCTCTGGATTGGTACGGTATGTCACCCGGTTTGGCAGTGAAGCACCGGGAATTAAGTCAATCTGATGCTCAATCCCTGGAATAGGCGGTAATCCCGGTGGCACGTCTTGTGGAAAGACGCCCGCGAACTCCTGCAAAATGTTAGTGACAGCAGGAGGCAAAGAGGAAGGCACGTCCTCGAATGAAAATAATGCCTCTTTGCACACAAAAGCATAGCAAATAGATTTGCTGAAATCTAGCTCATCAATATCAGATTTGGTGGCAAATAAACATGCACTTTTCAATTTAATTTCAGAAGCAACACTAGATGGTTTATTATTAGGCTTCATTTGTTGCTCAAATTCTTTTGCCACAATCTGATTTTCACTCTTATTCTTCTCCTGTTTTGCTTTATTAGCTCTATTAATATCATCTTTCAAAATAGAATCAGGAGTCATAGGAAGCAAAGTAATATTTTTATCCTTATGAACAAGAGTATATTGATTGTTTCTACCATGGTGTACAGAATTTTTATCAAATTGCCATGGTCTACCAAGTAATAAGGAACATGCTTGCATAGGTACCACATCACAATCAACATAATCAGCATATGTAGAGATACTAAAATGCACATGAACAGTACGTGTTACCTTAACCTTGCCGCTGTTGTTGAACCATTGGATGTAGTAAGGATGTGGATGTGGTCTTGTGGTGAGAGAAAGCTTCTCCACCATCTCCATGCTAGCCAAGTTGTTGCAGCTCCCTCCGTCTATGATGACACGCACAAAATGTTCCTTCACAACTCCCTTGGTATGGAACAAATTGTGCCTCTGATTTTGCTTAGCTTGTGTGACCTGCACACTCAAAACACGTTGAGCAACTAAACATTCATACCTGTCAGCGTCTTCAGGAGCCATGTATTGCGTCTCATGATCAGAATCATCTCCACCATGTTCTTCACGTGTAATAAGAGCCAAAGTCTCCGCATCATAGTCACTAGCAGACTCATACCCACCATCCTCGGTAGCAATCATCACACACTGAGATTTGCATTCTCTCGCATAATGACCTCTCCTTACAACGACGACAAATAATATCACTTGTGTGCCCTGTTGATGCCATGGAAGAAGAAGAACTCTGTGCAGGCCCGGCAGGTGCGCTCTTGGCAGATAATGGTGGTTGTGCCTGTTTTCTTGTATCACGGCCGGAGATGGCACCTGATGGAGGTGCTGGTGCAGTTGAAGTAGAAGATGCACGCGCTGTCCATGATGAAGGTCGGCCTGCAGAAAAGTTAGTTCGCGCCAATGCTTGTTGATCCTGCACTTCATGTTTAGCTTTACAAGCAAGATGGAATAAACGAGTGATATTAGTATACTCCTTATAGTCTAGAATGGTCTGAATCCCTCTATTTAATCCACCCAAAAAACATGCAAGCATAGCTTCATTCTCCTCAACAATACCACATCTAATCATGCCAGTTTGTAATTCTTGATAATATTCTTCTACAGAATTTTTCCCTTGTCTTAAGCGCTGCAATTTTTGAAGCAATTCACGTTGATAATATGGTGGAACCCAACGAGTACGCATAGCAGTTTTCAAAGCAGCCCAAGTAGTTGGAATAGGATATAATCTACAATGTTCAGACCACCATACACATCCAAAACTAGTGAAAGCACAAACAGCAGCGGCAACCCGTCTCTCCTTGGGATATTGTAAACATGTAAATCATTGTTCAGTTTCTAACTCCCAAGTAAGATATATATCAGGAACATATCTACCCTCAAATGGTGGAATATTCAATTTCAGTTTAGGAAGATGGTCATGATCTCGTACCTGAGGGAGAGCCCTACCATTGTGATTATTTGCATGTGGACGACCTGGTGGTTGTGGTGCAGGTGGTTGCACGTAGTTCTGATTTTGATCAACCTCATCCTCGTCATCTCCCACATAATCATCCTCCTCCACATCAGCAGCAGGAGCCACAGAAGTATCAATAGCAGCACCAATAGTTTGGCCAAATGCAAGAGGGACACAGCTCGCTCGGCGGAGGTCTGTTTCGCGACGTGGAGGTAGTCGTTGTTGTTGTTGTTGGAGAGGTGCAACGGGTGGTGGTGGTGGAAGACGCACGAGCAATTCATTGAACATGTTATCGAGCTTTGTTTCGAACGTCTTCTACATGCCATCTATCTTCTCCATGGCCTCTTTAAATCTGTTTAGCACATCCTGCACCTGTCCACTCATCATTTGCTGAAATTTATCATGCAAATCCTTATTCGTCATGTTCTCCCAGCCAGTCTCGTCGGCTTGTGATCGTGGCATGGTTAGCAGCAATAGAAACACACAAGAATATGATCCTACAGACTACTAACAAGAGGTGGTGGTGGGTGTCACAAATCCGTCAAGCAAATCTCAAATTCTTACCAGTTCTTACCCAGCAGCAGGCGGTGATCGGCAACCGTTGTAGTCAAAACTCTCAAAGCTTGGATATAGCGATTACTAGGGAGAGTCAAACGCACGACGTAGATGTATGTGGAGCTGGGAAGGCTTATAATATGGTAGCAAAAAGGGTCAGCAATAATCAATTCAGAGATGCAAAGTTGAATAAACGCTCAACGACGGTACTGTGCTAGTCCTAGGCTAGACTGTGCTAGAGACGCGAGCCTAGAACACCAACAAAATCATGGCGCGGCACGTAAACAAGGGAGGAGCACACTCTGAATTTTTTTTGCACCTTTTTTTTGCGAAAATTCATTATAATGGCAAGTGTCTCAAATCTCTTCCCAAGTCAAGGTAACAGGGTAGACACGAAATTTTTGCGACCAAATTTTTTTTTCGACTGCCCGGACCAAAATCTGGAAACGGCTCAAAAAAAAACTTTCTATAATGGCACCTGTCTCAAAACACTCAGAAACACGTAAAAATAGGATAGCCAGAAATTTTTTCGACAAGTGCGTTTTCGGAAAATTTTGGGCCTAAACGGAGGGTGGTTTTCGGATTTTTTTTTTTTCTGAAACCTACTCCGGCAAGGAAACACGAATCGGAAACTAGATGAATATCGAAAACAAACCTAATATGAAAAGAACTCGGATTGGTGGTCGATATAGGGTGGTAGATGGCAGCGGTGGTGATATATGGCAGCGGTGGTGGTATATGGATACGGATTCGAAGCGGTGGCGGATAAGCAGTGGTGGTAGATGGCAGGAGCGATGATGATGGTGCGATGGCGGCGTGACAACTTATGACCAGAACTCGAAACTCTAAAAGACTAGACACTATGACCAGCAACTTGAAGCGAGGATGCAACTGCAAATTCAACAAAGCAAAATACTGAAAAGACTATGCAAAGGCTCAGACTGGTTCGGATAGGATGAACTAACCCTAATTTTTTGTTGGCTTTTTCGTGGACTATAGGTATGAAGAACAGACTCGATCTAAACTATGAAAAACTGTAAAATCTCACCGATCAACCTGGAAATCTGATACCACTTGATAGAGGCGAGGGTGTCCCAATCTTTCGATGAGATGATAACTATCGATTTGGTGGAGATGACTTTGACGATCCGACTACAAACGTGCATGACGTTGCGCCTTAGAAATCGCTAAACCAACTCTGAGAGGTTATTGACCACGCAGAAGCACGATCAACCTGACCACGAATGTCTATTCCTGCAAGCAATCGAAGAACAAGCAAGAATATGATTAAGCAATCTGAATATTGCGAATATGGATGAAGTATTGATTAAAGTGGGGTTTCATAAGCGGTCTTGGTCTGGTCGTTGGACACAAACGAAGTACACGAAGTTGCAGCGATGGCTAACTTTTAACTAAATAAAATCCAAAGTCTAAACGATGCCCTAAGGGCTGTACATATGGAGGAAGAGGGGGGAATTTCGTGGCCCTTGGAGGAGGGGTCCGAAATCAACCCTATCTCTTGTTTTCCCACACATACGGACTCTAAAAATAGCCTATACTTATGTATTTCGAAATTACATGGGCCTGGCCCAATAATAAGGTGACGCAGCACCTAGAATAGCCTCAGGACGAAATTTATAGAGTGGCATCTTGTATATTTCGTCCAAGGCTTCATGCACCCATTATGGTGGCTTCAAAGTCCTGAAATCATAACTTGTAACTCCATTCTTGTTCCCCTTGCGCATGCCATCATCTCCATGCTTGTTCTTGCTCCAATGTTCATCCTTCTCCAAGCTAAGCCCTTCATTTGTAAGCAAAACAAATGTATCCAATTTAGGCAGCATCATATTCTCATGAACATTAGAATCATTACCAAGAAACAAAAGTACCTGGTAATTTAGTTGGCGTGCGCGAGCTCTAGTAATTGGTCCAGTATGTATAGCAGCAGGGGCTATGGGTGTAACAATTGTATTGATGTCCTCGTCAATGATCCTCAACGACGATGGCACCTACGACTCAATGAGTGAAGATGAGATGGAAGCTCTTGAGCAAGTGGCCATGCACCTACGCGTGAATGAGGATGAAGATGATAGTCTTTTGTGATGAGGATTCGAGCCCCGCTCTCATTGTCTCCAAGGTCTTGACTCTTCAACATCAACAAGAAGAAGACCAACGATGCCATATCTTCCACACCAAGGCCGGCATCAATGGAAGGTCCGTCAAGGTCATCATCGATGGAGGTAGTTGCCACAACTTGACAAGTGAAGAACTGATATAGGGTGGAACCCTAGGTGAAGATCTTTCACGAATTGGAGGGGGAATCCCCAAGAACAAGATGAACAAAAGAGGGAAAACAAGAGGAACACTCAAGAACAAGTCAAATCACACATCCACTAGACAATCAAACACATAAGATCCACAAGGTACATGAAAAACAAAGGGAAATAAGATACATGGTAGAGTTCATCCCAAATCCTATGAAGGAGATGAGGGCTTGATGATCTAGATAGATCCTTCCCTCAAGGGGGTCTTCATCCACTAGGGATCTTCTCTAATGGAGGCCTTGAACTCCAATGGAGTGGAATCCCACAAGGGGAGGTACATGAGCTTAGCTCTAGTGTTTAGATCTAATCTTAGCTAAGTCTAAATGGAGGAGATGAAGGAGTATATATAGTCCTAGGCAAAGAGAGGGATAAGTGGGGGTGAAATGGTAAAACAAGGGCAAAGCCCGCAGCATCACACAGGGGGCCCCGTGTGCACGGGGTAAGTGGAGCCCGTGCGCACGGGGTATCCAGGGACCGGACGCAAGGGCCCGTGCGCACGGGGTCCGTGAGGCCCGTGGACACGGGGGTCCCGTGGGCACGGTACACGCCCGTGCGCACGGGGTCTTCAGGACCGCCAGCCTGGGAGGCCCGTGGGCACGGGGTCGGAGGGGCCCGTGCGCACGGGATCGCCTGGGAGCTGCTGCCTTCTTCTTGGCGCTTCTTTCTCCGCTTCCAGGATTCCCTCTTGGATGGTGTAGATGTTCTCTTGCGCTTGGACTCCTCCATGATGAATGTGTAGCTCCGCTCACACCTAATTGTGCACACGAGAGAGGGGTCAAGTAGTATACCATCCTCGAAGGGTACAAGTGAACATGTGTAAAGGAGATGATTCACCTTTGTATGCGTGAAGTAGATGTGGCACGTGTCACTTGCCAAATGGACTCTTGACATGGTGATGTCCATAGGATGCTCCGCATCATCCCCTCCCCCTTGGGAAAGATCCGACCTCGGATCGAAATCCAAATCACCATGGGAAAGAGATGATGGCGTCGTGTAGAAGTGGACAATCACCAAGCATTCGTCATCTTGTAGTTCCAAATGGGCACTCTCCAATGTCGCACAGTCTTGTAATTCCTTCAAAAGGAGCAAAGATAACAAGCACTTGGAAAAACAAATGTGGTTGTCGTAAGAGCAAAACCAAGCATTCAAGAGGTGATTCACCCAACAAGTGTTGTCATCAAGCATAGCATATGGTTTGACAAAGAAGTGTGGCATGGCATTTGAGCATATAAATTGAGCACAATCAAGTACATCATGGGAATAGGCATGCAAATGTGATAGAGGCAAAGGTGTCCCGTCTTTCGATGAGATGATGGATATCGCTTTGGTGGAAGTCGACTTTGACGATCCGACTACGAACGTGCGAGGACGTCGCGCCTTAGCAATCGCTAAACCAACTCCGAGAGGTTATTGACCATGCCGGAGCACGATCAACCTGACCACGAGGGTCTGTTTCCTGCGAGCAAACGAAGAACAAGCAAGAAACTAAGATTGCAATCTGGATATTGCGAATATAAGATGAAAGCTTTATTGATCAAGGTGGGGTTCTGTGACGCCTTTGTCTGGTCGTTGAACACAAACGAAGTACGCGAAGTTGCAGCTATGGCGAACTTTTAATCTAAACAAAACCCAAAGTCTAAACGGTGCCCTAAGGGCTGTATATATGGAGGAAGAGAGGGGGAATTTCGTGGCCCTTGGTGGAGGGGTCCGAAATCAACCCTATCTCTTGTTTCCCCACACATACGGTACTTATGTATTTCGAAATTACATGGGCCTGGCCCAATAAAAAGGTGACGCAGCACCTATAATAGCCTCGGGACGAAATTTATGAAGTGGCATCTTGTATATTTCGTCCAAGGCTTCATGCACCCATTATGGTGGCTTCAAAGTCCTGAAATCATCACTTGTAACTCCGTTCTTGTTCTTGCTCCAATGTTCATCCTTCTCCAAGCTAGGCCCTTCATTTGTAAGCAAAACAAATGTATCCAATTTAGGCAGCATCATATTCTCATGAACATTAGAATCATTACCAAGAAACGAAAGTACCTGATAATTTAATTGGCGTGCGCGAGCTCTAGTAATTGGTCTCGTATATGTAGCAGCAGGGGCTGTGGGTGTAACAATGGTATTGATGTCCTCATCAAAATGGGAGGTCAAGATGCAAATATATGTGAGAGGTGAACAAGCATCTACCTCAATGTCATAGCTAGAATGCGCAAAGTGCTCAACAAAAGGTCTATGGTAGGCATAAGTATCATCCACAACACCAAATATAATGATATGTCTAAACACATGGGGCAAGTGCAAGACAATCCAAGCATAATGTGCATAGGGTGTAGTGACGATATCGTGGCACTCAACACAATGGAAAGAGCAAGTGTTCAACATGTGTGAGGCAATCAAGTCAAGCGTGTGATAAGCAAAGGGACATGGCATATGTGAAGAAATGATATTGGTGCAACCAACCATGTGATAGAAGCAAGTAATCCAAAAATTGGATGCAACACACAAGTCATATATATCATGAGGCATAGCAATGTGGAAATCACAAATGAGAGCACTATATCTAACATGTGTGCAATCAAGTAGTCCAAGATGACCAATAAGTCTCATGGTAGAAGCAACACAAGTAGTATGATCCACAATATGCATGCTCATAGTTTGGATGTTCTCAAAATAGAAGGATATCACCTCGAAAGCATGTCCTTGTGCGTTCTTCACAATGCCGAAGTGGTAGGAAATGTGGTGTAGAAGCGAGTCATGGTCGAATGTATGAGGCTCGCTCTCAAGAGCTCGAATGGTCAACTCATATGAAGTGGAAGTCGACACGAAGTCCAAGTATCCTACACATGCACACAACAAAAGAAAGAGCGTATGCGCATGGTAGATAAACACATCATCCATCATGATGGCTCTCTTCTCTTGCACATAACCATTAGAAGCACAAGTGCATGAATAATATGATGCAACAATGGCGATATTCAAGGCACTAGGTATATGGTGCAAAGATGTAAGACAAGCATGCTTCACAAGGAATATGTCAAAATCTCCAAACATATGTGAGAATGCTATGGGGGCAATCTTATGAGCAAGACTATAAGCATTGTTGCACTCAATACATGGCAAGTCATCTACCATGATAGAGGCAACATATGGAGATATGTGACAAGAAGCAATACCAATCATGTGCAAAGCATATAGATGGTTGTCATCAACCCCATGAAATTAGCAAGTATGAGTCATTGGTGATGCAACATAAGCAAGCATGTCAATCAAGTCGTGCAAACTAGTGGAGCGAAGATGCAACACACTAGAGTAAATAATGGCAATCATGTCATGTGAGCAAATAGTGGATATAGGCAATGCATATGACATCGCAAGCACGAACACAAAGCAAGATCATAGTATCATCGTAGGAATGGGTCATAGATGGAACATGGCAATAACAAGCAATATCTCCACCAAGCTTGCAAATACACATACAAGTATGAGAGTCAATCATCATGTGTAATGGAAAGCATGGGTCACAAATGCATGGCAAAGGCATAGGAATAAGCATATCATGCAAAGTGAACATGGCAAGATGGGCATATAATATGTAATGGACAACAACCCATAGCCAAGCGAGGGCCATGTAGAAGAAATGTGCTAAGTCTTTGCGCGAAGAGAGCGGGGGGAAAGACAATCCATGGGATCCCAAATCATCGTTAATCTGTAGAGCTCGTTTTGTCAACTCGTGGGATTGCGAGGTTGACAAGTATTCATGGGTACCTACACAAAAGAGACACAATCCAAAGAAATTGTGCGCGTGGTAAATGTACACATCATCCATCATGATGTGTATGTGCACATGTGAGTTAGCACAAAATAAGCATCGCTCAAAGAAATTTGATGCATGGTATATGAACATGTCATCCATCATGAAAGAATAGTTGTTATGTATGACACGATGGGGACACAAATTGAGAAAACAAGTATATGGCACATCAAAAACATGTTTATTCATGGGGAGCATATGGTGCACACAATCATGGAAATCATGCAAATCATAGGATGGATCAAAATCTCCTAATGGGTATGAGGAAACTATGGGGGTCTCCTCATGAGCAATATCGGAAGCATAATATGGAGAAAATGGACAACATCCAAAAGAATGCATATCCGAAGTTAGGTGGGCATGGCATGGCATATGAGATAAATTATGCAAAGGGAGCATATCAATATCATCACAAGAAAAACAAATGCCAATAACCATGGGCTTGTCATCTATGTCATAAGTGCAAATTGGGTTTATTTTAATGGCATATGCATAGTCACTATGAAGAGATTGCAAATATGACATATGATTGATCTCATGCATAGCATATGACAAGTCAAGCGGATTAGCAAACATGATGTGACCTAAAGAATTGTCACAAGAAATTCTATGTAACATGGCGTCACTACTAATAGACTCCACATGAGAATCATCATACTCATCATAAATGGGCAAATCATCATATGGGGAAATAATACTAGCATAAAGCATGGTACTAGGTGGATCAACATCATGCAAGCAATCAATGTCAATAATGTCCACTAGTGGGACTAGAGCATCACCTTCACCTATGTTACCTTGTTCACTCCACTCAAGTGGTGTAGGTGAGGTGGGAAAGACCAAATGGCGGTCATATTCATCTTGATGGAACCATGTGGGGGTGCATCATATTCCACCATGGCCATCATTTTGTACAAAGGGAGGACGAAGTCGTCGAGGATCGGCGCGTCATCATAGATGGGACCTAGCACCAAATGAGAAGACACAATAGAGGTAGAGGTCAAGTGTAACACCCCGGATGTAACTTTCCATCTTTGTAACTCCAACTCTTGCCATTTTCGGCTATGTGATATGATATTCCCTCCGTGGTTGGGTTTTGTCTTTAGTTTTGCATTTTATTCATGCCATGCATCTCATATCATGTCATCATGTGCATCTCATTTGCATACGTGTTCGTCTCATGCATCCGAGCATTTTCCCCGTTGTCCGTTTCGCAATCCGACACTCCCACGTGCACCGGCGCACCCCTCTTGTCTATTTTCGTGTGCGGGTGTTGAACGTTCTTGGAATGGACCGAGCCTTGCCAAGTGGCCCTGGTATAGCACCGGTAGACCACCTGTGAAGTTTCGGGTCATTTGGAGCTCGTTTGGTACTCCAACGGTTAACCGCACTCCCGCAAAGGCCTCATTTGTGTTGCAGCCCAACACCCCTCCAAAACAGCCCAATAACCCATCTAAGTCACTTCCATGCTCTCCATCATCGGATCACGATCGTGTGGGCGAAAACCGCACCCCATTTGGAGTCTCCTAGCTCCCTCTACCTATAAATATGTGCACTCCCCCGAAATTCACGGGCAAACCCTAGATGAAATCCCTCCTCCGCCGCCGGACACGTCCGGATCTAACCGGACGCGTCCGTCCGCCGCCGCCCGTCCAACCGCAGCGCGCCACGTGGCGGGCCGCGCAC